>NW_026889772.1:8410000-8820000 GCF_033153115.1 Saccostrea echinata
TAATCTCAATGAATAATCTCAATAAATAAATAAGTAATTGAAAAATGTAATAGAAAATGGGAGGAATGTGGAAAAACTATGAAAAATAATTTATGTCCCTACTGGGCTTCCATACTTATGAAAGTTGTCAAAAATCCTATAAAATGAATGGATTAGAAAAGTGTAAAAAGAATGAGCTACATCACCCAATATGACTACTATCAACACTCTAGAGTTGAACTGAAAATATCAATGCTAATTCTAGGTTCTAAAAATAACTGACCCAGAAAATAAACAACACCCAAAATAAATAATAAATAGTGGTTCTTGAAAATAAACCTGTTATCTACATATCCCTAGACCAGGCAGGACTTGGAAAGGGAAACTTAATTTACTTTAAATAACCTACATCCTAACCTATCCTATAACTTTATTCTATAAAACCTACATCTAACCTATCATAAAGTGCTCGCTCAGCACGTGCTAAATGAAACCTATAATGCCGTGTACCTTGAGGTTGGCATAAAATCAGAGATAATGAGCCATGAGGCTTATCCCTAACCAAGTGAAGTAAACTGCTCGAACACGGGTTTAAATACCCTAACTAGGTCCAAAATAAAAACCAATGACTATCAAAGATCCTAAAGCTAAGTTAACCAATCAGAACACAGCTATCAAAAGTACTACGGAAAGACTGCCAACATGGATGACACTTCCTGTTTAAAAAGTAAAAACATGTGGAATGTCAACACATGTCCTAACTTATAACAGACACATAATAAAGGGGTTTTACGTAAGTAACAACTGAAAACAAATGATAAATAGAATAATCTGACTGAAATATCAGCAAATACTTGTAAAATATTATTTACGAAACGATGGCTATGAAATAAAAATCTAAATCACTACATATATAAGAAAAACCTGAAATAAAGTCATAATAATTAATAAACATTTAATGACTTTACTTTTTATTACAAAGATAATAAGAAATATGTATATAAAATAAATATATTTACCAAGCACCACTTGTTAATCAGCTCTAATACAATATAACGTCTATCCCCGTAAAGGGTGTAGCGCCGAGTGTGCATGGAAAACATTTAGTCGCGGGAAAGTTAGTAAAAAGTTATTAATAGAAATAGAACTGGTCAAACCGGAAATGGTCAAGTACGTCACACTAGTAAACATAAATACTCACACGTGGACATTCACACATGACAACACAAATGTAAACACACACAACAGAAATAATTATAAAATAAAACATTGAAACTGAAACATTTAATTACTTACACTGGTTACAATTGGAATGACAAAAACATTTAACATTTAAAATTGGATTGAGATTGGCATGTTTTGTATTATTCGCAACGCCATGCTGTCCCAGTCAGACGACCAAACGCGCCTCTAATTTTGAAGAGTTCACTAATGGAAATACAACGTATTTGGGAATAATGATGCAATTCCTGTTATCATAATACATGGATTAGTGAGAGAAAATTACAACATTTTTGTGTCGCCTGCGGAGCGGAGCAACACTTAGGGATCACTTTACCCAGCGTCTGTCTGTCTGTCCATCTGTCACACCTTATATTTCGAGAACTGTAAGAGGTATGGTTTTGATATTTTGCACATATATTACTTGACACTTTGGCTTTTGTAAACTACCATGATTATCAACTTCATGACCATTGACCTTTGACCTACTTTTCAAAATATTTCATAGTGCCAATAAACAACATATTTTTCACATTTAAGAGGTATGTTTATGCTCTTTAGCATGTGCACTGTTTGTTGTAAAACATGATGAAAAATATAGGAGCATTACAATTCACTTGACCTTGACCCTTCTATCCAAAAAAATACTATGGGCATTTTAATTTTATTTTTAGCTCTTCTGAGCCAAAGGCTCAAAGAGCTAATGCTATGGCCATTTGTGCGGCGTGCGGTGTGCGTAAACTTTTTAGAATATGGGCCATAACTCAAAAACCCCTTGGCCAATTATTGTCAAATTTGTCATAGGGTATCCTTGGCCCAAGGGCTTCCTTTTATACTAAAACTAGGGTTGTGACCCTTAAACAAGGGGAGATAATTAGGAAAATAAAAACAAAAGTACTGGTTGCTAAAAAATCTTCTTCTCAAGAACTACTTGGCAGATTATCACCAAACTTGCACAAAAGGATGAAGATATGTTGTAAATTAAAATTTGCACGGGGATTTACCCTGGGGCAAAGGGCGTGGTCTCAAGGTCACTTCAAAGTTGACCAAAAATTACATTTTATTAAAATGTTGATATTTTGCTTACTATAAGGACTAGGATCATCAAATCTTGTCAGTTGATGCATCTAAGGACTTCAAATCATGTTGACTCAAAAGTAGGTCACGATGACCTACTTTTCAAATTTTGCGGCCATTCTTTTTCAAAATGATTTAGAGGCATATTTTGAACAATTCAAGGCCTATGATCATCAAACTTTGTCAGTTAATGTATCTTGGGTCCTTGAAGTACGTCAACTTAAAAGTAGGTCACCTTGACCTACTTTTTAAATTTTATTGCTAATCTTTTTCAAAACAATTAAGATCATTAATTCGAATACCAAGAGGTTAAGAATCATTAAATCTTGTAAGCTGATGCATCTTGGGGCCATAAAACATATTTATTAAAAAGTAGGTCACAGTGACCTACTTTCTGAACTTTGCAGGCATTCGATTTCAAAGCATTTTAGAGGCATAATTTGGACATTTTAAGGCCTATGATCATAAAACTTTGTCAGTTATGCATTTTGGGTCCTCAAAAAACATCAACTGAAAAGTAGGTCACTGTGACCTACTTTTCAATTTATATGACTATAATTAAATATTTCAGGTACTAATTGGCTTAGAATCATCAAACTTTGTCAGTTGATGCATCTTGGGTCTTTGGAGTAGGTCCACTGAAAAGGAGGTCACCGTGACCTACTTTTGAAAATTTATGGCTTTAATTAAATATTAGGTACTTTATTGGCTTAGAATCATCAAACTTTTACAGTTGATGCATATTGGGTCCTTGGAGTACCACAACTGAAAAGTAGGTCACGGTGACCTACTTTTGAAATTTTATGGCTGTATTTAATATTTTCGAGTACTATTTGGCTTAGAATCATAAAAATTTGTCAGTTGATGCATGTTGTGACCTCGGAGTAGGTTGACTGAAAAGTAGGTCACTGTGACCTACTTTTGAAAATTTATGGCTTTAATTAAATATTTCAGGTACTAATTGGCTTAGAATCATCAAACTTTGTCAGTTGATGCATCTTGGGTCCTCGGAGCACGACAACTGAAAAGTAGGTCACCGTGACCTACTTTTGAAAATTTATGGCTTTAATTAAATATTAGGTACTTTATTGGCTTAGAATCATCAAACTTTTACAGTTGATGCATATTGGGTCCTTGGAGTACCACAACTGAAAAGTAGGTTACGGTGACCTACTTTTGAAATTTTATGGCTGTATTTAATATTTTCGAGTACTATTTGGCTTAGAATCATAAAAATTTGTCAGTTGATGCATGTTGTGACCTCGGAGTAGGTTGACTGAAAAGTAGGTCACTGTGACCTACTTTTGAAAATTTATGGCTTTAATTAAATATTTTGGGTACTAATTGGCTTAGAATTATCAAACTTTGTCAGTTGATGCATCTTGGGTCCTCGGAGTACAAAAACTGAAAAGTAGGTCACCGTGACCTACTTTTGAAAATTTATGGCTTTAATTAAATATTTCAGGTACTAATTGGCACCAAACTTTGTCATTTGATGCATCTAGGGTTTTTGGAGTACAACAATGGAAAAGTAGGTCACTTTGACCTACT
Source organism: Saccostrea echinata (assembly GCF_033153115.1). NCBI lineage: Eukaryota > Metazoa > Mollusca > Bivalvia > Ostreida > Ostreidae > Saccostrea > Saccostrea echinata. Next base: position 8,413,829 of record NW_026889772.1, read on the forward strand.
TATAAATTTTTATGGTTATAATTTTAAAAAAATTTTAGGTATTAATTGGCTTAGAATCATCAAACTTAGTTGATGGGTCCTCAGAGAATGACAAGTGAAAAGTAGGTCACCATGACCAACTCTCAGGTACTAATTGGCTTTGAATCATCTTGGGTTCTCAGAGTGTGAATTGGAATTTCAAGGGTATATCTAAATATACAGGATTTTTTGAGGCTTCAAATAGAAGTGATAGGTTGTACAGTTTATCAGAAGAGCGATTCAAGGCCCTTGGGCCTCTTGTTGTCTTTTGAATTTCGAGAGACAGGGTTTTGATAATTAGCATTTATACATATTTAAGAGCTCATGATACTGTGCTTTGAAACTTTATGATATTCAGTTATCACACAAACTTATTTTTAAATACAGTGTATTATGAAAATGCATTGGGATTAGTATTCCACAATGGATTGTGTATATTGACAATTGCAGTAAAGACAGACTGAAATCTCTTTTGTATCAGTGTTGGAAACATGTATTAATAAAATAATAAATAATTATTTCTAATAATTTCACAATTTAATTATTCATTTGAGGGTTGTGGAACCATATTTCTCTTTGATTGTCAGATTCTATTGCAGTCTTACACTGTCCATTGATGTTTTTTTTCTTTCCAGGCCAATGCATGAACCATAATGCTAGTAGCAAATAAATACATGTAGCTGACTGCTCTTACATTTATTTACATCTTTAATGAAGCTACAAAGCAGGTGACACACACACTAGTTAATAGATATGCAGTCACCAAAGGTCAAAGTGATATTTGATAAATTGTCAACTAAAACTGAACAGTTTTGATTTTTCAGAAATTCACAGGGCCGAAAAAGGCCCGAAGTGAACCTTGCTCTTTTCTGAGTTATTTAATTCACAATTCCTTTTCAAAACAGACAGTATAGGTAATCTCTTGTATACGGTGTACATGCATGTTAAAATTCCATCAGTAGTATCAAGGTTTTCCCTCCTAGACACCTGATCCCACATCTGGAATTCCTGAGGTCCATGTTTTATGCCCCGTTCACAGATTTGTATTTTTAGCTCACCTGAGCCGAAGGCTCAAGTGAGCTTTTCTGATCACATTTTGTCTGTAGTCCATCTGTCCGTCTGTCTGTCCGTCTGTCTGTCCGTCCGTCTGTAAACTTTTCACATTTTCAACTTCTTCTCAAGAACCACTGGACCAATTTCAACCAAACTTGCCACAAAGTATCCTTGGGTGAAGGGGATTCAAGTTTGTTCAAATGAAGGGCCATGCCCTCTTTCAAGGGGAGATAATAAAGAATTAGTGAAAAATTAAAGGCATCTTTTAAAAATCTTCTTCTCAAGAACCACAGAGCCAGGGAAGATGAAACTCATGTGGAAGCATCCTCAGGTAGTGTAGATTCAAGTTTGTTCAAATCATGACCCCCGGGGGTAGGGCGGGGCCACAATGGAGGATCAAAGTTTTACATAGAAATATATAGGAAAAATCTTTAAAAATCTTCTCCTCAAGAACAGCAAAGCCCTGATTGGTCATATTTATATGGAAGCATCCTCAGGTAGTGTAGATTCAAGTTTGTTCAAATCATGACCCCTGGGGGTAGGGCAGGGCCACAATGGAGGATCAAAGTTTTACATAGGAATATATAGGAAAAATCTTTAAAAATCTTCTTCTCAAGAACAGCAAAGCCCTGATTGGTCATATTTATATGGAAGCATCCTCATGTAGTGTAGATTCAAGTTTGTTCAAATCATGACCCCCTGGGGTAGGGCGGGGCCACAATGGAGGATCAAAGTTTTATATAGAAATATATAGGAAAAATCTTCTTCTCAAGAACAGCAAAGCCCTGATTGGTCATATTTATATGGAAGCATCCTCAGGTAGTGTTAATTCAAGTTTGTTCAAATCATGACTCCTGGGGGTAGGGCAGGGCCACAATGGAGGATCAAAGTTTTACATAGGAATATATAGGAAAAATCTTTAAAAATCTTCTTCTCAAGAACAGCAAAGCCCTGATTGGTCATATTTATCTGGAAGCATCCTCATGTAGTGTAGATTTAAATTTTTTAAAATCATGACCCCCTGGGGGTAGGGCGGGGCCACAATGGAGGATCAAAGTTTTATATAGAAATATATAGGAAAAATCTTTAAAAATCTTCTTCTCAAGAACAGCAAAGCCCTGATTGGTCATATTTATATGGAAGCATCATCAGGTAGTGTACATTCAAGTTTGTTCAAATCATGACCCCTGGGGGAAGGGTGGGGCCACAATGGAGGATCAAAGTTTTACATAGGAATATATAGGAAAAGCCTTTAAAAATCTTCTTCTCAAGAACAGCAAAGCCCTGATTGGTCATATTTATATGGAAGCATCCTCATGTAGTGTAGATTCAAATTTATTCAAATCAAGACCCCCAGGGGTAGGGAGGGGCCACAATGGAGGATCAAAGTTTTATATAGAAATATATAGGAAATATTTTAAAAATCTTCTTCTCAAGAACAGCAAAGCCCTGATTGATCATATTTATGTGGAAGTATCCTCAGGTAGTGTTAATTCAAGTTTGTTCAAATCATGACCCCCTGGGGTAGGGTGGGGCCACAATGGGGGATAGAAAATTTTACATAGGAACATATAGGAAAATATCTTCTTCTCAAGAACTGAAAATCATGTTTAGTCATTTTGATATGGAAGCATCATCAGATAGTGTAAATTCAATTTTGTTCAAATGATGACCCCCTGGGGTAGGGTGGTCCCCAATGGGGGATTAAAAATTTTTACATAAGAACATATAGAAAAAATATTTCTTCTGAAGAACTGTAAAGCTATGTTTAGTCATATTGATATGGAAGCATCCTCAGGTAGTGTAGATTCAAGTTTGTTAAAATGATGACCTCTGGGATAGGGAGGAGCCACAGTGGTAGATCAAATTTTTACAAAGGAATATATGGGAAAACTTTCAAGTTCTTCTCAAGTACAACAAAGCCATTACAAAGCCATTTGTTATACTGACATGTAAGCATCATCAGGTAGTTTAAAATTCAAGCTCAAGCCCCCCCCCCCAATAATCTTTTCAATACTGAACTGATTTGTGCTTTTGTCTAGCCAATGTGCTCAGGTGAGCGATGTGGCCCATGGGCCTCTTGTTTTTTTGTTATTTTTTAAAGGTCACTCTTTGTTGTCTTCATCTATTTCATTTTGCAGTGTTGATAGAACCGCAAAATTCCACAAGTAGCAGACTACTCCAAATTTTTTTTTATTTTTTCAGATGCTGTTTACATTTTTGGAGATTGATATGCAGCATTTTGACAAACTGGTGTGTAATGAAGACTTAACATCAGAGAAAGCTTATATCTTCTATACTAAACCATACAACATAATGATTGCAGAGGACAGAGCTGTCCTGCTCGATTTATTACTGAGGCTGTCTGTCTTTCAAAGAAGGGATCAGTAATTCAAAGCTTACCCAATGTTCATTGCTCAGCCTTGGACAAGGGTTGTTGTGGACCTGGATTCTGATGCATGTCATGTAATAATTCAGGAGAAAGTAATTCTTAAACATATATATATTGACATAAGACTAATACCAAATAAAAAAATATGTGTGGTTCCGGTTACCCAACCGTCCCTATTTTATACCCCCGACCCTAAACTTTTTTTCAGCAATTTTCATATTTTTTCCGGAATTTTCCCAGATTTCTATCAATGGCTCTGGTTTAAGCTTTAGTTTCAGCAATGACGGCCTCCTTGCAAAACATAGTGCAAGTGTTTAATAGTGTTGAATCCAAAGCAAGCTAGCATGTAGGTGTCCCCTACCAATATTGACTAGTATATTATCACACCACATCTAAATGCCACTTGCAAAGGAGTGATAAGTATTATTTAGAAAAAATAAGAAAATCATTTTGTTTTAAAAAAAAGATCCTACCTACCTACCCTAATTTTTTTGGAGGTAAAACTGGAACCACACATAATTCTTTGTTTGGCCTAAGGGTTATTTTCAAAATGCCAAGCATATGGAACGGTAAAAATAATGGCCACCATGATTATGAATACAACCAGATTCAGTGTCCAATTCCATTCTATGTGACTTTTGCAATCCATGAAGTGTAGTGACTAGCACTGGTCTATCAGTGATAAAATCATGATTTTCTTTGTTTCCAATTGCATTTTTTTTGGTCAAATTTCTTACAATCACGTCAGAGATGTCACATGATAAAAAGATGGACTTGTAATTATTAGATTATCGATAAGAATAGGTTAAGGTCCAGATACTTGAAACCTTTTGCTTACATTAATAATTTAGTGTATTTGTCCAGTTGGAGAGGTGACTACATAAAAATTTTGCTCTTCCAGTTCTTCTACAAATAACTAATGGAGGACTTGAAAAGTGAAACCTAGTTGTTCTCATATCCTAGTCAATACTAATCTTAAAATTAAAAGTTACAGAAAATGACAGTAGCAACAAATATTTATAGGTTTAACATCAAACATTTATTTGCTTTCGATTGCCTGTATATTCTAGTGTTTCATCTTTCTTACATGTACCTGATACCAAAAACTCAAACTTCGACCTATCAATCATTCAACTCAAATTTCGACCGAACAATCATTCAACTCAAATTTCGACCGATCAATCATTCAACTCGAACTTCGACCGATCAATCGTCATTCAACTCAAACTTCGACCGATCAATCATTCGAAGCTGAGGCATTGAGCGTCGTCAAAAAACGTATACTGAAAAAAAAATATCTAAGAGGAATATATCGGATATATTTGTCTAAATATTAATATACAGCTGTCTAAAGAAGAGCTTGGGTGTCTTTGATTCAGTTGGAATATTGCTTGGTTGACGTTGTACATCCTGTGATAAATGACTGGCATTTTAGTGCACCACGTGTTTGATACTGGATTCATTAAGAATTTCTTCTTTGTCAATTTAATTCTGAGCATTTCAGACGAGTTTTACAGTTTGAAAATTTATTCTTTAACTAATGTTAGATAGTCATGCAAGAGACTAATTTGTGGTTTCACAGACCCACTATACAATATACAAAACTCATTGTTTGGAGGGAAAAGTTTACTAACATTCACAATTTTTCTTCAAAATGTTTTGAAGTTCATCCAGAGATGCCATTCAACAAATTAAATAACAAGACACTTTTTTTTTTTTAAAAATATGAAATATGTCGAATTTCATTAGGAGTAGTGAATCAAGAAATGTTATTATTATTATTGAATAATTCCTTTCTTTGCTCTCTGATTGGCTGAGATCAGGCGTTGTAAAAAAAAAATACAACATTATATCCACCTGTTTGTAGCCTTCCAGGTGAAAATAAGGATTTGTTTTTTCTACATTGGACTAAAAATAGATTGAGAACTTCCAAATTGATACAGATAGTTCTGAAAAGTTATTTCACTTGCACCCTCTCAGTTGAACATAATATTCAGGCACAAAGGATCGGAAGGGGGGGGGGGGTTACCCCATCCCCAAACTTTTTCTGTATGTAAATTTTTATTATTTATTATGAAAATGTTCATTGAAAGGCTGGTCCTCCACTTTCTGATACAGTACTGTCAGATGCCTTGTTCGTAAATGGATCCTCCCCCACTTTTCCAAAATAAATTTGGGGTTTGAAGCATTCTCCTCTTTCGGGAAGTTGCAAATTTTTTTCCTTATAATGCCCCCCCCCCCTTCAAAATCGATCCAACATGCCTGACGATTTTTTTTCTACATGGAACCTAAAATAGATAAAGAAGTTCCAAGTTAATACAAGTGGTTTATTTTAACCCCGCTTTTTAATTGCATTTAGCTATGACTTCAGCAATTGTTACAAGATGGGATGGATTGCTTAACGAGTTTTTGTCATTTAATCACGGAATCGTAAAAACAAATATTGATATTTTTTTAGTCATTAAGCCTAGCCATCTTCGAAGTACATGTTTACCTCGTCCTTCGGTCTCGGTGAATATTGTACTCCTTAGGTGGCTAAGCCAGCGTATTTACCTCAAAACAGCAATAATTGTATAATATTTAACTCTTTTATCAATCATAGCATGGCAGTTTTTTTAAAAATAAAAAAAAATAGAATGACGATTCTCATTAATTGATGTGTCCCCAGTCCAGTCTTTTTACAGCTGCCTCTCCTGAAAACATCAGATAATAATATAGAGAGGGCTACATTATTGCAGCTACTGCTGTTACAGAATGGAAAGTGAATGCTGTTAGCTGCAGATCTGTAGCTCGCTGGTCTGAAAAAAATTGAGATGGACTACCAGAGAGCTACAGTGCCAGCCATTGAAAAAACTATATTTATTGCGCACAAAAAGTTGCGCTCGTTACTAGATTGTAATTATACCCCCCGCAAACGAAGTTTAGGGGGGATATATTGGAATCAGCTTGTCCATCTGTCTGTCCGTCTGTCTGTCTGTCCGTCTGTCTGTAGACGAGATTTTGTCCAGACCATTTCTTGGAAACTGTTGCAAGGATTTGTCTGAAAATTTGTATACTTATTCTTCGCCATATGAAGGTGTGCACCTGGTATTTTAATCATGATTGGATAATTTTTTTGTATTTTACAGGTGTTTTTTTTTTCATTTTTATTATGTGGTTTTGTCCGGATGTGTTCCCAGAGACTATTGCATAGATTTGTACGAAAATTTGTACACTTATTATTTACCATATGAAGATGTCCTCCTGGTATTTTCAACATTATTTGATAATTTTTGCTGCATTTTACAGGGTTTTTTTTTTCTTCTCATTTTTATTGACTTGGCCATTTCGGGTTCATGTCCAAGGTTTGAGAATCTAGAACATCTGTACAAATATGTGAACTACAGCTTAAAACTACTCATTAGAACTAAAAAAAAAAATCACAAAGTATTAAAAACAGTTTTTACATTACACAGCAGATAGTGTAAATCCATTTGTCCCTTTGGAGTAATGAGTGGAGATGCATCCAGTTAAAGATTAATTAATGAGTTCAGTGTGGGAAGCTGTTAGGGCATCTCTGATCAAGCAAGTCTTATCTATATCTCCTGGGAACTGGGCAGAAAGAAATAAAGATCTCTGTTGTCTAAGTCTCTTAATTGTAATTTATGTCTGTCAAAATACATAGTTACTGGAACCAGCCTTTTATTTTTTAAAATGAGTTTGATATAAAGGTATTAAGATCAATTTGATTTTGTATAATTAATTATGATTTTTTTTTTCAACAATCAATTTGCAGAGTGTCATGTCTCACAAAGATGACAGATAGTTGCAAACTGTTTTTTCAATGTAATTAAAACACTGTAATTACTAGCATTGATGTTTTATTAGGCTGCACATTAGTTTCATTCATTAAAAAAAAATATGAGTAATTAAATTTTCACTCTAAATGTTTAAGCAAATTGTGAACACCTCTCACATCTAGAAAACATTAGTGATTTGGTACCTTCTCTGAAAAACCCAGCGGGGGGTATTTGTCCCTTTTGGACAGTTCTAGTTTCTCCAAATTCTTACCTCAATTACAAAAAAAGGCTAGATTTCATAAAGATCATTGCTCCTCTATCAAATTCTCTCGTAGTTGACATCTACACGAAGCGCGTTCACGGTTGGACCGAATTATCTTGCAAACCAAAATGGCAGTATAAATAGGGGAAATTTTCGTTGGCCTCAATTTCAGGGCCAGGAGTGCTATTAACAACACTTATTAGGAATGTTTTGTTGTGGAAACGGTAAAATATGTTGGAAACACACGGTAAGTAATATTTTGAGCTGGCAGTTTTAAAAACATGTGGAAATAAATCGAGAAACAGCGCACTTTTTTGTGCGCAATAAATATACATTTTTTTTCAATGGGTGGCACTGTAGCTCTCCGGTCTGTCACTATTTTTTTCGGAGCTACAGTTCTGCAGCTAGGGATGTCACTGAAAGCTTTCCAACATGCATCGTCGGAAACCCTCGGCTGATTACGCCTCGATCCTCTCTCCATCATGGAGGAATCCTGAGCGAAGCGTAATCAGCCGTGGGTTTCCGACGATGTCCAATATTAGAATTATTATTATTATTATATACATGTATAACGGTAAGCAGGGTTACGGTAAATATGATGTTACTCTCCTAGATTGATACGTAGTGCATATAGAACAAGTAGCTCACATGGCTCACCTCAGAGTAGAAAATAAACATTTTTGAGTTAATTCAATTTTTCAAAAAGATTCATATGATTGAATCATATTAGCCTGACATTCAAAATCTTGCTCATCAAAGTAGAACTAAAGACCTAATTTCAGGTGAAGCACAACCATCTCTAATGATGTGATGCATTTATGTAGGAAGCCTCGATTTGGTTTTTGAAAGTGACACAATAAAAACGTCTTTTTTGACGTTATTACACCTATATTGGCGTTATAAAGCCTTTTCACTTCGCGTTATAACGCCTTTTTTCTTTTTTTTCATCCATAGATTGATCCTAATAGGCTTTCGTAAATTTCAGAGATTACTTAAAAGAAAAAAAGTACCTGATCAATTTTACATGTTTAAATTTACATAAGTTTAGTATAGGGAAAGATTTACCCATATCCATGAGTATTTTAAAATCTGGTGATATTTTAAAACCAGATTACAAGTCAATGGATAGCATTTTCTAACCCCCTCTCCCCTTTATAAAAGTGTTGTAATTGAAAGCAATTGACTATTTGACACTGATATTAAAATTTTTAATAAGTAATGAACTCTTCTTTGCATTCAAAAAAGTTTTACTGTCCAAATTGCCATTAATGTTGAATTATATGTGTGTAAAATATAGGTGGAAATCGAGAGTTAACTAGCGTGCACAGTTCTTTGAAGCCTTCCAACGGCTATTGAGACGTCCAAATAAAAAGTGAACGAACGACGATCAGGGTCGATGTCAAAAAACAATGAAGAAAGTGATTACAGTGCCTAACATTTAAGGATACCAATGCTAAAGACTAACCCCCCACCCCCCGGTTTGTATAGGCCATTACAGCTTTTACATGTAGGGTTATGGGAAATCTTAGTATAATTGAGTTTCAAGTTCTGCACAGTTGTGGAAAGAAGGTTTTGAGTTCTCATTTTCGTGTCATTTAAAGGATACTAGAGAGTAGAGAACATGGTCACGAGATTTGACACAACGAGGATATCATTTGCAAAAAAAGCAATATTTATTATTTTTGACATCTATCAATGTTTCACAGTGATATTGCTTTTTTTATATGTAGTCATCTTCATAATTAAAACCCACTCAATAATTGTATGACCCTCTCCTTTGAACTTTGGGGGATATAAATATAAGGACATTACTTACAAGAATATTAATGTAACATTTGAGAGAGAGAGAGCATATTCGAAACAATTTCAGCACCTGACGAACAAGAAACTTAGCACATTTTAAGCTCGGATTCGATGATTCGAGGGAAAATAAAAAAATTCTAGACTTTGAGTGACCTCTGCAGAGAAAGCTACCAAGAAATTTAAAGCTGATTTCGTGGAGTCGAACAAAACACCATTTGCTCAAGGTAAGTGGATATATTGTCATATTGTAATTTTTAGCTCACCTGAGCCGAAGGCTCAAGTGAGCTTTTCTGATCAAAATTTTTCCGTTGTCTGTCGTCGTCGGCGTTGTCGTCGTTGGCGTCGTCGTCGTTGTAAACTTTTCACATTTTCATCTTCTCCAGAACTACTGGGCCAATTTCAATCAAACTTGGCATTAAGTATCCTTAGGTGAAGGGGATTCAAGTTTTTCAAATGAAGGGCCATGCCCTCCTCCAAGGGGAGATAATTACGAAATAGCAAAAAATTAATGGTGTTATTGAAAAATCTTCTTCTCAAGAACCAATGGGCCAGGAAAGATGAAACTCATATGGAATTATTGTCAGGTGATGTAGATTTAAGTTTGTTCAAATCATGACCCCCAGGGGTAGGGTGGGGCCACAATGAGCGATCAAAGTTTTACATAAGAATATGTAGGAAAAATCTTCTCAAGAACAGCAAAGCCACTGTTTGTCATATTTATATGGAAGCATCCTCAGATAGTGTAGATTCAAGTTTGTTCAAATCATGACATCCAGGGGTAGGGTGGGGCCGCAATGAAAGTTTAAACTTGTAGAGAAAAAAGTCACAGTCAAAAAATTATGTAAGCATCCTTAGTTAGTGTAGATTTAATTTTGTTCAGATCATACCCCCCCCCCACTCCCTTTTAGGGGTATGTTGGGACCACTTATGCATTTAAGCTTTTCAATACCAAACTGATTTTTCCTTTCTTCCTCGCCACAGTGCTCAGGTGAGCGATGTCGCCCCTTGGCCTCTTGTTGTATTTACTATCAACCGGTAAAATCAAAAATTACAATATGACAATGTTATATTAATACGGAAGCCCGTTGAGGCCAGTTCAGAGAAAGAAATATTTTTTTATTGCGTTTAAACGCAATAAGTATTGCGTTTAAACGCAAAACATTGCGTTTAATCGCAATAATCATTACGTTTAAACGCAAAAGATTGCAATTAATCGCAATGTATATTGCGTTTAAACGCAAAACACTTTGCGTTTAAACGCAAAAGATTGCGATTAAACGCAATCTTTTGCGTTTAAACGCAATACTTTTGCGATTAAACGCAATACTTTTTGCTTTTAAACGCAATATTTTTGCGTTTAAACGCAATACTTTTTGCGATTTAACGCAATACTTTTGCGATTAAACGCAATAGTATTGCGATTAAACGCAATAATTTTTGAGTTTATACGCAATAGTATTGCGTTTAAACGCAATAATCTTTGCGATTAACCGCAATAATTTTTGCGATTAAACGCCAGGTTTTGCGTTTAAACGCAATGTTTTTGCGTTTAAACGCAATAATCTTTGTGTTTAAAGGCAATAATCTTTTGTGTAACACAAAAGGCAGTCATTTGTATCAAACCTTGCAGAGTACAATGAACCAACGCATACAAGTTTATATCTTTTATTTCTTTCTCTTTTCACTTATTAGGATATTGTGTATTGTCTAGCTTTATTGAATCAGATTTCTCCGAGCAAACGTTCTCTGAAAGGATAAATCACTAATAAGAATTTATAGAGGAGAAAAATGTCGGGTTGTAATAACAAAAGCAACCTCAGAACGAGACATGTCTTAAGCTTATTATTCTCTACATTCTTAATGAAGTTTTGGTCAGTTGCTCTGTTAAAAAAACTGTCCCCTACGTCGCGGTCACAAGTTTAACCCATGTATAAAGGGATTTTAGGAAAGGACTGATGAAATGTTGGAATTACGTACAACATGATGAAGTATTTAGACTTAAATGTACATTCAAAACCCTTCCTATGGTTGAGTACAGTAAACACAAGAACACATGTGATGAATTTATATGAGATCAAAATCAAATGAAAACAGATTGATCGATGTGTACTACATGTACTACCAAATTGACAAGTGCTATTAATACCACTGAAACATTCTCTATAAGTTGTGATATACGTAAGCAATTGATCAGAGACTTCATTAAGAGTGTTGGGTTCTAATACATATAAGACATTCAGGTTGTTAGGATACCATTGTTTTACCACAATTTTCAAAAATTAAGTTGTGCAAAAAGACACAGAACAAATCGGATCTTCTTAAAGTTGAAGTGTCGGACCCTAGTACATGTACATGTAATTATAAGCTTTGACTAATTCATGTTTGATTTTGAAACTACAGTGTCATTGTGTTTAAATGCAAAACAAATCCTTAAAATGTAGGATTATTGCGTTTAAACGCAAAGATTATTGCGTTTAATTGCAAAAATTATTGCATTAAATCGCAATACTATTGCGTGTAATCGCAAAAGTATTGCATTTAATCGCAAAAATTATTGCGTTTAAACGCAAAAATTATTGCGTTTAAACGCAAAAAGTATTGCGTTTAATCGCAAAGGTATTGCGTTTAAACGCAAAAGATTGCGTTTAATCGCAATCTTTTGCGTTTAAACGCAATATACATTGCGATTAATCGCAATGCTTATTGCGATTAATCGCAATGATTATTGCGATTAAACGCAATGTTTTGCGTTTAATCGCAATAATTATTGCGTTTAAACGCATTAAAAAATATTTCTTTCTCTGAACTGGCCTCAACGGGCTTCCGTATATTAAAGGTTAACAGTGGTTAAAAAATTAGAAGACATATAAATGAACAACATAAAAATTTCTTTGCAAAAACTTTTCAAAATCTTTAGTGACATTTTAAGACGCATAGATGATCAAGTTATGATATAATTAAAGTAAATGTCTCAAACTCTTTTTGACCTTGATTGACGTAAATCCATAAATACGGGGCTATATGTCACTTAACACCTATCCTCTCTTCACAACATCTCTGTCGGGATCATTCAGTTTATTAAAAATAAATTTTATAATTATCTATATATCCAAACAACATTTAATAGCATTTCTTCATGCGAAAATAAACAATGCAGCAAATGCATTAAAAATTTAAGTGTTACTCACTTTACCTCGATTGAACCAAAACTCTACCATTACATTAAAGAAAAGAAAGTGTTTAGCACCTATATATATCATTTACTTTATCCAATATACAAAAAACAAATTAAAGGTGTTGATAAAAAGGCAATATCAGTACCTGTCACTAAAGCTTGGATGATTTTCCCTCCATTGTGTAATTACTCTGTAACTCTCGGCCTCAATAAAAGCTCACTACACTTGCAACACAATTGTGAGATATATGAAAATTCAGATACAATGGAAATTAAAACATCTTACAAGAGATGAATACACATTCAGTTAATTAAAGTCAAGAGACATACATCTCATAGACAATATTTAAATCAAACATTTTAGTACATATGATAATGAGATTAACATCCAACATGTACAATATATAATATAATGATATTTCAGTAATTTATAAATTAGTTGAAGACACTGTTCTTGTTGCACATTCATACACATATATTTACATTTCCAATGTCTTTGTCCGAGATAAAATTACAAATTGTAAAAATACTTTATTTCTACATAAATCTACTGGTTCATCGATAGGCGCGGTAAAAAAAAAATACGTGCGGGGCGGGACAAATAGAGACAGAAGCGGGGCTATTAGCACGGGAATTTGCAGAATCAGGAGCATGTAAATATAAGGAATAACTGTCTTATTTTTTGGATTCATGACGATGATCAATCGATTGGCTTGCGTGATAATTTTATGCATAAACGCCTTCGGCGTTTATGCAAATTATCACGCAAGCCACTCGATTGATCACATTATGAATCCAAAAAATAAGACAGTTTTTCCTTAATTAAAGAATACATCGAATGTATACCCAGTCTGAGGCCTGTTCAACAGAGCGAACGTTCGCGAGCGCTTGCGAACATTTCTGTTGGAAAGATAAGGAATTTTGGCGAGCGCTCGCGAACGTTCGCTCTGTTGAACAGGCCTCAGGTATGTTTTGCACACACACAAAAAAAACAACAACAACAAACAAACAAAGATCCGAGTTTCAAACTCAATGTCTACTTGAAAAATACTTTCTCAGAGTTCGCAAGCATCCCTTTCTATTACAAAGGACACCACACATGGCACATTCAAAAATTTTCCTTGCACAACAGGAGTCCACCGTGTTAATTTCAAAATATCCCTCAGCCTTTATTTCTGCAGCAAGGTTTTCCCCTTCAGATGTGGAAACAATACAAGTACATTTTTTAACATACTCATCGTATTTGAGATCTTTGTGAGTGGCCACTAAGAATATGGGGACCTTTTTCCCGACATTCCTTTCTAATTCCGGTATCCACAGAGTACGAATTCGCTCGAATGACAGTCTGTCTATTGCACTGAAACACAGGATAAAGACATCGCTCTTTTTGTAGGATAACACCCGTAATCTTGAGTATTCTTGCTTTAAAGACAAAGATTAAATGGTACAAAGGGTATAACTCAAAATACAAACACGAGAGAGAGAGAGAGAGAGATTAGACGTTCTTATAGGTACTTAGCTTATCAGAAAGAGTAGCCCAGAAAAAGGCTGTTTTATTAATAGATCAAAATATAATTGCCATAAAACATCCTTAATTGATCGGCGTTCAATCCATGTATATTACAGAAATACACACCTGCCCAGCAGTGTCCACAAACTTCACTTTTAATTGTTTTTCTCCCACTTTCATTATTCCTGAAAAATGAAATGTGCATATACTTACAACATGACCAGAAACTTTAAACGAAGCAGAGATAAAACTGAAACAAATTCCGGAAAAAGGAAAATCTAAGATACAGTACAAGAAAACATTCAAAACTCTATCATTGTCTGTCTATTGACAGAGACTTTACCTTTGAGAGTTGAAAACACGGTCGGGGCATACATATCTATGATATTTTGACCAAGGAAAGAAGCCAACAGGCGCGATTTTCCCACCATTGCGTCTCCGACCAAGCTACAAGTTATGCGACTTCTCATCTTGCTAAACTTATCATTCAATCCAGACTTTAACATTTCTTCATAAATATTGCAATATATAATCCTGTTATGCACATGTTTGGTATTTGACTTTATTTGCACTTTATTGGTATTGTCACTAGTTTCGTGGTATGATACATGTAGTTCAATTAACACGTTTTACATAATGATGATAATTAACTCTCGGTTAAAGTTTGTAATAATGTTATATATACAAGGAGTTTCTTTTGTAAAATCTGATCGGCTGTACTGTCTCCAAATATATATATATATATATATATATATATATATATATATATATATATATATATATATATATATATATATATATATATATATATATATATATATATATAATTCCCCTGTGTTCCCCAGCAAATCATCCGGATTAATGAAGCGTCCAGATTTATGAAACATTTGTTAAAACTGGTTGGTTGTCTGTTTAACGTCCCTTCAAGATTTTTTTCACTCATATTAAGACGCCACCATTTGCCGGTGGAGGGCTGCAAATTAAAACCTGTACTCGGCACTTACGGCCTTTGAGTGCCAGCACCTACTGCGACACGGGACCTCGGTTTACGCGACACACAGTGGATTCGAACCCGCTACGTAAGGATCAACTCCTTACTCCACGACTCCAGAGCAAACGATCTAACCACTGCGCCACGCGGGCGACTTTATAATTGGTAGATATAATTGTAAATTCTGTTCCCCAGAATTTTTTTGATAGAATTCAATCCAGAGCACAAATGTGAAATGTTAAAATACTAGTGTTATATCACCATGTAATATTTTACTAACTATAGCAATGAAATCTTTGAATGAACATTTTGTATCTTTATGTATGTTTTTTTTAATTTCGTGTACACAATTTTATAGAAATCAGGTCAAAATTTTAGAATTTTAAGCGAAAAAAAGTTTTTCAATTTTAGTAACCATTTGCAACACTGACCATGAAAATAAAACTTTGTCATTCAGAAATAATTATTCGATGTAGCTACTTGTTTGTATATTGTAAAATAAGTAAAAAGAAAATTGAAGGAAAAGAATCTATAATTTTTTTCTTTTCTTTCCTTTTTACAGGAATGAGAGTTAATTCATCAAGAACGCTTATGATGAACTGGGGTGGGATACATTATCTGTCAGAATGAAAGTGCATTAATTAATATTATTTTACAATATAGTATGAGATAGCACCACAATATCTCCAAGATCTCCTAAGACCTTGGATTCCACCCCATACCCCATATTCATTAAGAAATAATGGTGATCTTACTTTTCTTATCCCTCAAGCTAGAACCACATCATATATGAATAGTTATTTCCCATCTACAATTAAATTATGGAATAATTTACCATATCATATTAGAAATCTACCAACTATAGTTTCTTTCACTAATGCCATTAAAAGGCTTATTGCAGAACTCCCAATAAGCTTTTTAATCATGGTAATCGTAGTAAAAATATTATTCACTGTCAATTAAAAATAATGCTAGTAGTTTAAATGCTGCTTTACAGAAAGATTTTATAATTAAGTGAAAGTTCCAAATGTGAAATTTGTGAAAACTTCTTTGAGTGTCCATGTTATGTCGAGCAAAGAAATATTCTTTTTAATTTATATCTAGTATAGACCTGCAACATCCTGTATCTATCCCGGCGTGGGTGATGTCGGATTTTCCTATGAAAATGAAGCCGTACACTATTTAGGCATAGTGTGCTTACGCTATATACATCCTTTGAACACTATGCAATAATAGTTGGATATTGATTATATAGAGACAAACTGACAGGAATGTTCTTGTAATTGGATTAATGCTTGTTCTCATTATAAAGAAACCGGGATCATCTCATTCTTTGAAATTAAGTTTTTTTCCCACTCCTTCATGTAACATCTAACAGGCAATTTGTTTAACATATCAAACAAACATATATATTATATACCAGTATATAGAGTTTTCGTTTCACTGCAGCGTCAAAGGTTCTTATTTCAAAATCCATTCTTTGGACAAAATTAAGAGTCAATTCATTCGAAAACAAGGTCGGAAATTTTCCCCGACCTCTAATGTGTGATTTTAAGAACATATTGATGTTCCTGATATGTAGATCCAGTGATGGTAACTGATTAAAGATTTACCTCTGACATTACAATATATATAAACGAAAACTCGTATTATGTGCTTAACATAAAGGCAGATGAATTATTGAATAACTGTGAGCTTGAGAGGAACAACAGTGGCTACAGTGCCAAAGACAAAATGGGGTCTATAAACCTGCAACCGACTCTACAACCCGGGTAATCGTAAATTGAAGACAGACACACTACAGGCTGAAAATATAGAAAAAAAGCATACCTAAATAAGAACAAGCAAGCTGATCTAAAGCTTCAGTTATGCAGATGAAATATGAAGATAACGAACAGTAATCAAGCTCAAAATTCCATTAAAACAATACAAATTTGGAGCAAACACGGACCTCTAAAAACATCAGAAGTGGGATCAGGAGCCATGGAAGAGTAAGCATCCCTGTCGACCGGTCACACCAGTCGTGTGCTCCTTGTAATGATCGGGCACACGGAAAAATCCGTACACGTTTGAAAATAATGGTCTAACAATTTGTATCAAAATCATCTTAATGATAGTTCGTATTTGCTGACAAGGTCATTGTATCGACCGTAAGAATTTGTGAAATGTTGACTCTAAACGAGACTGTTGATATTCTTGTTTCATCAACTTATTTGAAAAGCTTGCCTTTTTTAGAAATTGATCGTAGGTAGAGCATGCCCTTGAGTATCGAATCAACTGGGAGACGTAAACTCTATGTGCAGGTGACAATGGAATATTGCTATATAAATAAGGGGAGTTGACGATAGAAAAGTTGAAATTAACATGTTTAATTTATCATAACGTTTTGTTGTTGATTACCATTAACGTCATTTTTAGCAAAATATCCAAATATAAAACTGATTTGTCAGATTCTGTGGTATCTTTTCGAGTTCAAAGGGATATATCGAATCAAAGAGGGAAAGAAAATGGATACATGTAAATAGATCAAACATCGTCGATTTATCTAAATGTTGAATTGAAGGCCGCAGCAAAAGACTTTTCTTTTTATAGACGTTTTTTAAATAAATTCTGCCTTATATGAATACAAAAATAGGTCTGTTAATAACGGGGCGCAATTAGTACCAGTGGTAATTCCGACAGATTGTTGGAAGACTTGACATCCAAAAACTACATAGATATTGTCAACCAGAAACTCGAGCATCTTTTCTGAATATCAACTTCGGAGTACTTTTGTGTAAAATCAGAATGTTTTTAACAAAATAATTTTAAAAATGACCAATGATAAAGAAAGTAAATTTACGAGTTCCATTATTTATTGGAACAAGCAGCTGTCTATGGCGTCAAAAGCCTTGACTTTAATTTATCGTGGTGCATGATTGTATAAAGCGTTGAAAAGTCGTACGTTTTGATATTGATTTTGTTAAAATTTTTGAGTTTCAAATTTTCCAAAAGTTCCTTGGAGTTTTTAAGTATCCACATCTGATTTACATCACTTCTCGATTGTATTGTTGTACAGTATTCCTGAAATTTCTCCTTCACTGATGCTACTATTTTAGTAAGGAGTAAAGAAAGAGGCTTGGTAGAATATTTACTGGAGCCAGCTAGGTGTATTTGTATGGATGTTTACGCAGTTTAGGAATTAAGTATAGGATGGTAATTCCAATTCAATTTCATTGTTGGAAATTTTAAAAATGACATATGATTTTGAAGAATTTCGTCTTTAAAAAGGAAACTATGAATATAGTTTGGATAACCACCTGTAGAATTAAATCCAGGTTCCTCTAAAATACAAAATAACGAGCCTTACAAAGACAATGTTGTTACCTTATTTATCAGCTGGGACCAGTACATGTGATCGTGTAATCTATCTAATTCTTTTTCACCTCTGAATTATTGAAAACAAAAGGATAGATGGTTTTCATATTGCCTCTCAGCCGTTTAATGCGAAATTTCAACATTCATCTGATATTTCTAATCCATTCTGACAGCCAAGGTCTTCCTTTTTATGTTTGGCCCTTTTAAAATAATTGATTTAAGGTCCTCATTGTTAACTATATCAGTTTATGATCAATTAGCTTATTTTGAGCAATAATTATTATGAGAGGGAAAAAGAAAGGATTCCAGTGGCTATCTTTCAATAACCAACATCTTATATACCTGGAGAGAGGGAGCTACGTATCCGTATTTCCATCTGTCTCATTAATTGAACGCCTCACTTTTTGGCGGAAACTACGTTGCAATCAGAGTGCAAGTGAGAGGGACAGTTCTAATCAAATGAAATAGGCGTATGGAGATAACGAACACTATTCAAGCTCAAAGTCCATTCAAACAATACAAATTAGGAGCAGAGCAAACATGGACCTCTAAAACATCAGAGGTGTGATCAGGTGCCATGGAGAAGTGAGCATCTCCTGCCGACCGGTCAAACCCGCCGTGTGCTTCTTGTTATCACGGAAAATCCGTAAACAATGCATTGTGTAAATAATGACCTAACAATAAGTATGGAAACGTCAGTCATTTGACTTAATGATAGATTGTATTTGCTGACAAGGTCCCTCTCGAGATTTTTTCACTCATATAGAGACGCCACCACTTGCCGGTGGAGAGCTGCAAATTTTGACCTATACTTGGCACTCAGGGCCATTGAGCAATGAGGAATCTTTTTCATGCCAGCATCTACTGCGACACGGGACCTCGGTTTATACGGTCTCATCCGAAGGACCGGTCTCCACGTCCCACAGTGGGATTCGAATCCGAGACGTAAGGATTAACTCCTTACTCCGCGACTCTAGAGCAGACGCTCTACCACTGCGCCACGCGGGCGTCTGTTATTCTCACATGTAGTGGAGTGAGTAAAAGTGAAGATAACAAACCTTGATTAATCTATTTGTAAGTTTTACTGACTGTAGGCGTTAATGGTCAACTAACAACTAAACTTTATATATCAAACGGGATATCTTAAGCTTTCCATCGTCGATGTAGTAATATACCAATATCCCCTGCATATAATCTTCATGTCTCTATATAAACAAGGACAAGAGCATGTTATGAGAACGATCAATTTCTAAACCAAGACGGACTACTGACAAATATATTGTAGGGTTTCAACAATCTCAATTTAACATTTCGCAAATTCTAAGGGCGTTTTAATGACATAATCGTCTGTTTTTGAGACCCATTCAAATGTCCCTGTCATTCACAATGGAAAAATGAAAATACATGAAATTTCACTGAACAAAAGTATACGATGTTTGATATTTAGAGCTCCTAGTCTGGTGGTCTATAAGGCGCCAATTCTAAAACGATACTCAAATATTAGAATTTTTCTACCGTCTGTAAGGGATTCCGTCTTTTTTAACGCACACATGTATTTTTTTAAAAATGTGGCATATCTGACATAAAACTGTTAATATACTGTAAAAGTTGTCCATAAATCGGGACTTGATTTACCCTGTTTTGTACAGGGCTCTGTACCCATTCAATTGGAAATTTGCAAAAAAGGTCAAAATTGAAATATTGAAAAGTTATCATTTTTCTAATGTAAATACAGTTAGACTGTAGGCTAATTCTCTGTTCATGATCAGTGTTTGAGTCATGCAATATTATAATCTCAAAATTTAAGATTTATCACAAAGAGCACCGAAAATTCAATTTGCTGATTATTTGGGTATTTTTACCTTAATTTTGGAAAAATGAGTCAATTTTCATTGGACAGAGTTCTACATGTATTCGATATTAAGCCCTGTAAAAAGATTATATTCACCGAAACTTAATAAAAATCCTTACAAACAAAGATACATAGCGTAAACATCCATACAAACAAATACACATAGCTGGTTCCAGTAAATGTTCAACCAAGCCTCTTTCTTTACTCCTCACTAAGATATTAACAGTAGTGAAGGAGAAACTTCAAGAGTACTGTGCAACAATATATTCGAGAAGTGGTGTAAATCAGATGTAGATACTTAAAAATTCCAAGGAAAATTTGAAATCACAAGATTTTATCAAAATCAACAGCTTAAAAACTTAAGACTTTTCAACTTTATACACAACCGTTCCCCAGGATAAATTAAAGTCCAGGCTTTATTGATATTGACAGCTGCTTTTTCAATAAAAATGGAACTCGAAAATTTACTTACCTTGTCATTGGTCATTTGCAAAATTATTATGTTAAAAAACATTCTGATTGTACACACAAGTACTCTGAAGTTGACATTAAAAAGATGCTTGAGTTTCTGATTGACAATATCTATGTGGTTTTTGGAGACCAGGTCTTCCAACAATTTATTGGAATTACCTTTGGTACCAATAGCGCCCTGTTATTAACAGACATTTTTTGTATTCATATGAAGCAGAATTTGTCCAAAATCTTATACGTGAAAAGAAGAAAACACTTGCTGTGGCCTTCATTCCGACATTTAGATATATCGACGACGTATTGTCAATTAACAATGGTTATTTCCATTCTTATGTCGATACAATATATCCCGGTGAGCTTGAGATAAAAGATACCACAGAGTCTGACACATCTGTTTCAAATTTGGATATTTTACTTGAAAAAGAATTTAATGGTAATCTAACAACCAAGCTTTATGATAAACGTGATGACTTTAACTTTTCAATCGTCAACTTCCCTTACTTATATTTACCTTCATCACCTGCATACGGGGTTTATATCTCTCAGTTGATTCGATACGCAAGAGCATATGTATGTACAATTTCAAAAACGAGGTTTACTGACAAACAAGTTGATGAAACAAGAATATCAGCAGTCTCGTTTAAAGTCATCATTTCGTAAGTTCTATGGTCGATACAATGGTCGATACAATGACCTTGTCAGCAAATACAATTTATCATTGACCATTATTTACACACTGAATTGTCAACGGATTTTTCCGTTATTTCCCGATCATGACAAGCAGCACACGGCGGGTGTGACCGATCGGGCAGGGGATGCTCACTCCTCCATTGCATCTGATACCGCCTCTGATGTTTTGGAGGTCCGTGTTTGCTCCGCTCCTATTTTGTATTGTTTGATGGACTTCTGAGCTTGAATACTGTTCGTTATCTCCATATATTTCATTCAGTATTTATATCCAATTTTCTTTATATTTGTAACAGGATAGAAGATCGTATGACACAATGGAAATTAATGAACTCTTTGAAAAATAATATTTTTCAGTGTTTGGAATAATAGAATATGTGTAATCATACAGAGAAAAATCTCAAATTCCAAATATAAGACAAAAACCTAGGTAAAAAGTTTAAGGAAAAATATGAAAAGGAGAGAATGATTTCTTTAAAAGATAATTGATGTTAAGGTCAAAGTTCATTGGTGTGTGTGAGTCATGAAATATTCTCTCATAATGATATACCAACATGCAAATACTATACGTAATAATATTTAGGCTAAGGTAAAAGAATAACAAGAATTTCTTTACGAATAAATGACCGGGGTAAGCACACAGTCATATGTATAAATTACACCTTCTCAGTCTCCTTTACATAAGTAAAAGGTCGAGACCATATGGAGGCTACATGTATGATGCAAAAAACGACAAAATGTCTTTCAATGATACACATACATGCTAAATATTATTATTCTTACATAAAAGGTTTGTAAAAGTCTTTACACTATTGTGTGCCAGAGCAAATCCAGTTAGGAGTGTTAAGGGTGTCCAGGACCACTAAGATAATTTACATTGTGGACAAGGCTGAAAATTTTTTGAGGAAAAGTTGACCAATTCTAGTCCTATGTTCGTAGGATGAAATAACTGCCTTTTCTCCTCACATGAACACATTTTTTAACATGTTTTGTGATTTTCTTGGCATCAGTCCTTGGTTTAGAAGCAAAGCAAAACAGAGAAGAATTTAAAAGAATCCAGGTTAAAGCAGTATGTATCCTCACCTTTGAGGGAAGACAAGAAAAATAAGTAGATAGAATCATAGCCTTAGTTAAGTTTGAGTGCATCACTGTCGGCTAACGGCAAACGAGGATGTTGAAGTGTAAACATTCATACCTAAAGTGAAATATTACCCTAAACAATTAAGTGACTGAGAGCACTCTAAAAAACTTATATAAATAAATTTCACTTCCTTATACTTTATATGTCCACTACAAGTAATCGGAGATTTTCTGAACAGGCATCTTGCTCAGGTCAGAGGCTGTCCAGGCCAAACTCGGTAACTAAATATAGGTAGGCTAATCGTATCTTTATTTTCTAACAAAATATTGAATTTCATTTTTCGAAATACTTTCCAGCTACATATACTAATATAGTATTATTTAATATATTTACAAGTGTAGTGATTGATAATTATTTAGAGTGACCACAAGAACTGTAAGAAAAATGAAAATGCAGACAACCTTACTAGTTTGTTTATCTTAAAATTTAGTTTACGACAAAGTTGGTCCGTAAGCCAATGCTCATTGAACGAAATCAATCGTACTATAATGTAAATCTTATAATATACCAACTTTGATGCAACAGATGCGCATTTCGACAAATTATTTCTTCAGTAATGCTCATGCCGAAACGTTGAAAATCCCAAATATTTAAATAAAAAAAAATTTGAAGAGCTTAATAAGGTGCCAAAGAATGGAGCCAAATACGTCTAAAGATCAGAGCTATGCATGAGGGAGATAATCTTTAATTTTGAAATAAATTTCTAAATTTTACCACAGAAAGTCAATACAAATCCGTGTTTTCAAGCTAGTACCGAAGATATTGAACAATGACAGATCTCGTTAATCATGCAAACAATGAAAATCGTGTACAGGGCAAAAACACGGACCCCTGGAAACACAAAGTGGGATCAGGTGCCGATGAGGAGTAAGTGGTCACATCCACCTTGAGCCCTCTATATTTATTAGGTTAACAGAATAAACCATAGTAATAATTAGAGTAAAATCAAAGGCCTAAAAGTGATAGGAAACATGTCAGTCAAAATACGACCCAATGATAGGTTGTACTTACAAAGCAGGTCATTATATCGACCATAGTATCTTCATATGGATGAATCTATTATTTGAGTGTCATGTTGGAAATTCTGAATTTTGGCAGTAAATGTAAAGTTAATTTTGTATGTACTGCCACCCGGTAAAATTCAAAATTTGAATTTAAAAAACAGAAGAGCTGACAAATGGATGCATAAGGGAGATAATCCTTAATATTGAAATAAATTTCTAAATTTTACCACAATTTAATTTACGGTAATTTAAAACATGCCAATTTTAGCAAGAGCTCCCCTCCTTTTTTAACTTTTTAATTCACTAGTCCAAAAAAAAAAAAAAAAAAAAAAAAAAAAAAAAATACGGAATAGAAATGTGTATAAAACTGAATTAAAATTTATCAAACACAGAATACATTTTATATTTATTAAAATGGAATATACAATACAATTCTACATTGTATATCATACAAGGAACAGATGTCAAACATCTAAAGACATTACAGTACATGTGTGTGTATTGCAGAGTGTACAAGACAAACCATGTGAACGTTTTGTACATAACAGTACAATGAACTTAGTTTATCGGTTAGTTAATCGACCATTGGAAAAAGAAGGTGTTGTTGGTGTTGTTGATTTATTCGTAAAGAAAATGAAGCAAGATGAGACATAGCTCAGAAATACAATGTCTGAGATTGATAGCTAAAATCATTGAACCTTGTATGTATTTGAATGTATTGTATCATATTTATATAAATAGATTTATATAAATAAATAAATTAAATAAAATAAATGATGAGATACATGTATACCTCCTTTTCTGTGTAACAGTTAAAAGGAGTCATAATCTATTGAACATTGTTGAACCACCCCCACCAAGGTGTACGATTAACTAAAACATTTTATTATTCATTTAATTTCATATTACTCTTCAATTATATATATATATATATATATATATATATATATATATATATATATATATATATATATATATATATATATATATATATATATATATATATATATATATATATGTGTGTGTGTGTGTGTGTGTGTGTGGGTGGGTGGGTGGGTGGGTGGGTGTGTGTGGGTGTGGGGGGGGGGGGTGTGGGTGTGTGTGTCTGAGGGTGTGTGTGTGTATTATAGAGGCATTTTGTATTATTTCATTTAAAAATTTACAATAAGTAAAACAAGAGGTCCATAAGCCTCGACAGTCACGTGAGTGCCGGAAGTTTCTCAGGCCATGACCAATTCAGTCTCATCTGGAACTCTCAGCTCATGTGTAATAAATTATACACATTGATGAGGACTATATGTTCATTATTAAATGATAATAGTTTTCCACTTCGTAAGGTACATGTAGGAAACCTCGTGCTTCTGACACTGTATTTACAATAGAACCAGGAAGAACAAAACGGAATATTTATAACGTGGAACGGATTGACCACACTCCAAACGGGAGAGTCGTAATTAGCACGACTCAGCAGAACTGATCCGCCTGTCCATCGGACAAGTTGCCAACAAATGCAACCTGTCCGAATTCATTTTTTAGTTGTCCTATTCTGAACATTTATGAAGAAAACTGTAGAATTTGATTACCCGGACTGAAGTGGCCAATATGAGTAATACTGATGCATAAAAATTTGTCTATCTTGAAAAAAGGACATGACTAATTTATTCAATAATAACTTAAGTACTAGTATTTGAAAAAAAAAAATCACATTTAAAATATAGACTAGTTAGTTTGTTTTCATACTGACACGGTTCAAGTAAAAAAAAGTAACTTGAATGATAGGACGTCTGAAGAGTGACTGTAGCGAGAGTTCGCTTTTGTTGTAACTTTATATCATTCAGATTAAAAGTACGGTGTCATGACCTCATAAACATGTAATATATATATACTAGTTATCGAAGCCCTGCGTCTCAAAATTCAGAAGACATAAGATAAATTAAGCGTTCAGAGTATTTTTTAAAAGTAGGTCAAAAGTCAAGTGGATTTTTACGCAGGTATTTTTCGTAATATCTTAAGAAAAAATGCACATGCTAAATAGCACAAACTCACCTCTAAAATATCCAAAATATGCTGTGTATCGGCATTCTGGACTATTTTGAAAATGAGATCAAAAGTCACATTGAAAGGTCACCAGTTTGGTAACCATGGTACTAAGTATTTTACAAAAGCAATAGTGTCAAAGAATACATGATCAAAATATCATTTTTTTTTTACCTCGTACAGTTCTAAAGACATTAGATGTGACAGATGGACGGACAGACAGACAGACAGAAGCAGGGTAAATTTATCCTTCGTGTTGTTCTGGTCTGCATGAGACGCAATTAAAAATGTCTTCTTTCATAATTATGTTAATATCACCGCTTGCTGTATTAATGCAAGTTTGAGAATTGTTTAACATTTTTAAAATACATTTTTGGAAAACCAAGACGGACGTAAAATTTACCAACTACTTAAAAATTTATTTGGCCACAAATAACCTTGATTGTTACTAGTAGATGTTGGAAGTTAAAACGCTTGGATAATTGACAGTTCTCCTGTGTCAAATATGTCTAAAGTGGTCATCTGCCGATTAATACAATTGACGGAAAAGGACTGATTAGGCATAACAAACATAAATCAAAGACCTTCACCGCTTATAATTATATTCCCTTTGTTATGGAACTTGTAGGATTATGAATATCTTACGTAAGTAAACTTTTACTAGTCCATTGATTGTCCTGTACATTTAAGTTTGAAAATCACATTCTAAAATTTCTAGTCTCAGAATTATGACTTTTAAACCACAATACATTTTTATTGCTACAAATCTGCACAGATGTACTTATCAAATATATCTTTTTCTCCTTTCTTTGGTTAACAGTGTAATTAATTCAATATCTGAAAACATTCACTATACATGAAAACAAGAAAACATCCCGCTTTCTTTTTCTTTTATGAATGATGGATTTTCTACACGTACAGACAAAAATGTTAAAACAAAATTAAAAAAACAAAACAAAACAACAACATCGGAATAGATAAAAAATGTGAATAATCCTTTATTGTTTATTTCATCCAATCATGACTTCTCTGAATGGTCTTGTGATTTTATCTAAATACTTTTTCATATGCACTTTTCACATTCAGATTTATTCGAATATATATATATATATATATATATATATATATATATATATATATATATATATATATATATATATATATATATATATATAAACTTTTAATGTTGACTCAAATCTGTAATAAGTACATACATTTCTCGCAGAACAATAAAAAGAAATATAACTTCAAATACACCAGTTTATTGTCGCTGTGGTTACATTGGTAACAGTTTACAAAAAGTCGAAGTTCCAGTATATTATTTATCTAGTAGAAAACATTTATTGTACTTGTACCTGACAACTGGAACAAATATTTTTTTGTTTATAAGTGGATATGGTCATTGTGTTAACGGTGTTTGTATGGAATTCAAGCTAAACGCGTGTTAGCAATGCCTTTTTACTAAATCATTGTAAAATAGGGACTCCGCTTGTAGTTTTTAATTTAACCGCAAAGATGATCGTGATGGCGATTATTACTTATGTTTAATTATTGCATATTCTTCTTACTTGAACTTGATGAATCTCCGCACAAACTTCTTGTTCGACTCCCCATAAACTTAAAGGAAATTTATATGCAAAAAATATTCTTAAATTTAGTAACGTTTTAAGGGAGAGACCGAATTTGGGGTTCATTGTATAAAATGATAGAATATTAAAAACTGGAAGATCATTTTCTTGACATTTTCTCGTAAGCTTATTGTGAAATTATCATACAAGCATCATTTGTATTTAAAATAGTCGCGATGTGTCGAATTGTGGCCACCAGGAATATGGTGGAGCACCCAAAAGGATTTAAAATTGTACATACATGTACTATAGAAAAATAAAAAAAAAAATAGAAAATTTAATAGAAACTTCCTTATGAAAAAAAAATCTGTTTAGGGTTTCCAGAATCAAACGGATTTTAATCATAACCAGCTTATAGCATTACTAATTCATCAATTTCAGTAAAGGCTTTTCGAGTCAGGCTAGTCTAATAGACCTCTCGTTCTTTTCTTCGTGTTTGTGATGATGTAGGAGATGCATATTTTTTCCCTCTGCATTATTTCTCTCGTACATATTTGGATCTAGATAGAAAAAAAAACGAACTTCTGGAAATGATAAGTAGGTAGTGTGTTCACATATTGTTATAACGAGGGAATACTTAAACTATACGCAAAGCGCTTACTTTCAACAGTACTTAGGTAAAGAATACACCGATTACATCTGTGTTTTAGCTTTTCGTCAGTAGTGTTTAAACAATCTACGAATCCAGCAACAATTTAAGAAATGTCTTGAATTTAAGTATGTGAGTGAGTAAATGTATGCGTGCAGTCATTATATTCATCGCTGAAGTTGGAGTTTTAAATAATATGGTCTTTATGAATGAAGAATATAACTGAACAGTATTTTACGTGAAGAAAGCATATATAAACATGCTAAATATGTACTTGTTAATGTTTAATTAATTACCAAATGTGTATATGCATTATTTTTTTAAATCAACGTCATTAGAGACGAATAATGAGCCCCGTAGAATATCTACTGGGTCATTTATAGACGTCGAAAAATGACCCCCGATCAATAATTGCCGTCGAAACATGACCGCTGGTCATTATTCAATGTCGAAAAATGACCCTTTTGCCTGTAGAAAAAGTGTAATCACCCTTAAAATCTACCTTAGTGAAGAAAAATGACCCTAGTAGAATACTGACCCCTTGTAAATTTCATTAAGGATATATTTATGTAATCAAGAGGTTTGTGGCCTAAGAAGCAGAATTTATTCAAAAACTTCTACATGAGAAAAAGAAAACACTTGCTGTGGCTTTCAACTCGACATTTAGATATATTGAAGACACCACGGAATCTGCCACATCTGTTTTATATTTGGATGTTTTACTGACTATAGACGATAAGAACGATATGGCAAAGAAGATGACTACAGCTTTTTCATCTTCAACTTTCCATAATTTCGAGTACTAATTAGCTATCAATTGCGTATGGTGTTGACGTCTTTCCATATATTTGGTACTAAGAGAATGCTCTGAGTACTATCAATTTTTAAGCGGAGGCAAGCTTATAACAGATAAGTAGATATTACAGAGATTTCAACAACCCCGTTTAAGGTAAACATTTTGTAAATTCTGTGGTTGTTATAATGACCTTGATAGCTCATATAAACTCGCACTGGGTCGTATTTTGGCTGACGTGTTTCATACCAATTATATGTATTAGGCCTTTGTTTTTATACTAAATTTGACTACGGAATATTCTGCCTGTACCTGATCAGTATAGATAGGGCTCAGGCGGGTGTGACCGGTCTACAGGAGATGCTTACTTCTCCTAGGCACCTGATCCTACCTCTGGAATTTCCAGAAGTTCGTGTTTTATGCCCTGTATTAGATGTAGATTTTTTTTAGATCGATTTCTGTTCGTTATCTTCACTTCTTCATTATAGGTGTACCATCTTTGAATTTTGTGGATGCTCTTTTTTATCAGAGGAATGATAAACCTTGTGCAAAGAAGAAGAAAATTAAATCTGTTCAAACATATGTACTCTTTGTCAGGATCGGATGAATGGAAAAAATCCGTAGTCAGTTCAGTATAAAAATAATGGCAATTCGATGAAAGACATCAGTCAACAACTCAGTTCTCAACTCAACTGTTCAGTCCGTCCGAGCGAATTTGAACAAATCCGAACAAATTCAATTTTTATATAAAATCTACTTTCTTCAGAATCTATATTTAATTCGTCCGAAAGAAGAACATATTTGTCCACACAAGTGTCTTGTTCGGACGAACGAAGAACAATTTTGCCTGAACAATTATCTTATTGTCAGAACAAATTTCAATATATATTTTTTTGTCTGGGCTTCAACGGCCTTATACTGTTGCATTATATTCCGTACAAATTTATTCAGAAAAGTTATGGCCTTTATGGATTTTTGTAAATTTGTTAAAGTTACTATTACTTTTTAAAGATTCTATTATTACAATATGTATAAGCTAGCATCATAAATATTGAAAAATAATTGTATTTGCTAACAAGGCATAATAACGTTCAAGAAATTATTGAAATGCTGATTTCATCGAGGCTATTAAAAAAACCCTGTGACATCAACTTTTTTGCTAGTATCTTGTATCTGTCTAAAAGTTTACCGAATAAATTGGTAGACATAAACACCATATGCAAATGAATGTGGAATGTTACAACATAAATAAGGAGAAGTTGACAATGGAAAGGCCGAACTAATCCCATTTTTTCTATAGTTTAGTTGTTATTCGGCCATAAACGTCTTTGATAAGTAAAATATCCAAATATGAAACAGATGATAAAGGTAGATTAAACGTATCTATTGTGCAATATTTGTTGTGTGCTGAGAACACAACAGGACTAATAAATAGGAACACATGTAATTCTGTTTTAGCACATTTTAATTGCATGTCCATCCAATGTTTATCAGGAAAACGCATCAATAACCATTTCAAAATTTTGGAATTTAAGGTATTTTTTAATCGAGGTCAATTTCGTATATATTGCACATGTAAAAATTGACCCTTTAGGTTCTTTTACAATAAAATATTTACGTTTTCTATCGCTAAAGTAAGCATTTAGTTAATTCTGTGGTCGTTACAATGCCCTTGTTAGCAAATATAACCTATCCACTGGGTCGTATTTTGGCTGACGTGTTTCATCCAGTTGTCAGGCCTTTGTTTTTTGCACTAAATTTGACTACGGAATGTTCCTGCTACCTGATAAATACATAGGGCTCGCGGCGGAATTTCCGGGGATCTATCTTTTATTCCCTAGCCTGTTTACAGATTTGTATTATTTTGTAGGTTTTCTTGAGATCCGTCACAGTTCGTCATCTTTACCTTTTTCATTGATGTCGTCGAAAAATGAACCCCAATTATTTTTCTGTGGGGATCATTATTCGTCTTTACAACTTCTGATTGATTGTATGTTATTTTACGTCCCATATATCATACGGAGACGTCACTATATATCTTTGAAGGTTTCACCTGTACTCGGCACACAGGGTCTTTGGGCATTGAGGGTTCTTTATCGAGTCAAAGTCAACCGTGACATGGGACCTGTTTTTAAGGTCTTATCCGAAAGTCCTGTGACTTTCACATTTAATGCCTGGCTTTTGCGAAGAAAAAGAACAGTCACTACCATTTTTTGTCTTAGGTTTGACGCGGTACGGCGAACGAGAATCGAACACGGGCCTCCCGATCACGAAGTGAACGCCCTACCACTAGGCTTCCATGACGGCTTACAACTTCTAAATTATGGAGTTCTGTCTTACATCTAATGTCACTGCTGATTTCACCAAGTCTGTTATACATCTATACAATCATAAAATGATTCTCTTCACTTAAGTGCAATGCTAAACACACTGCAAAATACGCATACACATTTTTTCTGGTCTATGACAGGGTTTTTACTGAATATAAACAAACATTAATGTTGTGGGCGGATCGTCGCCGGTTTTAAATCAAAATAGTCATAATCGTAAAGAAAACATTTAATCTGCGAGTACTGATTCACAATCATGAAGAAATGTAGGTCTACGTTTAATCTTTTTCCCCCCAGTTATTAAATAGGAACTTAAATCACAGCCTTACATTCTAAGCTGTGTCAATCTTTGCCGGTTCTTAAAAAATGTATTGTGTTTAAAGAGTGTATTGCTAAAAGGTTTAGAGATCATAATCGGCTGTACCTTCGTAATACTACGGCGATTTCTTACCTTCCTGCATAGGAGAGTCCCGCTGAGGCCTCTATGTGTCTTTTTGTGGCAGGAGAGCTAGAGAAGAAAATATAGTTAATTATTTTATTTTGTGAACGATTGTACACGAGAGACGACAATGGTGAGTTTTGATTTTTAAGTCATTTGCATCTTATGCATGTTTAAAAATAAATCAGAAATTAAGATATCGAGCTTAGAAAAATTTTTTTAACCGTTTAGTTTACATTCCCTCAGATAATATGCAAAATACACTTGTTTTAAGTAATTTAGGTTCGAGATTTTATCAGTTTTCGTGTAGACATTTACTTGAATAAGTTTTAAAAAAGGTTGAAAATAATGCTTAAAAAGCTTTAAGTTGTTATAATTAAAATTCTTAAGTCAACACAAAGCGTGCAAACATATTAAGCATGTATAGATTGATAATTTATTGTTCAAGCTCTTTTTTGGGTGTTTGAAGGCAACTTAATGATTGAAGGACATTGTATTAAAACTAAATATTTTAAATAAGTAGTTTTACCGCACTCATAATCTTCTGACCAAAGAAAGACAGCGCTAGGATGTGTGTCGATTTAAAACGCCTTCACCCAGAATCTAATCCGTATTCTTTTCAGGTTTATATGAATTACATCTTTTGTCGAAATTGTGATCTAAACAAACACATTTTAAGTTCTGGGTCACGATGCTACATTATACTTTACTACTGCAACGTGAAGAAAAGTGTAATAGTCTAGGACACTTATCCAAATAAAAAAAAATGAGCGAAAAGTGAAAAGTGCATTGTAAGATATGGTAATGTCAAGATAATTAAAGAAGTAAGAAAGAGAACAGGCATATTTATTAGGGGGAAAACCTGATAGGTTAGTGTAAAAATTTGCGTAATATAACTGTTTTTAGATAAAGAGATAAAGTAGACACTCCTTAAGATTTTTTTTTTGCTCAATCTATAACAGTTCGGATAAATTTAATAAAGTTTCCTTGATTATTATAAGCGATTTTAGATATATGAAATTTGATGATATAAATCTTCAAAAGTATTCAGTAGGTAATGATTGGTTCATGTTTTTGTAGTGACAGCAATAACTAACAACAAGAAAGACAGAATGAATAATTTCAGCGAGGTGGTCAATCGACTAAACGATGAAGCTGTGGAGACCCTCATTCCTGCTGTGGTTTTCATTGTTATCCTAATGATCATCGGCATCATCGGAAATCCAGCCATTGTCTACTTTTATGGTTTCAAATTGAGACCAACCCCATCGTACATGTTTATTGTAGCTTTAGCAGTATTTGATTTTGTGGGTTGTGCCGTTTCAATGCCTCTTGAACTCGTTGATTTAATTCGGTTCTACACGTTTGAAAGTGCCGTAACCTGCAAACTTCTGAGATTCGTAAACTACCTCATGGCAATATCAAGTGGGTCGATTCTTATCGCCATTGCAGTGGATCGTTATCGAAAAATATGCAAGCCTTTTGAATCCCAGATAACCATTAAAATGGCCAAGATTATCATACCATGTATTTTGTTTGGGTCGGTTTGTGTTTCATGGCCAAGCTTCGTTTTTTATACCGTTGTGCAAGTCAATCTAACAGAAGTTGCTGGAGCGGTGGGTCAGGATTGTACCACAAGGCGAGACGATTCCTACAAACTTTATATTACTTTATACAATGGGATTTTATTTTTGGTCTTCATCATAGCTATTACATCTCTGATAGTTCTGTATTGTCTCGTTGGAAAACAAATCTTCAACCTCAGAAGCTTTCGATTTTATGCACAACGGAAAAGAACACGATCTTCAACGAGACCCCAGAGTGGCACCACGCAATACACCGAAGAAACTGGAGGATTTGGATCTTTCAGGGATTCGGATTCCTCAGAAATTGCCAAGTTTGATGAAGTCACCTTGCCACCTAGTAGGGGAAGTAGTCGACCGACAACAGCTACAGCGATCGCATTCACGACGGGAAAAGTGGCGCCCTCACCAGAAGACTTTGAACGATCTGAATCGAGGCTTTCCAATGGATCAGGACAAGCATCTGCTGGCAACCTTCGCATTTCTAGAAGTCTTCATAACGCTTTAAAGTCGGATAAAGTATCTGTTCCACCTCGATCCAATTCTGCCTTGTCGGAACGAACTGGCATACATTCTACAAATAATATCCGAAATGGATCTGCTCGAACAAGCAATTTGTTGCGACAAATTCAAGTTCGAGAATCCTCGAGAGTTTCCTTTGTAGAAGAAGGAGACCAAAGCATAGCTAGCACAGTAGAAACTAGAGACGCAAACGGCAATGCAGATATAGACCAGAAGAAAACCAGTGCTCAAAACATTAACACTAAGAAGTACACTATTATCATGTTATCAATTACAGTCGCTTTCATCGTGAGCTTTTTACCATACTTGGCTCTCATGACATGGAGAACTTTATCCAAGGAGTATGAACCAAACCTGTTTTCCAAATCAGAACTGGTGGCATTTCAAATTTTTATTCGGTCATTTCTAATAAACAGTGCAGTTAATCCACTGATATATGGATTTCTGAATACAGAGTTTAGGAATTTTGTCATAGCGTGTGTTTGTTGTCGTGAGTATATTGGTCCTCCTCAGCCCAGATCTGAAAACAGTGGCCATTCCAGGTCATCATGAGAGGCCACTTAAAATAAGGTCCTTATGAGCGGCTATACCAGGTCATCATGAGTGGTCATTCGAAGGTCATCATGAGAGGCCACTTAAAGCTATCATGAGCGGTTATTCCAGATCAGCATGAGATGCAACTCCATGTCATCATAATTAAGAAGCCGTTCCAGATCATCATAAGCAGCCGTAACAGATCATCATGATCGACAATTCCGTATCATCATGATCGACAATTCCATATCATCATCAGCGACCATTCTAGATAACCATGATCGGCCATTACAGATCACCATAATCGGCCATTACAGATCACCATGATCGGCCATTCCAGATCATCATGAGTGACCATTCCAGATCATCATGATCGGCCATTCCAGATCACCATGATCGGCCATTCCAGATCACCATGATCGGCTATTCCAGGTCATCATGATCGGCCATTCCAGATCATAATGAGCAACCTTTTCAAATCATCATGAGTGACCATTCCAGATCACCATGATCGGCCATTCCAGATCACCATGATCGGCCATTCCAGATCACCATGATCGGTCATTCCAGATCAGCATGATCGGCCATTCCAGATCATCATGATCGGCCATTCCAGATCATCATGAGCGACTATTCCAGATCAACATGAACGGCCGTTACAGATCACCATGACTTATCTGCACGTCTTTTTAAATCAAATGTTCATTCTTAAAAAATATTTTTGTTTTTGTTTTTTGTTTTTTTTTGGAATTAAATTATGTTTCCATTGTTTTGTATTCAAATTCCCTAAAGGAACTTGTAAAATTCAAATTGCAGTTGTGTTTTGACATACAAGTTTCATGTACTCTCAGAGTCTATTTCATTTCTAACTTTCCTAACAAGCACTATATCTTCTGATGCTCTTTGTTACGGCCATTCTTATTCAAAAGTAACAACTTATTTAATGTACAGCTCAGACTATGTAGATTTATAAAAATTTAAACATACTAGATATTCGACAAAGAGTATTAGATATAAAAATTCTTCATGTACCTCTGCGTCATGTTTCAGAAGTGCGTTGACATTGATATAATATAAACGAAAACTGATTAACAAGAGATTACAAATAGAGAAGCACACGCCACGAGATTTTAATACGATGAGATCAAAATTTTTCAATCGTGATTAACAATACTAAATCTCTAACAATGGGGACAATAGGGGATTTGGGTTTTTCCTTTAAAAAGACATCATGAGGATGGATACATTGATGTTTTTTAGTATTATTACAGAAACAGGTAAACAAGCCCTTATCAGTGGGTCATTCGTGCAAATATATTGGTGTTTAAATTAGAACGTTGAAAAGCTTTCAATGATAGTCATTATTTTGTTATCTCCTTTTTTTGCAAATTTATCTGCTATGAACAATGGATAAAACTGGTCCTTTAAGACCAAATATATTGCTCATGATTGTCAATGATTTTTTTTTCTAAAAATATTTTTTGTTTCCTTGTATTATTATAAAGACAAGAAAACAAATCATTGCATGATACCCAGATAGATGTATATATAGTGATATTTGGTACATTCAGTCATATACTTGTTATCGTTTGCTTTATTCTTTAAATATTTTTGTTCATTTGTCTGACACATCTGTTTCATATTTGGATATTTTACTTGAAAAAGACGTTAATGGTAATCTAACAACCAAGCTTTATGATAAACGTGATGACTTTTACTTTTCAATCGTCAACTTCCCTTTTTTATGCAGCAATATACCTTCATCACCTGCCTACGAGGTTTATATATCTCAGTTGATTTGATACGCAAGAGCATGCTCTACGTATGTACAATTTCTAAAACGAGGTAAGTTATTGACAAACAAGTTGATGAAACAAGAATATCAGCAGTCTCGATTAATGTCATCATTTCGTAAGTTTTATGGTCGATAAAATGATCTTGTCTGCAAATACAATTTATCATTGAGTCAAATGCTGACTGACGTTTTTCATACTAATTGCTAGGTCATCATTTACACACTGAATTGTCGACGGATTTTCCCGTTGTTTCCCGATTATGACAAGGAGCACACGGCGGGTGTGATCGGTCGGCAGGGGATGCTCACTCCTCCATGGCACCTGATCACACCTCTGATGTTTTGGAGGTCCGTGTTTGCTCTGCTCCTATTTTGTATTGTTTAATGGACTTTTGAGCTTGAATACTGTTCGTTATCTCCATATATTTCATTGAAAGATGTAGCAAATGATTTCTAAGAAATCAGGTGAAGTAAAAATATATCCATATGGCCGCACGTTATCTTTGTTTGTGACCAATTC
The DNA here is from genome assembly GCF_033153115.1 of Saccostrea echinata. Classification (NCBI taxonomy): domain Eukaryota; kingdom Metazoa; phylum Mollusca; class Bivalvia; order Ostreida; family Ostreidae; genus Saccostrea; species Saccostrea echinata. The sequence continues at coordinate 8,450,094 of NW_026889772.1, forward strand.
TCTGGGTGGCTCTTACAAATGTGCTATAATACAAATAATAAAAATATCCTCTGCATATTAAACACGAAATTAGATGACTTTGGAAAGTTATGATATTGTCAAATGTTACAAAGGACCAGTATTATTAAGTTTTAATTCTCTAGTGTTGTCATTGTAAGCAATGGTGGGTACACGACAAGAAATGTCAAAGAAAAATTGACAATGATTTGTATCTACATGCAAGGCAAAAAAAATTAAATTTTTTTTGCCTGTGAAGAAATATAATAGTTAGAAAAATGTGAAATAGAGCTCCAATCCAGGAAGGATGTGTCTGATGGTTTTGGGGATGTGTGACAAAACCAGAAGCCAATAACTGGAATTGTGAACTCTCGGATTATTAAGATTCTTAATTATTTATGGCCTATCATCGCAAAATATTTTGGTAACATTCCCCATCTGTGCTCCAGGATTACATTGCCCCCCCCCCCCCCCATTTCCCTCATGCTTCACAATAAAGAATTGTCTGGAAAAATAGAAATAATTTAGATTGTTTAGACAGGCTGTCTCAGTTATCAGACATTAACATCATCGAAAATGTTTTGCTAATTAAAATTAAATTTCAAGATGGTTTCATAATTAAAGGTCTGAGCATTTTGTCCTGTCTTATAATACTTTTATAAACAAAAGTAAAATAAAATAAAAATAAAAACTGTGGCACGATTCCAAAAATAATAAATTAACATACACTGCACAATTCCAAAAAGACTAAATCTTAAAGCCACATCACTAAATACAGAAAATTGCTTAAAAAAGATGAAAAAGTTTTGCTGAGAAACAATGACGTAAGGTTAAAGTTGTATATGTTTTGTCATATCACTGTAGACAGTTCATATTTTTATTTACGATTTTAAATAAACTAAAATTTAACTTAATATCTCTTAAACCGTACCAATTGCTATTATTCAACTTAATTAAATTAACAGTAACTGTTAGCCTATAAATTTCGTACTTATTACAGAAGTTTTAACTGGAATAATATTTAAGCTTTACTAGAGGATTGTTATAACTTTTACATAGGATTATAAAAATGATTAACTTAAAACTTATTGTTGTTGCTTGTAACCAAAATGTGTCATATAAATCTTTATAGATGAGAATTATTTACAAAAATACACAGCTTTTAAGTTTGGGGAAAAGCGGTATAGGGTAAAAAGGTTTTCCAACTGAGTTAACCTTCCTGTCACAAACAATCAAGTCAGACAAATATAGACTGAAGACTGAACAATACCCTTAACTAAATAAAATGCATATATTTTTACCTCTGAGGTGACTGGCACATAGTACCAGAATCAATTATAAAGATCTGTAGGAAACAAGATTTACAGAAAAAGATGGAAACTTTCTTGTTTTTGTTTTATCATACATAACCCCCTTCCCTCTCCCCCTAAAAACGTTTTATTTTCCTTGACAACTCTAAGTACTAGCATTTTGGGTAACTTGAAACCAAAAATTTACATCGAGGTGAGATTTTAATTCATATTTTCATTGTTATAGTGGAAAGGCATGCTAAACATGTACCTCAAAGTGGTTTGCATATTGAAGAATATCAGACAATATCATTCCATTTCAATAACATGTATTTGTTTTGATAAATATGAAGTCCATAACGACTTTATCTTCCTTTTATCATTACAAACAATTTATGTTTTTCGCGCAAAACAACACATGTTTACAAATGGTTAAAGCAGACTTTTTAAAATTCCCGACATGACTGTAAAAATGAAAACATCGAGATTTTTCCTATCACAATTGATGTCATTTTAGTTTTTGTGTAAGTGTCTGTATGTTTGGCAGTCCTAGCTGTTTTTCTATCTGTTCCTCACAAATCATGTGCAGGTCATACCTATCGAACCCTTGACTAGAATGGATTCAGGGTTTTATACATGTATGTTGTTGTTTATGAACTTTAAATGTGCTTTTTTTTATCTCAAAGTTCAAAGTAATTACTGAAAATGTCCGAGTTATAACCCAGAGACTATTGATTAGAATGGAATCTGACTTGAAGAGGACATAAGTCTGTCATGATGCTCACTCAATGTCAGAGGTCAAGATAACTGGTAATTAGTATTGACTTTTATAACCCATTGAATGGAGTTCATTTAAACTTAAATATATTTTTGCTGATGATATAATGTGACTAAAAGGTGTAACCTGATCTTGATTGAAGATCATACTCAAGTATGATCTTGATTGAAGGTCATACTTAATTGATTGAAGGTGCATACTTTATGCATGACATAAATAATTTTCTGGAATCTTTACCATGATTGAATTCAAACGTAATTCTGTTGTTGTTTATGACCTAAATATGTATTTTTACATTCAAGATCATCCCTCAAAACTTAAATTATTTGTTTGTTTGTATATTGTTTAACGTCCCACTCGAGAATTTTTCACTCATATGGAGACGCCACCACTTGCCGGTAGAGAGCTGCAAATTTTGTCCTATACTCGGCACTTACGGCCATTGAGCAGTGAGGGATCTTTTTCGTGCCAGCACCTACTGCGACATGGGACCTCGGTTTATACGGTCTCATCCGAAGGACCGGTCTCCACGTCCCACAGTGGGATTCGACTCCGCGACGTAAGGATCAACTCCTTACTTCGCGACTCTAGAGCAGACGCTCTAACCACTGGGCCACGCGGGCGACAAACTTCAATTAACAAGATGTTGAAAATTATATAAATCTTCTATAGTTATTAAGTCTGAACTATCGACTAAAATGTATCCTATCCCTGATAAATTGTTAACAATACATTCTTGTGCTGATTCAAGGACTGGTCGTTAGGAATATGTACATTGAGGAAATCAGAGGTTTGACTGGGGAAGAGGGAAATTTCGCACATGCAATACATACTTTTGTATAATTTTGATTGTTCAGGCCGATAGTGTTGCAATGGAAAATATCTTCACTCATCCAATTAAATTGAAATCATTTATTGTGAATGCAATTTACAATACGTAATAATTTGTTATCTTGTAGGAATTTAAACCGGAAACTCTGAGCAGAAGAGGATGAATAATTTTAGTGATGACGTCAGAAGACTAAACGATGAAGCCGTGCAAACAATTATTCCGGCGATCATTTTCGTCGCCATCCTTATGGTCGTTGGCTTTGTCGGAAATCCAGCTATTGTCTACTTTTATGGTTTCAAATTGAGACCGACTCCCTCCTACATGTTTATTGTGGCGTTAGCGGTATTTGATTTTATTGCTTGTGTGGTTTCCATGCCTATGGAACTTGTTGATCTGATTCGATTCTACACTTTTGAAAATGCCGCAGCATGCAAAGTTTTGCGATTCGTTAACTATTTCATGGCTATATCAAGTGGGCTGATTCTTCTTGCCATTGCAGTGGATCGTTATAGAAAAATTTGCAAGCCTTTTGAATCCCAGTTAAGCTTTAAAATGGCAAAGATTATAATATCATGTGTTCTTTTTGCGTCTTTATGTATTTCATGGCCCAGTCTTCTGTTTTATACCGTTGTGCAAGTCAATCTTACAGAAATTGATGGGGCAGTGGGGCAAGACTGTACAACGAAGCGAGACGATTCTTACAAATTCTATATAGCTATATACAATGGGATTTTATTTCTGATCTTCATTATATGCAACACCTCTTTAATCGCACTGTATTGCCGGGTTGGAAAAAAGATTTTCAAACTCCGAAGCTTTCGATTTTATGCGCAACGGAAGAGAAAAATTTCTACCGCGCAACCTCAAAGTAGCACCTTGCAAAATACAGAAGAAACAGATGGTCTTGGATCTAAGATGAGTTCAAGTTTCACAAAAAATCCTAATTTGGATGACCTTTCCACGCCAAACAGAAGGGATAGTGGTCGATCCATTGTAGGTGCAACTTTGGAATTAATGACGAAAAAACTGGTGACATCACCAGAGGACATTAAAATCGATACCTCGAATCCTTTCAATGGAGGAGGAAATTCTGGGACTGTTAATTACCCTTTAGAATTGAATGTATTATTGGTTCCATCTCGATCCAATGCGGCTTTATCCGATCAAACCTCAACAAATGGCATTAATACAAGAGATGAATCTATCAAAACAAAAACAATGTTGGGACAAAATCAAGTACAATCATCACCAGAGGAGGATGGGTCCAAACGTAAAGGTGAAATTAATGAAGCAAAATCCATCAAAATTGTAGACCAGAAGAAAATGAGTACTCACAGCATTAAGACAAGACAGTACACGGTTATCATGCTGTCAATTACTGTTGCTTACGTCATAAGTTTCTTACCATACTTATGTCTTGTAACGTGGAGAACAGTAGCAAAAGGCTATGAACCAAACCTGCTTTCAAAATCGGAACTGGTGGCATTTCAAATTTTTTTGCGATCATTTTTGATCAATAATGCAGTAAATCCATTGATATATGGGTTTCTGAATACTGAATTTAGGCATTTTATCTTTGCATGTTTTTGTTGTTGGGCTAGACGTAAAAATAGATATCATGGAAGTCCTCGTCGTAAAAATAGTGGTCACTAAAGGTCTTTGTGATAATTATTTGTCTCTGAAGTCTCTAAAATTCTATACAGTGAATTCTTTTATCATGAAAAATGTTGTAAATTATTCATGAAAATATTGGAAACATTTTAAAGATGTTTAAATAATTTTGTAAATAAACTTTGTGTGTGATAGAAATATATGTTTCCTAATCCGAACTGAAGTTCTCAAATAGGTCTCTTTTAATTTGTAATGTCAGAAAATATTTAAAACGATATTTTATGAGTAAAATTCCTTTTAAAAATTCACTTCATAGAAATTGAGAAAAACATGTTATATGAACTATATTATTATAAAAAATTGTAAAGTAATACAGTGTGATTTTCATTCAATCAAATATTGACCGTTTTAATTGTTGTTGTTTTCTTGCCATAAATTAAGAGTTCATTTTTCTCATTAAATAATACCTATGATTGAAAACATGATTTTATATTGATTATTATACAATTTTTACATCACAATTGCATGAACAATCCTCATTCATGATCCTACAGACGAGGAGTTAAGAAGTCAAAAAAATGTTACTAAGAAGCACAATTTGTTAATAAACAGCAAAGGTCCAAGCTAATTTGAGAGTTAACTCCCCTCCCGTCTACAAACGATTTGCAAACATTGAGTAAATTGAAGGATGACTTATTTTCAGTATATTTTTGTATGCAAAATTAATAATCCAAATTGTAAATATAACCGTCATTTGTTTACCTAATGCAATTTTCAAATTCAAGTATTTCTGCATGGAGACCCCATTAATCAGAATTTATGTTAAGGCATATCACTGACTTAAATGAGTAATGATATTTCGTACAATAAAAGAAAAAAACTTGATCAATACAATATTCTGATGTAGCACCTGTCACCTTTATTGGAAACTTCTTTCAGGTGTCCTTTTTTGCATGGTGAGGATTGAAAGATCTAATATAAAATAAAGATACCCTTCATTTTTCGAAAAAGTCTTTGAGGACAAGAACATAGACTTTACAACAATGCTTATTGCATTAGGCGCCTAGGTATTTCGCTATAATAACAATTCTTTTTTAAAGTTTCTCGGGTTTTTTCCTTGTAAAGTTTCCAAAATTGAAACGAAAACAATTATTGTTATTCATCTTCACGATCAATGCACTGTGATTCACCCCATATGTTTATTGTACGTGATGGTCAATAACCATGCACGCCTTGTAATATTATGTATTGCACTCTAATGTGGAAATAAAGGTACACATCTTATAAGCACTTTTCCGAATTGTTTGTTAAATTTTTCTAGAATCTTATAAAGTACTCAGGTTTTTTGTGTATAGGTATGTTTAAAAAAATTGATAGTTTTGGATTCCATACATGAAATACTTAATATACTGTCTTTTAATACTTCATATTGAAAATTCTATAACAAACATAAATCTTAATCGATAAACTACTCACTTAAAGGAAAAAAGATAAAGCTTAATATTTCCTTGCAATCAAATTACATTCCGTTCAACGGCAGTCTCAGCCCCCCCCCCCCCCCCCAGCAAAAATATCTCCAAAAAGTCTAACTAAAAAATAAATAAATGGAAAATGGGTTTACAGACTACTAAATAAGTAAATGAAAAGAACGAAGCCAAGATAGTAGATGGGCTGAATATTTCAAGGTCCTTTTAGCAACCCCTTGATAAACCCGCTAATATAAGGCCAAACTGAAGAATAACACGACAAGTGAAGATAATCGTAAAACCATAACCAGGCTAGTGCTAGATGTAGGCATATTAGAAGAGGTACAACGTTGCAATTTAAGTAACTATTGCTAAAAATGAAAGGTATTTAGATGATCATTCCTTTCTACAGAGTGGTTGAAGTGATAATAGGTGATAATTTTCATAATGAATTACAAACTATTATGACTAATAATATTTTCATTATATAACCATCGGCATCTTCGAATGATAATTTTATAAATGGCAAAGAATAATATCTGTTTATGCTATCTCTTATTCCTAAAGTTAAAGAAATAAAGAAGCATTAGTAGGTGATGGTACTACACGAAGGAATAGTAGACCTATTTTATATTCATATGAAACAAACGTAAAACTTATATTGAGAAGAAGAGTGGCCTTCAACTCGACATTTTTATATAGAGACGACGTATTATCAATTAACAATGATAAGGGGTGTCTCCCAAAATCGTAGTGTTATCTATTTTCTTTTCCTCTTGAGAAGTTTTGAATAATTATATTAGGAATGACTCTAATTCTTGGCCAAATTATTCGAGTATAACCTGGTTTGGGTCAGTTTACGCTTTATAATCCGCGAAGCGGATTATAAAACAGCGTAAACTGACCCAAACCAGGTTATACTCGAATAATTTGGCCAAGAATTAGAGTCATTCCTTATAATTTAATTTTAAAATCATTAAATAACTATGGGTGTAAAATTTCGTTACTTTTTGTTAGTTCAAATTTGCCGCTCAATAATACAACCATAGTAACGGAAGTAACGGAAGTGATGGGAAGCGAGGGGAGGTAAAAACTGATACATAGGCATAGCAGCCATGTTGTTTGGTTACATGTGGTAAGATCGAATTATTGTTTGAATTTAAAGGTACATTTATTTAATATGGAATTTTCCATGAATCCCGAGGACTAGAAATGAGAGGATTGTATGGATACAGATGATTCAGCTGGTTGTCAGGGGGGTGTGTCCCCATACCAAACCAGGTTATACAGAAATAATTTGTGTTCCTTTTTGGATATTAACCAATCAGAGGCTAGAATACAAACAAAATTAAATTATATTGTAATCAGAATCACAAATATACATAAAAATCCGCGTACAGAGTATTTTCCTCTGTCTAAATAAAGACGATATAAAAATTGACAGAAAAAAAAAAATTGTGCTAGCCAAAATATTAGGCTCAACAGCTACAATGATCACAACATTTGCTATACGAGATCTATACGAGATCTATTCAAATCATGAACAAAATCGTTTAAACAAAAATGATCGATGTTTGAGTTATTAAAAAGTATAAAGTCATTAAAATGTATTTACCTTGTTTAATCAAATTAATGAAAAAAAACAGTTAAGCAAATGTAAGTATTGTATAATAAATAAAACAGGGGAAAAGCTGTTCATGTGACAGCAAACGGAATTTTCATTTGTGTGAAAATTACTAGTACTAGTATTTCTCTCATGAATTATAAAAACTTTCGATTCTGAAAACTGTAGTCGGTGACATCCCAACAAAATCACTGTGCCCCATTATATTTTGCATAGAAACGAAGTTCAGCAGCTGTTATTTTTCTCATAAATAATTAAAAATAAATATTCAAGTAATAAGCACATTTTTAATATATGTACAATGGATCTGAAAAAAAAGTTCCGATTTTGAAAACTATAAGAGCAAGCTGTACAGACAAATGAAGTAATCTACACGTGGAATGTGAGGATAACAGTGATCAACCTCATAAATCCGGAAAACATAAGGAATCGTGAACAGGGCAAAAGCACAGACCCCTGGAAACACTAGAGGTGGGATCGGGTACCTAGAAGTAAGCATCCCCTATTGACCGGTCACACTCACCGTCAGTCTTGTGTATTGATCAGCTACACGGAGTACTCCGTAGTCAAATTTAGTATAAATGCCATGACCTAACAAAGTATCAAACATTGTCAGGCAAAATACGACCCTACGATAGGTTGTATTTACAAACAAGGTCGTTTTGACGACCGTAGAATTTGCGGAAAGCTTATTTAAAACGGGACTGTTGAAATATTTGTAACTTCAACTTGTTTGTCAGTAGATTGTTCGGTTTAAAAATTGATCGTACTCAGAGGTTCGAATTAGTTGAGTGACATAAACACCATAGCAGGTGATGTTGGAATATTACTACTATATAAGGGAAGTTGATGGAAAAGCTGAAGTAATCCCATGCAATATTTTGCAAAAAAAGAGACTAAGTTCGACATCTGAAATTTTTCTCATAAATAATGAAAAATCGAAATTGAAATAAAAGCACAGATCTGATATATGTACAATTGATCTGTAAAATAAAAAAAAACTTATCATCTAGAAAACTGTTGGAGGAGCTATTCCTACAATTGATGTACCCTTTAATCAGCAGTCCACCTGCATGACATTTCCACCATTTCAATAACAGGATTTTTCCTGAGGGAACCCTCGCTTATTTTTCTAGTTAATGCGGCTGATTGAACATGACGCATTTTCTTGTTCAATCGCGACAAATTCATAACCTTGATGTTTAAAAAAATGACCATAAATCAATTTAATGCAAAGTATGTAGGAAAGATGTGTGCAGAGTGTGGCAGTCTATGGAGACCAGGTCTTCCAACAAACTGTTAGAATTCAGATGGGCACTTATTGCGCCCTTTAATTAAATATTAGCCGACCTGTTTTTATATTACTTTGAAGTATCTTTTTTCACAAACTTCTACGTGAGAAGAAGTGAAATATATGGAGATAACGAACAGCACTAAAGTCAAAAGTCCATCAAACAACACAAAATAGGAGCAGAGCAAACACGGACCTCCAAACATCAGAGGTGGGACCAGGTGCCATGGAGGAGTGAGCATCCCCCGCCGACCGCCGACCGCCGACCGGCCACACCCGCCGTGCGCTCTCTGCCACGATCGGGAAACAAAGGAAAAATCTGTCGACAATTCAGTGTGTAAATAATGGCCTAACAATTAGTATGAAAAACGTCAGTCAGCATTCGACTCAATGATAAATTGTATTTGCTGACAAGGTCATTGTATCGACCATAGAACTTACGAAATGATGACTTTAAACGAGACAGCTGATATTCTTGTTTCATCAACTTGTTTGTCAATAATTTACCTCGTTTTAGAAATTGTACATACGCAGAGCATGCTCTTGCGTATCGAATCAACTGAGAGATATATACCCCGTATGCAGGTGATGAAGGTATATTGCTGCATAAGTAAGGGAAGTTGACGATTGAAAAGTTAAAGTCATCACGTTTATCATAAAGCTTGGTTGTTAGATTACTATTAACGTCTTTTTCAAGTAAAATATCCAAATCTGAAACAGATGTGTCAGACTCTGTGGTATCTTTTATATCAAGCTCACCAGGATATATCGTATCGACATAAGAAAGGAAATAACCATTGTTAATTGACAATACATCGTCGATATATCTAAATGTCGGGTTGAAGGCCACAGCAAGTGTTTTCTTCTTTTCACGTACAAGATTTTGGACAAATTCTGCTTCATATGAATACAAAAAAGGACTGCTAATAATAACGGGGCATTCCTGGTCTCCATGGGAATTCCTGGTCTCCAAAAACCACATAGATATTGTCAATCAGAAACTCAAACATCTTTTTAATGTCAACTTCAGAGTACTTGTGTGTACAATCAGAATGATTTTTAACAAAATAATTTTGCAAATGACCAATGACAAGGTAAGTATGTTTACTAGTTCCATTTTTATTGAAAAAGCAGCTGTCAATTATATCAAAAAGCCTGGACTTTAATTTATCGTGGGGAATGGTTGTGTATAAAGTAGAAAAGTCTTAAGTTTTTAAGCTGTTGATTTTGGTAAAATCTTGTGATTTCAAATTTTCCAAAAGTTCCTTGGAATTTTTAAGTATCCAAATCTGATTTACACCACTTCTCGAATATATTGTTGCACAGTAGTCTTGAAGTTTCTCCTTCACCACTGTTAATATCTTAGCGAGGATTGGTTGAACACTTACTGGAACCCGCTTCATGTATGTATCTTTTTTTGTAAGGATTTTTATGAAGTTTCGGAATCCAATATAAATATGTTAATTCAAATTCATTTTTATTGTTTGGAATATTAAAAATATTCAAAACTGACATATGATTTTGAAGAATTTCTTCTTTAGAAAGGGAACTACGAGTATAAGTTGGATTACCACTTGTAGAATTAAATTAAATAGAATTAAATTAAATAAATTAAAGAAGATAGCACTTCTGTGGCCTTCAACTCGACATTCAGATTTATCGACGACGTTTTTTTTAAACAACAGTTACTTCATATATTAACTCGATATATCCCAGCGAACTCGAAATACAAGACACCACAGATTAATTAGATGTTTTATTGACTCTGGACGATAAGGGCCAACTAACATCTAAACTGTATGACAAGCGAGATGACTTCTTTATTTGGACATCTTTATTTCTTCACTTATTCGATACTCAAAAGCATGCCCTGAGTATAATGAAATGTATGAAGATAACGAACAATATTCGAGCTCAGGGGTCCATTAAACAATGCAAATTTCGGAGCAGAGCAAACACGGACCCCTAAAACGTCAGAGGTGGGATCAGATGCCATGGAGGAGTGAGCATCCCCTGCATACCGGTCACACCCGCCGTTTGCACCTTCCGTCGACAATTCAGTGTGTAAATAATGACCTAACAATTAGTATGAAAAACGTCAGTCAGCATTTGATTTAATGATAAATTGTTTTGCCGACAAGGTCATTGTATCGACCATAGAACTTACGAAATGACGACTCTAAACGAGACTGGTGATATTCTTGTTTCATCAACTTGTTTGTCAATATAACCGCGATTCTTGAACCGAAGCAGACTACTGACAAATACGATGTTACATTTCATAAATTCTATGCTCGTTATTATGATCTTTTTTGCAAATACAACTTATCGTTGGGTTAAAAATAAAACAGATTTGTGAAATGAAACTGTTTTAAAAAGATTTAATGATTTAACCCTTGTTTTAAATAGCTTGGCCATTTTTTAATACCAGAATTTCGGATTAGGTCTTTTCTTCAATATACTTGATGCATTTGTATTCGAAACATAGATAATGACAGATTCTAAAATTTACCTCTACGACTATCCATACACTACAAAGAAATTCATTATAAAACATGGATATTGTAAGCCAATCAATACAAAACTAAAATTCATATCCCTTAATCAACTTAAACAAGGCGGTAAGTATATATTACTAGATTAATCATCCAAAATATAGTTTGGTTAATTGGTGATGTATTCTTACTAAGGAATAAACCTGCTCGTAAAAAGTTAAATTTTTCCACTTATCACTGAAATAAACATGTTGATCAACTTCATCTTTCGAAGGAAGTCAGGGGGTGTTGCTTCCATAGCTTTATTACTCTTAGTTACCTTTTAACCTTTGACCTGATCCCATTCGAAACAAATACCTCAGATGCAGCACATCTGGTAATGTACATCCCTAGATGCATCATTCATGCAAGTTTACTCTGGGTAGGGCTCATATATAGTTACTAAGGCACTAAGTTACATAATCCATGCAATTTGGAAATGATAGGGCCTATTGTCACTGGCCTAATTTTTATTGTAACTTGAGGATGGACCCCCTTCACAAACCTTTATATATCATCATCCGAATGTTAGATAAGTATTCAATGCATATCTGGCCGTTTGCAACTCTGGATGCTTCATCCATGGAAGTTTGTTTTAAGTGGTGTTTAAAGCAAGTTTGGAATGTACCTTGTCCAAAATTGTAACCTATTCATTGTGGGTTCTGTGCAGGCTGCGCCGGGCGGTGAGCCGGATGTGGGAGGAGGGACCTTGGCGCTTTGTCTGAGTGGGTTGGGTGTGTCGGGTATGTGTTGGAGTCTCGCGTTGAGCGAATGGTGGGCAGTGTGGAAGACATCTGTCCTTCCGTGTTCAATAATTCAGAAGTGAAAAAGGAATTGAATGGACTGCATGGTCGGTGTGTGCTGGTTCCGGCTGGTGGAGCGGATGACAGCATTGTCTCTGTTTGTGGGGTTCGTTGTTTTGGTTGTATTTTAGATGTATTTGGGTTGGGTTCTGCGGATGGCGATCCGCCTTGTGCCCATGGCTCCCTTTCGTGGAGGGGGGATTCTTCGGGGGTTGTATGTCGGTTTTTGGTGTTTTTGGTGTTCCCTGCGGCCAGGGTGGGTTTGGGTTGCCGTGTTTGTGTTGGGTTCCGAGCCTTCTTGGAGGTCCTTGCAGGCAGGGATGCATGGCGGGTTCCGCGAGGGGGTGTTCCGCCGGGCCTCTTTCTTTGCTCCTCGCTGGGGTGTTGACACGGTAGGGGGTGAGGTTTGGAGGTGCTGTGCGGAGGTGTGTGGGTCGGATGTGGGTGCTTGAGGGTTCCAAGGGGATTTAGGGGGGTTTGGAGTCGCAGAATTTTACCGAAATCAGTGGCATGGAGCCTTGCGGCTTTTCGGCTCTGTATGCGGCCATTCCCCAAGGTGGGGTGGAGTCCGGGCTTTTTGGCGTCGTTGGCGGCTGCTTTTTCGGTGGGGATGGAACTTATAAATTTACTTACTTTGTCATTGGTCATTTGCAAAATTATTTTTTTTAAAGAAACATTTTGATTTACACAAAAGTACTCTGAAGTTGATATTAGAAAGATGCTTAAGTTTCTGATTGACAATATTTATGTGATTTTTCGAGACTAGGTCTTCCAACAATCTGTTGGAATTCTCATGGGTATCAATTGTGCCCCGTTGTTAGCAGACCTTGTATTCATATGAAACAGAATTTATTCAAAAACTTATACATGAGAAAAAGAAATCTCTTGCTGTGGCCATCTACTCGACATTTACATATATCGACGACGTATTATCAACAATAGTTATTTCCATTCATATCATTATATCGACACGATATATACCAGTGAACTTGAACTAAAAGATACCACAGAGTCTGACACATCTGTTTCATATTTGGATATTTTACTAGAAAAAAACGTTAATGGTAATTTACCAACCACGCTTTATGATAAACGTGATGACTTTAACTTTTTAATCGTCAATTTCCCTTACTTATGCAGCAATATACCCTTATCACCTACATATGGGGTATATATCTCTCAGATGACTCTATATGCAAGAGCATGTTCTACGTATGAACAATTTCTAAAACGAAATAAGTTACTAACAAACAAGTTGATGAAACAAGAATATCAACAGTCTCATTTAAACTAATCATTTCGTATGTTCTATTGTCGATACAATGACCTTGTCAGCAAATACAATTTATCATTTAGTCATATGTTAATCTTTGGCACCTTTTTCAACTCTACAAAGTCTTTTTATTTAAATATTTTGGATTTCCAACGTCTCGGCTTGAGCAATACTGGGGAGACATAATTTGTCGAAATGCGCATCTGGTGCATCAACATTGGTACCGTATATGATTTACATGCTGACTGATATTTTTCATACTAATTGTAAGGCCATTATTTACACACTGAATTGTCGACCGACGGATTTTCCCGTAATTTACCGATCATGATAAGGAGCACATGGCGGGTGTGATCGGTTGGCATGGGATGCTCACTCCTCCATGGCACCTCATCCAACCTCTGATGTTTTTGCTGGTCCGTGTTTGCTCTGCTCACGATTTGTATTGTTTTAATGGACTAGGAGCTTGAATACTGTTCGTTACCTCCTTATTTCATCCAAAACTGTAAGTTAGATGCAGCATCCAGAGCAAGTTTGATAATGTACATCCTCAGATGTAACATCCATACAGTTTGATGATTATGATCGTTTTGGAAGAGACTTGCCCCCAACACTTTGAACTGTTCATTCATCTGGAAAATGTACGTCAGCATCTGAAGTACGTCTAATTTTATTCAATTCAGATGCATAATCAATGTGAGTGTGGTCCATGTAGAGCTCATAGAATTGCTCCTAAAACTTAAGCTTAGAACAAAAACGACAGAGGCATAACATAAGCTCTTCACAACTTCCTGGAAGTGAACTAAACAAGGAAACTAAAATTTGTTTCAATGACATATAAGTATTGATATATTATGTAAGAACACAGATTTATAGATATTAATGAAAAATAACCGGTCCTTAAGAATTGTTTATTTTTTGTTGTATTTTCTAAAGATGAAAAGTCAAGGAAGTTTTCCTTGTAATTGATAAGCAGTGGGAAATATTTACTTTGAAGGCATAAATCTTCGACTGTCTTCAATAAGTACAGCCAGTGGCTATTCATTTCAGAGCAATAATATATAAAACATAACCACTCCTTATTATTGTTTTACCTTTCATCATATACAAATATGAAAAAAATTAACGAACGTTTCCTTGTAAATCGTCAAGATGGGAAATATTTTGTTTAAAGACATAAGACGCATATATATGTCGGGATCATATTTTTGTGACACAAACTAATAGCACTGAGAATTGCAGGATGACTAATGTCAGTGAATATGTCAAAAGACTGAATGATGAGGCGGTGGAGACCCTCATTCCCGCCATTATCTACGTTGTTAGTCTCATGGTCATCGGTGTTGTCGGAAACCCTATTATTGTATACTTTTATGGTTTTAAATTGAAAACGACCCCATCTTATATGTTTATCGTGGCTTTAGCCATGTTTGATTTTGTCATTTGCGCTATTTCCATGCCACTAGAAATCGTTGATCTAGTTCGATTTTACACATTTGAGAGTGCCATAGCTTGCAGACTTTTAAGATTCGTGAACTACTTTATGGCTATATCAAGTGGATTAATTCTCATTGCAATTGCTGTTGATCGTTACCGAAAAATTTGCAAGCCATTTGAATCCCAGATAACAATAAAAATGGCCAAGATAATTATATCATGTGCTCTCTTTGTGTCCTTGTGTGTTTCGTGGCCAAGTTTTGTTTTTTATACCGTTGTGCAAGTTAATCTTACAGATATTGCTGGTGCAGTGGGTCAAGATTGTACCACAAGGCGAAACGATTCATACAAACTCTATATTACTTTATACAATGGAATTTTATTTCTTATTTTCATTATAGCCATTACATCCCTGATCGTTCTTTATTGTCTCGTTGGTAAACAAATTTTTAACCTTCGAGACTTTCGGTTTTATGCACAACGAAAAAGAAGGAAGTCTGCTGCGCCACCGCAGAGTAGCACCACGCAATGTACAGAAGAAACAGGTGGATTTGGATCCTTTGCTGAATCAAATTCCTTAGAATTGTCTAAGTTTGAAGAAGTCGTCCCGACACCTAGTAGAGAAAGCAGTCGACCTAAAATAGCTACGACCATAGCATTCATGTTGAAGAAAAAGACGACTAAAATTTGTGAAACTGATGAATCCAATATGTCTGATAAATCAAGTAATTTGCCTAAAGACAGTCCCCATAATGCTTTGCGATTAGAGAAAATGTCTGTTTCACCACGATCTAATTTTGCCTTGTCGGAACTAAGTAATACGGATTTTGCACGAAAAGAATCTTCTAGAACTGAAAACTCTATTCAAGTTCGGGAACCTTCGAAAGATTTTTCCAAAAAGATAGAAGGAACCAAGAACATGCCAAGCACAGAGGAAACAGGAGACGCAAAGCACTCTGCAGACTTACATAAGGAAAAAATGAGTGTTCACAGTATAAAGTCAAAGAAGTACACTATTATCATGTTATCAATTACAGTCGCTTTCATCATTAGCTTTTTACCATACTTGTCCCTCATGACATGGAGAACATTATCAAAAGATTATGAACCAAACCTGTTATCTAAATCGGAACTGGTAGCATTTCAAATTTTTCTTCGCTCCTTTCTAATAAACAGTGCAGTTAATCCTCTGATATATGGGTTTCTGAATACAGAGTTCAGGAATTTCCTCAAAGCGTGTTTTTGTTGCTGGAAGAATTACCCATTTCGCCAGGCCAGGTCTAATAGCAACGGTTATTCAAGGACAGTCTAATAGCTTAAAGTTGCTAGAGTCAATGAAGTTTATTCTAAGATCTTAACGTTTCGATAAGTAGACTACTTCAGGAGCAAATGTGTGTATTGACTGTGTTTGTGTATGTCTATTATTTGAAGCCCTTTGTCCCTCTGTTTCTATATGAGCGAAAAATTCTCGAATGGGACTTTGAACAACATATAAACGATTACCGGGGTAATCTAATTTACTATTAACGTTTTATTCTGTTTATTTGAAAAGTAGGAATCCAAATTCTTTCGAATTCAGATGAATTTTTAAAACTTGCTTGGATACTGGTTTCATGTGCTTATGATAGTTTCGATGATATATATTTTCAAATAAATGATGTCTTCAGATGCAACATGTTTATTAAATGATATTTGTCGATTATCTTACAATCACATTTCCTCCCTAAGTACTGTAGATTCCTTATTTTACGCGAGTACTTATTATCGCGAAATGACCCAAGGGTGTCAAATCGCGAGAATAATAATTCGCGAATGGTTGTTTTATCTAGAGTTTTTACATACATTAAAGCACCATAAAAATAAAAGCGAGTAATTTTATTTCGCGAGCGGTGCTTCTCGCGTAATTAAGCGATAATTTATTCCTCGTGTATATTTAGGAATCTACAGTATACGGTATTTGATATACGTATCCAAACACACACTATTACATAATGTTTTTAAGTAAGAAAAAAGGGGAAGGGGAAAGAGAAGAGGAAAGGGGGGAGGAAAGAAAAAAATTGTGAAGAAAACGCAGAAGTGGAGGGATGGGATTGGATGGGGAGGAAAGATATCTGACGTCTCTATATGAGTGAAAAAATTCCAAAATGAGACGTAACACAACATTCAATCAATCAATTCTTCCTTTTCTTGTGTGCTCTTACAAGAGGGCATTTTCTTTTTAGATGAGACCCTAAAATAATAGTTGATCGTTGAATGAGATGGGATACGAAACAGACATAGACATTCAGATGTATTGGTTTAATGTTAATATTAATTGTGGTGCATTTCGTACATTTCATTCAATAACTTAACAGTTCAAACTTATTCCTTAATAATAAAAAATGCTTTTACAAAAATGTTCCCTTCGTTTATTTACATATTAAGTTATCGGTGATATGTGATAAAAAATATGTTACTTTAGAATCAACAACTACAACTATGAATCATTTTTATTTATTCAAGTAAATGAATTTAAGATTAACTTTTGTTTTATTCATGACCGTGTTATGTATTAGAGCTGGCTACTCAGTAATCAGCGCTTATGACAGAATAGACTGAGGTACGCGTCGGAGTTTTTCAGGGCATTATTGAAGGAAGATAACTCTAAAATGTAATTTTCTTAATAGTGTACTCTTAATCTTTTTATTTTCTATATCTGTCTCTTTATCATGAAAGAAAATTTTCATACAGTATCATAAAAAAAATGCTTTAGATGAACAAACGAACCTAACAATGTGCTTTCTATCCACTATATATTGATTTTTTTTTATTTTGCTAACTCTTTCTTTATATATCATTTTTGTATTTTATGCTTTTTTTTTAATTTGAGTCATTTTGCTGGCGTAGGTAAATCTCTGTTTTATAATAACACACAGTTACTTCTGCTCATTAAGTTGACTAAATGCTTATAGAAAAAAGACACAGTAAATACCTGTATTCAAGTTCTTTTTCCCCTTGTAATTATTAATGGCGACATATTCGACAAGTGGTATTAATCTGATGTGGTTATTTAAAATACCAAGGATATTTTTTAAAAATATAATTGAAATCACTAAAATTTACCAAAATCAATAGCATCAAAACGTACACCTTTATACAAACTATTCCCCACGATAAATAAAGACAAGGTTTTTGACATTATAGACAACTACTATTTCACTAAAAAATGGAACTGTAAATTTATACACCTAGGCATTGCTCTTCTGCAAAGTTACTTTGTGATTCTACACACCAGTTTTTTGACATTATAGACAACTGATTTTTCAATATAAATGGAACTTGTATATTTTTTAAATTTGACATTGGTCATGCTGCAAACTTATTTTGAAAAACAAAAATCTGATTCTCCGCACAGGTACTCCGAAGTTGATATTTAAAAGATGCTTGAATTTCTGATTCAACTTCGTTACGGAGAAATTAATGCATACAAATTCGAATTAATTTACTGTATATCAAATTACGTCACATTAATTCCGTGTGAATGCAAAGCGAAGCTCAATCGAATTAGATTTTGATTTACAATCACGTCACCTTATGCGGAGCAGATATACATTTGACATAATGGCATAGTGTCTGTATACAGTTTTAGTGATAAACCTAATTTTCCGTTGTTTTTCACTCAAAAATAGCATAAGTACTTGCTCCTGACCACAGACACGTGACTTGTGGATTAATTTTGCTATCACACATGCATCAACCTTTAATTCCAGTTGGCTTTGCTTATATAGCGTTTACACAGAGTTAATGCAAAACAATTGATGCACGGTAAATTAATTAGAGTTAAGCTAATTCGCATTAAATTTTCATTAGAAGGTGGTTTAAATTTAATTCGCAGTAGCTTACGTTTAATTCAAATTAAACTCTTCGTCTGAACAGGGCATAACAACTAAACTTTATGATAAACGTGATGACTTCAACTTTTCTATCGTCAACTTCCCTTATTTCATATGAAGCATGTATGGAGTTTTCTCCCAGTTGCGCAAAAGCCTGTTCTATGTAAGAACTGATGTTTTTCATATAAATTGTTAGGCCACCATTTTCAGACTGAAAATAATAACAATACAAATCTGTGAACGGGGCAAAAACCGGACCCCCCCCCCCCCGAAATTTCAGAGATGGGATTAGATGCCTAAAGGTGAGATGGGTAAGCATTCCCTGTCGACCGGTCACATCCGTGAGTCCTATGTATTGATCAGGTAGAGGGAACAACCCGTAAAGGCCTAACAATTGGTATGAAATATGTCATACAAGATAAGATCAAATGAAGGATGTGTTAGCTAACAAGGTCGTAATAACATTACAACCATAGAATTTACGAAATGCTGACTTTAAACTAGGTTGTTTAAATCCCTGTAACATCAACGTATTTGTCAGTAGCCTGCCTCAGTTTTAAAAAATGATTGTACTGAGAGCATGCACTTGCAAATCAAATAAGTTTGAAGACATAAACACCATATGCAGGTGTTATATAGTGGCTTATTAATACATTAATAAGGAAAGTTGATGATAGAAAAGCTGAAGTCATCTCGTTTTCCATATAGTTTAGCTGTTGGCTGGCCCTTATCGTCTAGTTAGAAATACATCCAAATATGAAACAGATTTGGCAGACTCTGTGGTGTCTTTTATTTCAAGTTCACATGAAAATATTGAGTCTTCATAAGAAAGTAGGTATAACTATTGTTATTTGATAAAACGTCGTCGATTTATCTGAATGTCTAGTTGAAGGCCATAGCAAGTTTTCTTCTCATGTAGAAGAGTTTGAATCAATTCTGCTTCATAGAAAAATAAAAACAGGTCGGCTAATAAAGAAGCACAATTAGTTATCATCGTAATACCTACAGATTGTTTGAAGACCTAGTCTCCAAAACCTACATAGATGTTGTCAATGAGGAACACCAGCATCAATTTAATATCATCCTCAGAGCACTTATGTGTAGAAACAGAGTGATTTTTAACAAAGTTATTTTGCATTGACATAAAAATTTGCGAGTTCTATTTTTCTTAAAGAAGCAGTTGTCTATGATAACAAAAAGCCTATATTTTTAATTTTAACATGAGGAATGGTTGTATCAGTGTAGAAAAGTCATACGTTTTGATGTTACTGATTTTTGAACAATTGTGTGAATATAAACTTTGGAGTTCTTCAGAATTTGATTTACACCGCTTCTCGAATATGCAGTTGCACAGTATGTCTGTGGTTTCTCCTTTACAGCAGTTAATGATTTAGTGAGGAGTAAAGATACGGCCTTCGTAGAGCAGTTGCAGGACCAGGAAATGCATCTGTGTTAAGATTGTTATAAATCCAGTATAGCAAGTAAGGGTAGAGCTTACTCATTTTCGTTGACTGTAATGTTAAAAGTTTTAAAGACTGAAATATGATTCTGTAGAATCGATCTTTAAGTTTTGCTTCGATAAAACGTGAAGATAACGAACAGTAAGCATGCTCAAAAGTTCACTTAAACGATACAAATGGAGAGCAGAGCAAACATGGATCTCTGGAAACTTCAGAGGTGGGATCAGGTGCCATGGAGGAGTGTCCACCGATCACAACCGCCCCTCTTCATTATCGGATAAATGGAAAAGATCCGTAGACAATTCAATATAAAAATGATCTAACAATTCTTATGAAAGACGTTAGTCTACATTCGAACTAACGAAAGATTACAAACAAGGTCATTGTATCGACCATAGAATTTGCAAAATGTTGACTTTAAACAAGATTCTTGCGACCCTTGTATCATCAATTTATTTGTCAATTTTAGAAATTGTTCTCACGCAGAATATGCTCTTGTGTATAGAATCAACTGAGAAGCATATACCCCATATGTGAATAAGGGAAATTGATGGTAGAAGAGTTGAAGTCATCATGTTTATCATAAAGTTGTTAGTTTGCCAACAAAGACTTTTTCTGAATAAACATACAAATGTGATACAAATGTGTCGTACACTGTAGTGTCTATTATACTTTTATAATGGGATATATCGAATGAACGTATGAATAAAAAGATAAATTGTTAATTGATCAAAGCTCATCGATATATCTAAATGTCGACTTTAAGGCCACAACAAGAAAATTCTTCTTTTCAGGCCACCTTTAAAATAATGTTTTTTGCCTTCTCCCGACTCAGGATGTAAAAATTGGGTCGGTAGGTAGATAAGACAATACGTGCAGGGTACAAATCTGTTGATCGCCTTTTTTCTCGAATCAGCTGAGAGATATAAACCCCGTATGCAGGTGATGAAGGTATATTGCTGCATAAGTAAGTTGACGATTGAAAAGTTAAAGTCATCACGTTTATCATAAAGCTTGGTTGTTAGATTACCGTCTTTTTCAAGTAAAATATCCAAATATGAAACAGATGTGTCAGACTCTGTGGTATCTTTTATCTCAAGCTCACCAGGATATATCGTATCGACAAAAGAATGGAAATAACCATTGTTAATTGACAATACGTCGTCGATATATCTAAGAGTTTTTCAACATTTCAATACAGTTAAAACCCTTGGGAATAATTTGGAGTATATTGGGATTAATTCGCCTTTTAATTTATGTTTTCACCTAAAAACTACTAAAATAATAAATGAATTAAGATGAAAAAGGATAACGCTAGCATAAAATTATATTGATAACAATTAGCAAGTTAATAAACATAAAAAATAATTAAGAAAAATTCATGTGAACAAGATTTAATGAAACTTTATAGAATTTTCTTGCAATAAGACTCACTCATTATTTTGATAATTCATAAATACAATATCTTTACTTCACACACTCACATCTTGAAAATCTACTATAAAACATAATATAATACAGTTTTAAATTGCACTTCATAAAAGGTTATTTTTATTTTTTTTTTTAGAAAAGTTGTAAAAGTGTAATATCTGATTTCAGTCAGATCGAGGCACAAAAGTTGTAAGTCAAATTACGACACAATACAACAACACTAAGATCCCCTCTGTCCTGGTTAAATTGCATAAACTGGGTATCAATCAAAAGGCTTGGTCTAATTCTACTCGTTTACTCAGAACCTCAGAATTTACTATTAAACACTTAACAATCTAGGATACCATACACACGAAAAACGTGATGTTTTCCCATTTTAGAGACGGGTATCAAAAGATCCAAACATTTACAAGTAATCAGCATACACGTATCCATGGTTATCCTTGGTCTTCATTTGATTCTTTGTTGAAATGTCCAGAATTATGCAGCTTGTCATTCAAATCGCATAACTGTTGTAGAAAGCCTTCATTCGGTGCTATTTCCCGCTTAGTTCTGATCATGCGCACCGCTTCTTGTACGGTCATGTGACGCTTCATCATCAAAAACGCTATCACTATTGTTGCAGATCGACTTGCTCCAACTTTGCAATGCACCATGACTTTTCCTTTGCAATGAAATAAGTTAAACGTATTTATTTTTTAGAAATTGCCTTTCACAATAAAGCTTATATTCACTTTCTTGAGCATCATAAAAATCTTTAAACACATTCTATAGAAAATGTTTTCCTTCAATCTCTAATTAATACAAAAGGATACTATATTATTGTACCTGAAATTTATGCTTTTCGATTTCATCTTAAAGGCTCTTAATTCAAATAACCAATATCTAAATAACTGCCATATGCTAAGAGACCATTTGACTTGCCTTCTATTTAAGAAGAAATACTATAAATAAACATGCTCCTTGCAATTTTTTGCATTTATTTTGCACAAAAAGAGAGTATCTCAAAAATAATAACAATCTGGAATATCTCTAATTTATCTTTTAAAAACGTCTTAATTTAGTGATATTATTCTTATTTATAAAAGTAGATTTACGATTGCAAGATAGATGGGATAATTTTACAGATGCGATTTAACGGATTTCTTTCTCTTTTTCCATTTTTTGACTGTAATAAATTTAATACATTTTCTGAAAATATTGCTTTAACCGGTCGCAGCAGCCTAGTTAGTGATAGGACGCTCGCTTAGTGATGGGAGGTAGCAAATTCAACTCTTGTTCCCTTCAAATCTAAAACGTAAACATAGCTGGTATAACTGTTCCTTCGCCGAGCGCCCGCCACTAGAAGTGGAAGTCGCGGGACATTTAACAAAAGGTCCACGGAGGACAAACTTGAATTTTACACTACCTGCCTATGGTTCCATATGAATATAACTAATGGCTTTTCTGTTCTTTAAAAGATTTTTTCCTATATATTTCTTGAGAAGAAGATTTTCAAAAGATACCACTAAATTTTCACTATTTCTGAATTATCTCCACTTGAAAGAAGGCGTGGCCCTTCATTTCAGTAAAATTTAATTCCCTTCACCTAAGGATGCTTTCTGACAAGTTTGGTTGAAATTGGCCCAGTGGTTCTTGAGAAGATGAAAATGACAAATTTCGATCAGAAAAGCTCACTTGAGCCTTTAGCTCAGGTAAGCTAAAAACTCAGATCCCGTGTCAAGGTAGGCTTTGCCACTATAATGAACCCTCACTGCTCAATGGCCCTGTGTGCCGAGTAAAGGTTAAATTTGAGGCCCTCACCAATATATGGTAACATCTCATATAAGTAAGCCATACATTTTAAATAAACTATAGAAATTACATATCCGATTGAACTTGTATCACGTACCACCTTCCTTTAATCCTTGATCAATGAAGTCTGCAGACTTTTGAAAGAAAGGTGTAAGTTGAACGTGCATCATATCCATGGCTTCAAATCCATAGAACTGTATCCCGACCTTCTGGAACATCACGTGGTTCGTGTTGACAAAATACTGACCTTTTCCCATCGCTGTGTTAACTACATGGGTTATACCCATTTCCCGTAAACCGACTCGACTTTTTCCAATAGACCTAGAAAATTTAATCATAAGGAAAACCCAATGAAATGAAGAGTAGGGTACAGCATATTCTGTATATAAGGACTTCTGGAATTTCTAAAGCATTTTAAACTAAGTACTGTTATCTAGATCATGAAGGTTTATGTTAAAGATGAATAGGCATACGCCATACTAAATTTCCTATCGCCGATTTCAGCACTGGGGTACCACCTTCGCATTCGTTACGACTGACTGCTTTATTGTCATGGGTACAGGCGTGGAATGGACGACACGAGTTCGTGCTGGTTATCTTACATTACCTTTGTTTACATTTTATTGCAGTTTAGTGTATTTATATTGGTTTGTATACTGCACTGACCTGTGCAACTGTTTTAAGTTTCTTGGTGTTTTTTCTCTTGCCGTGGAAGAAGTACACCGTTATTTTTGTTTTACAATAGCTATGTAGTGTACGTCCGTCTACAAAGGTGACAACTGATTAAACTGAACAGTGACTAAATGAACGGCTTATATAGTGGTCCTCAGATGAAGAAACTGAATAAAAGAATATGATGAACAATTTCCTTTTTCGAATCATGTTCAGCTTTAACTAGCATTAAATGCTAATTAAGAATAGATTTTTCAATAAAAATAACATGCGGATAAGAACAATATTAAATTCAAGTAAGAAATCGTTACTCAAGTAAAATATAATGTTACACAAAACAACCTTAAGAAGTATTTAAGAATTTCTTTAGAACTTTATTCAGATATAAATATTAGAAAATTCCATGAAAATAAAGCAAATTACATAGACATAGAAAATAATAAGGAAATAAGTGCATATATTGGAGCTGTTCATAACATTGAAAGAAAAAAAAATCGATCATTCTTATTTAAATGCAATTCCTCGATATCCAAGAATGTAAAATGTTTTACTTATTATTTCTTAATTCATCAATTTGTTTGATTCAATTAGTTTGTGAAAATATTTATCACTGACGTATATAACAGTCAAGCACATCAAATAATAAACAAGAGGCCCATGGGCTACAACGCTCACCTGAGTAACTTTGGCCCTGCTGTTCTTCACCAGATTTTCCTCCTTGTAATACAGTAGCAATTGTGTCCCACCCTACCCCTGGGGGTCATAATTTGAACAATTTAGATTATACACTACCCCAGGGTGCTTCCACATAAGTTTCAGCTTTTCTGGCCAAAAGGTTCTTGGGAAGAAGATTTTTAGAGATTTTTCCTATATATTTCAATGTAAAACTTGGATTCTTGATTGTGGCCCCATCCTACCCCCAGGGGTCATGATTTGAACAATTAGATTCTACACTACCCCAGAATGCTTCCACATAAGTTTCAGCTTTTCTGGCCAAAAGGTTCTTGAGAAGAAGATTTTTAGAGATTTTTATCATATATTTCAATGTAAAAATTTCGATTCCCTTTTGTGGCCCCACCCTACCCCCAGGGGTCATGTTTTGAACAATTTAGATTCTACACTACCCCAGAATGCTTCCACATAAGTTTCAGCTTTTCTGGCCCAGTGGTTCTTGAGAAGATTTTTTTAATGGCCCCACCTATTTTTGTTTTTCTTGATTATCTCCCCTTGCAACGGTGCTTGGCCCTTCATTTAACAATTTACACTCCCCTTTACCCAATGATGCTTTGTACCAACTTTGGTTAGATTTGGCCCAGTGGTTCTTGAGAAATTGAAAATGTGAAAAGTTTACAGACGGACGGACGGACAGACAGACGGACGAAGGACAACAGGTGATCAGAAAAGGTCACCTGAGCTGAAAGACTTACTCTTCTCCTATAAAAAGTCCAGGGTATACTTCGTCACAAGCATTGCTAGGTAACATAGTTATTCCACCAGAGGGCGCTGTTATGATGTCATCGATTTCTTTCGTCGTGCATGTTGTGTGCTTTGGTTTTGATTTTTCCATGTCATCTGCAAAATAAAACCGGAAAAATATTGTTGATGCTTGTTGGCCAAATCTGTTTCCCTCTTCAATTAAAACAACAAAAAGATTCACACTCAATTTGAAGTTCCCGGAAATAAGCTAAAATTAAAATTCTATGTGTGTTGTTGGTCATGCATGATTTAAATAATTTTGAACCAAAAATTTTAAAGGAAACCAAAGCAGCACACTTCTGAAATAGCTGTAAATATAATTTATACAAGTCCATATGGTGAAATCTCTCCATTTGTTCAGACTTTTAAATTAAGCAAAGAGATATTACATTACAGTGATTATGGAGACTTCATAACTTAAACGTTCTCATATGTCGTAAGAGACGTTGACTGGCGATATCTCTCTCTCTCTCTGCTGGGTATCCAATAATTAATTGTGTTCTTTCCTATATTACAAGGGCGGATTCAGGATTTTTCCCCAAGGTGGGGTGGGGGTCCAAATAAACTGTAATAAAAGTCAGACTCGGAAATTTTTTGACAAGCAAAACAAACAAAGATACAAAGACGCGAAAAAACTTGCCAAAACCTGAAAATCCTACTTCCAAGGGGTTTGACTTGGAGAAGACACTTTCCCAAGTCACTTTCTTCAGATAGGTGAATTTTCTTACTACATGTATTTTAAAAAGGGTCTGTGTTTCCTAGGGAGGAGGGAGTCCAAGGTCATTTTTCGTTACTTTTACATAGAAATTTAATAACTGAAAAGTCCAGGGGAACCCCCTCCTGACCCCCCCCCCCCCCCCGTAGATCCATCCATGTATACTAAATTCTTTTTTTTAATTATCATTTAGTTTATGATGGTTATAGTACAGAACTAATTAGCTCTTTTATACAAAATAAATCTCTTAAAACTTTGCACGTAATCCATCGAGAAATCAATGTTTAGGATAACATTAACAAAGTTTTCAATAAACTTCAAATTATCTATACCACAATCCTTAACGAAAGAGTTTTTGCCGAAAGTCAATAGCTAAAGATTGTCAAAATATGACAGAAACCAAAACAACTCATATTGTACTTTCCAAAATTGTATATTGTAACGTTATGTGGTCACCCAGGCTTGCTGCAGCTTAACCTGCCTGAAATTGAGGGAGACTCTACCGCATTACTAGAAAAGCTGACTATAGCGAGGCAGTATAATTCTTTATATACTGCCTGCTACATAATAAAAGATTACAACAAGCACTAAAATTACAAGACTTAAAATCAAAAATACATACCATAAATATGTACTACTTCATTATTGATTACAACATAATGATTTGTAACTTCACTTACTGGTAAATTTTACGAATATATAAGCTGTAAACTCAAATTCATCTCCATGGCCTTACATTGTGGTACAGAAATACTTCCTTCTCATATCCTATCAAAACAGATGACTGTACATATAAAGAATATTACACTCAAATTCATATCATGACATATCAGGCCGAGTGGCCCCATATCAGCCCGAGGGCCGAAGTTCTATTTATCATATGAAAAAAATCGGTAGACATTAAACGTTCAAGTACATACATTCTATTCAACTGGTTAAAAAATAAATGATATAGTGAATGTAAACCACTCCATTTTCAGCCACACTATAAGAGTACAACATACATAGGCACTCGCAAATTTTGGATGACAAAAAGCTTAATTGTTATCAGATAAAAAGGTAATTTAGCCTAAAACTTTATTTCTGAAAAAAATGCTCTACCAAATTGTAAAACTATTGTGTAAAACGTGTGGTATAATGATATTATATCAATTGTCCATTATTTTGTAATTCATATCCAATAGTGAGCATGCTTTGAGAAAAGGACCAATCCTATATTATATTGTTATGCAGGAACAAAACCACTAAAGTATATTTCAGGGTTTTTTTTTTTTTTTTTTGCATCAGGCCCCGGCCATTTTCACCTCTGTAAAGGATGTATTCAGAATTTCAGAAGAATTCAACTATAAGAGAGAACAAATTCCCAGAAAAACATTTATAAAATCAATGTTCATTAGTTATTTCTGTCCGTATATATGTCTAAATTTTTCAAATTTACTTTTTGAACCTAAAATTTCAATTATTATTTGTAACTTTAAAATTAACCTTTAGAGTTGGATAAAAAAAAGCATTTTTCCAGTTAAAGCACCGATTTTTCAATGAATTTTGGCTTAGAGGTCCTTCAGGGCAAGCCTGCCCCTAAATAAAAGTATGATATTTTGATAGGTTGTGATCTAAGGAATGATTTAAGAGGATATTTTCAGGAGCACCCCTGCCCTAGGGTTGAAATTCACCAAAAACCTACAAAAAATAATCAAACTTGTTTTCGACAACCTGGTTCATATTCACCGGTAACCCAATTATTTTCATAGCCAGTATAGCTTACATGGTATAACCGCTGACTGTTCACACCGCAGGTACTTTGTTTTAGAGTCGTGGTTCGAATCCACCGGGTTTCATCATTTTAAATTCCCGCCTTTTCAAACACTAATTTTATTCTTTTCATAGAGGCTTGTGTATCTTCCTTAAATTATCTATCTTTCATGCATGTTCATTTTTGATATGAAAGACACTAAAGAGAAAGCAAATCGTAAATTCCAATGTAACTAAAACACAGTCAAGCGGAACTTTACCCCAGTATAGCACACTTTCTTTGAGGACAAGAAGTATTCACTCTTTACTACTAGATACAGGTATTGTCGTCTTCAATGAGCTGCGATGAATTTCTATCCCTTAGAATTTCATCAATTCAGTGTATTACTACTTACTGAGCTGGAAAGTATATGTACTGCTTGTATTATTTACAATTACAATATATGTACTATTGTACTTTTGTAGTTAATGTTCTAAATTCAGATCTCAATAGGTCTAGAAGTCAGTAAGAGCACTCCCTTGGAATTCATTTAGACTATTTGTATACATTAATGGTATATATTTATTATATCCCTGGAAATGTGTTTTAAAATAAACACACGTCAAGAAAAGAATTAAGACTATATACATTACTATTACAATGAAAAGCAAAGAATAATTTCAAATAACATTTCGAGATGACAAACTCAAAATGCGTTGACAATATCATGCTATAAAGTGAACGTCTATGAAAAGCTTCCTCCTATCTCTACATACTATATATGCACTTACTAAAAATTTTACATTATGTATGAGAAATGAATTAGAATATTATGTAGCTATTGACCGGAACGGAAATCAAGCTTTTTTTTTTTTTGTAAAACCATCTCAGCCCTTTTGTTCGGCGCTACATTTATAACGAGGCAATCCTTAATGTTGATTCCATAATGTCTGTAGACAAAGTAAAAACATTATAGGAAAAATAGGGAAAAATCTATCTGTGTTGTGGACCAGAAAAACAAAAAGTAGAATCACTTAAAAATAAAGTAATAAAAAGAACGGCGGCGAACATATTAAAATTTGGAATTTGGTACTGGACAGTCTTATTGGAAAATTTTGCGCTAATTATTATGCAAATAAGAAGATAATGCATTAAGTAAATATATTAGTACTATCTTAGTGGTAAACTCCCCCCCCCCCCCCCCCCAATTTTTTTGCAAAAAATAAAAACAGCAATGACCATATAAAGAGCAAGCTCCGTTGTTAATGTGAACGAGAGAAATGATTTTGGAGAGAATGAATTAAAACTCCCATATGAAGGATCTATTAAGGATAAAATTAAATGCTTAAATACCGGTACGTTTAGTGTTGATTTTTTTTTTTTTAAATGTATATAATAATTGTAGTTTCTTGATATTCATGTTTAGATAAAGTCATATATAACTTGAGCAGTAGAAACATTGGTTTTCTTCTATATTTGTGTTTACTATCTCTGACATATACTTCATTATTAAGTAAACATAAGAATTTCTTTCAGCGAATTAGATAATACTGACAGAACATGTTAAGCTTTAATTTCCTCTGATTTTCCTTATGTATCATTATAAATACAAATCTTACATTATATACAATGTTAACATAATAGCAAGTTTTGTGTAGTGTCAGCTACAGAAAATGGTTTATGAGCGGGTTTTGCTCTTTCTCCAAAATTATTTTTAAATTAGTAATAATATGCTTTTATTTAAACAAATCTGAAAGGATTGGGCAATAGGCAATGTCTATACACTGTACCTGTAAATACTTTAAAAGTACTCTCTCCACACAAAAAGTCAAGGTATAATATGCATATACAATGAACTGAATGGAATGCAGATTGCAATACGGTCAAAGAAAGGAACACAAACACACACACATCTAGACAGACTTATTAATTTACATAATTTCAATCTTTCCAGTCTGTCATATCAAACTAGTTGCATTAATTTAAAACATTTTCACATATATATTTTCTCATAACATTATTAGCAGCATGAAGTGAAGTTAGCAGAGAATGATATCCGTAGTCATTTGTATATTGTACTCATAAAATATTTACAATGATGGTCTGGAAGTTTTTAGTGTAATATTATTTTTGGTAAACAATTTCACTTTCACTAAATATTCACTAAATAACAAAAAAAAAAAAAAAAAAAACAAAAAAAACAAAACAAACAAACTGAATATACTATTGATGTTTCACAAACTCATAAAACTTTATACTAGTATTTACGAAACAAACAGTTATCAAAGCAGTTGTTTTATATGATTTAGTAAATCCTCAGAGGTCTTTGTTCAGTTTTAATTAAGAACTTACGATTAAGACGAAAATGTAATTTTGCAAATAACTATGTTTTAGAAATAAATTTGGAAATTTTTTAAAGAGAATTTTAGAAGATATATTTATGCTACAATTTTAAAACAGAGTTATTTATTTTGTAACAATTAACGAGCAGCTAAAGTTTTTGGTCTTACAATGTAGTCGTAAGTTCTTTTTATAAAATGGGCCCCTTGAATCCACTTGTGACCGTTAGAATAGGACGGGGTCTCACATCCATGAGTGGACTTAGGACCCCCTGATGTTGGCCCACGGCCACTAGTGCACTCAGGACCGAATGGAACAGCATAAATTGGTCGTAGGGTTTTGACCATTTATTAAATCATTTCATAGTCTTTATATACACTAGTTGATGCTGTTTACAAAATCGCATTTTGTCAGTCCCCTCTCTCCATAAACATGATAATAGGTGGTGTTATGTTCCTTTCGTTTAATTACACGAAAGGCACGTAAAATAACATCAATCTTTTATAAAGGCGTCTCATCTTACGATCCGGTTATTGTTCAACTACCGCAAATATTCATACAATGAATCAACGTTATACGATTCTAAAGTGAATTTATCCATAAATTGTTATGGCAAAGTACAATTCAAAAAATCAAAACTGGTAATGTTGAAAGAAGGAATTTGGGATTCTACAAGTGTTCGCAGCTGACTTATGGCGTTTCTTATATCGCTTTGGTCATTAGAATTTGATAGGTCACAAAAAGTTTTACCACTGTAGCTCGTTTGTATACAAATGTTTAGGGCGTCCTCTCCTTTCGTCTTCAAATCACTACATGTTGTAGTAATCTTAATGACTGTATCAATTAAATATTGTTGAAGACATTTTCTGAAGCCATCTAGCCAAATCTTGGTTTCACAATCAAGAAATCTGAAGAAATCGTTTATAACTGGGCAAAGGTTGTTGTAAAACATGGGCGTTTCCATCCCTGTGCCGCCCAGATGGGATGGCAGACAAATGGAGCCATATTTGGCGAAAGTGCAGTTCTGGTTAAAGTCACAGTGACCCGTGGCCTCATAACACCAGGAAGGCAGTTCTCTAAAATACGGCTTACAGGAACAATTCTCTGAAACACTTCCATTCTTTTCTCCAAACTTTTCGAACATACACAGATGCCAGCATGCATTGGTACATTTGTCCTCGCACTGGAATCCCCGAGGCTCCAGTTCTTCATTTGAGGAGCACTTTGCTAGTTGGTAGTCATCGAATCCCTTGGCCAGTAAACACGTTTCTCCTGCAGTGTTATCACAGGGTATAACCTGGCTTAAAACATAAGTCAGAGAAACGAAAACCAATATAAAATTTAAAACAGTGACTGGTTCCATGCCTGAGAATCTCCTCTGTCTGAATCTTGTTAAAATACAGTTAAGCGTGACAAGGTTCTATATCAGTATTACGAAATCCGTTCAAAAAACACCCGGTTCACATAATATAACGCTCTCTGCTCTTTAAAATCAGTCATAAGATTGTATTTCAAGTAACGGAACACGCATGTTGTGGCTTTTAAATCCCATTAATATAACCTTAAATGTTACGTCATTGGGAGAATATGGAAGAAGCAAGCAAAGAGCTTAATAGGCCAAAAATAAACAAGAGGCCCAAGGGCCTTAACGGTCACCTGAGTATAATACAACAATTTAGAAGTTAAATACACTGATAGATGAAGCATTGTTGCCCTAGCCCCCCCCCCCCCTCCTCAAGAACCCCAAAAACTGAGGCCATATATTTAAAAATTTTGGAAGAGGCATCCTTGTCTATCATAATCATGCACAGTTTGTTTAAATAATCTCCAGTACCAGAGAAGAAGATTTTCAAAGAATCAATGCATTTTCACTATATAATCAATAGAGCCCCGCCCTAACACCAGAACCCCTGACCCTGGGGCCATGCAATTCACAATTTTTGAAAAGGCATCCCTATGCGTTTAAATAGTCTCCAGTAGCAGAGAAGAAGATTTTCAAAGAATCAATGCATTTTCACTATATAATCAATACAGCCCCACCCTAACACCAGAACCCCTGACCCTGGGGCCATGAAATTCACAATTTTTGAAAAGGCATCCTTATGCATCATAACCATGCACTTAGTTTGTTTAAATAATACCCAGGAGCAGAGAAGAAGATTTTCAAAGAATTAAAGCATTTTCTCTATATAATCAATAGAGCCCCGTCCTAACACCAGAACACCTGACCCAGGGGCCATGGCTTTCACAATTCTGGAAGAGGCCCGCCTGCTCATCATAACTATGTACTTAGTTACTTTATTAAATACCCAGGAGCAGAGAAGAAGATTTTCAAAAAATTAATGCACTTTCACTATATGATCTATATAGCCCCACCCTGGGGCTAGAACCCCTGACCCTGGGGCCATGAATTTCACAATTTTGGAAGAGGCACTCTTGCTCATCATAACTATGTACTTAGTAACTTTATTTAATACCCAGGAGCAGAGAAGAAAATTTTCAAAGAATTAATGCATTTTCACTATATAATCAATAGAGCCCCGCCCTAACACCAGAACCCCTGTTCCTGGGGCCATGAATTTCACAATTTTGGAAGAGGCACTCTTGCTCATCATAACTATGTACTTAGTAACTTTATTTAATACCCAGGAGCAGAGAAGAAGATTTTCAAAGAATTAATGCATAATCACTATATAATCAATAGAGCCCCGCCCTAATACCAGAACCCCTGACCCTGGGGCCATGAATTTCACAATTTTGGAAGAGGCACTCTTGCTCATCATAACTATGTACTTAGTAACTTTATTTAATACCCAGGAGCAGAGAAGAAGATTTTCAAAGAATTAATGCATTTTCACTATATAATCAATAGAGCCCCGCCCTGGGGCCAGAACCCCTGACCCTGGAGCCATGAATTTCACAATTTTGGAAGAGGCACTCTTGCTCATCATAACTATGTACTTAGTAATTTTATTTAATACCCAGGAGCAGAGAAGAAGATTTTCAAAGAATTAATGCATTTTCACTATATAATCAATAGAGCCCCGCCCTAACACCAGAACCCCTGACCCTGGGGCCATGAAATTCACAATTTTGGAAGAGGCACTCTTGCTCATCATAACTATGTACTTAGTAACTTTATTTAATACCCAGGAGCAGAGAAGAAGATTTTCAAAGAATTAATGCATTTTCACTATATAATCAATAGAGCCCCGCCCTAACACCAGAACCCCTGACCCTGGGGCCATGAATTTCACAATTTTGGAAGAGGCCCACCTCCTCATCATAACTATGTACTTAGTAACTTTATTTAATACCCAGGAGCAGAGAAGAAGATTTTCAAAGAATTAATGCATTTTCACTATATGATCTATATAGCCCCACCCTGGGGACAGAACCCCTGACCCAGGGGCCATGAATTTCACAATTTTGGAAGAGGCACTCTTGCTCATCATAACTATGTACTTAGTAACTTTATTTAATACCCAGGAGCAGAGAAGAAGATTTTCAAAGAATTAATGCATTTTCACTATATAATCAATAGAGCCCCGCCCTAACACCAGAACCCCTGACCCTGGGGCCATGAAATTCACAATTTTGGAAGAGGCACTCTTGCTCATCATAACTATGTACTTAGTAACTTTATTTAATACCCAGGAGCAGAGAAGAAGATTTTCAAAGAATTAATGCATTTTCACTATATAATCAATAGAGCCCCGCCCTAACACCAGAACCCCTGACCCTGGGGCCATGAATTTCACAATTTTGGAAGAGGCCCACCTCCTCATCATAACTATGTACTTAGTAACTTTATTTAATACCCAGGAGCAGAGAAGAAGATTTTCAAAGAATTAATGCATTTTCACTATATGATCTATATAGCCCCACCCTGGGGACAGAACCCCTGACCCAGGGGCCATGAATTTCACAATTTTGGAAGAGGCACTCTTGCTCATCATAACTATGTACTTAGTAACTTTATTTAATACCCAGGAGCAGAGAAGAAGATTTTCAAAGAATTAATGCATTTTCACTATATGATCTATATAGCCCCACCCTGGGGCCAGAACCCCTGACCCTGGGGCCATGAATTTCACAATTTTGGTAGAGGGCTCAATGCTTATTACAATGATGCCAACAGTTTGACTGCTTCATGTCCGGGAGTAAAGAAGAAGATTTTTAAAGATTGCATTATTTTTGGTGGTTTTAGCCCCACCCCTCAGGCCCCGGGGGGGCAGGGACCATG
This sequence comes from Saccostrea echinata, assembly GCF_033153115.1. NCBI lineage: Eukaryota > Metazoa > Mollusca > Bivalvia > Ostreida > Ostreidae > Saccostrea > Saccostrea echinata. The sequence continues at coordinate 8,484,767 of NW_026889772.1, forward strand.
AAATTCACAATTTTTGTTCCCCTTCATCCATAGATGCTATATACCAAATTTGGTTGAAATTGGTTGAGCGGTTCTAGAGAAGAAGTTAAAAATGTTCAAAAGTTAACGCACGACGGACGACGCACGACGACGGACAAAAACAGATAGCAATAGGTCACATGAGTGACTCAGGTGACCTAAAAATGTTTTTGTATGATGTAACCGACTTATTAAAATCGCCTCTACTCAATCATTTTTTTCAGTACTTAACATTTTAAATTTTTTTTCTGGGTATCAGCAGATTGTTTCTTTTGTAAAGTTATAGTTTATTATTTTCTAAGATTTCACGATTGAAAGTTTTACAGCAATGAATATTAAACCTGTCTAGCTGTCCAGTGCATAATGAAAACATCAATAAATTTCAGAGTTTGTTATTTTTATGACAATTATCAGTTTGCTAGACACTCAATCCCCCCCCCCCCCCCCCAAAAAAAAAAAAACCTACCCACCTTGAAAAATGTGGGTCGGCGTACATCAAAAATATTTTTATGATGGACATAGAACAACTTAAGTACTTATAATAACAAAATGTACATGCAATATGTCTGTTATTATTAATTAATCCAACTATTTAAACAAGATTTACATATTTACCAAATAATATGACACTGTATGAAATTAATCACTGCAAGAACCCCGTAAGGTTTCGAATTCTATATACCCCAGGTATGTTAGATATGCCATGTATGAAATAATCCAACTACGAGTCCACAGAAACCGATGCTGTATTTATACACCTGAAATACGAGAGTCGATTTCATCAACATGATCAAGTAGTGGAAGATCTGAAAAGTGATAATATATTGATGATCTGGCGACATTGATTCCTCGTTATGTACATCATAAAACTTCATGATGAAAGGCATTGCAAATATTCCTTTTTTATCGGACAGCTTAACATTCCTGCTTTTCTTCTAATACAACATTAAAAACTGCTTCTTCAATACAAATGGAACTCGGAAATTTTCATATCTTATAATTGGTCATCAACAATATCATTTTGATAAAAATCATTCCGATTATTTACAAAAGTACTCTGGAGATAATATTAAAAGATGCCGAGGTTCCTCATTTAAGATAACTATGAAGTCTTTGAAGACCAGGTCTTCCAACAATCTGTTGGAATTTCAATGGGTATAATTGTGCCTCTTTATATAAGCTAATCTGTTTTTTGAATATCAATAAGAATTCATTAAAAACTTTTACATGAAAAGAAGATTCTTTCTGTGGTCTCCTACATTTAGGTATATTGACAACACTTTTTATCAAGAATCTCGTTAATATCAACATTTTGCAAAGTCTTTGGTCAATACCATGACATTTTTGCAAATACAACGTTGTTAGGTCGAATATTAACTAACGTTTTAAAAACAAATTGTTGTTGCCATAACTTTCATACTGATTTGTCTCAGGAATACTTCATCATTCACCTGATCAAAACAATCCACTCATGGCGGGTGTGACTGGTTGACAATGGATGCTTACTCCTACATGGCACCTAGCTGATCCCAGCTCTGATGTTTCCTTGGACTCAGTGTTTTCTCTACTCGAAATTCGTAATATTTAATAGGATTTTTGATCTTGTTTACTGTTTGTTTTCTCTACATTTCATTGTAGCTGCTTATCTGAGCTATCTGGATTGTTGCTGTTTATTTGAGCAATCTAGATCATAGCTGCTTTTTCAGAGCAGCCTATATTATACTGCTTCTTTATGCAATCTATCTAGATTGTACCTGCTTATAGCTGAACAATCTTATTTAAATCTGGTTATCTGAACAGGCTTCATTATACATGTTTCTTCATATTTTAACATTAAAGCTGTGAATTTCAATAATCTAAATTGAAGCTCCTTTTTTAAACTTTCACACTGTAGCTGCTTATTGGAGCAATGCTGTAGCTAAGATTGTAGCTATGGTCAAAGATATACTCTCACACCAGCACAAGTGGAAAATGTACCAAATTTCATGCAAAAAATTTTCTTATGTTATGGTGTTGTCAGGAAGCATGGTCAATACTAGTACATTGTAACAACCAGGTCATAAGATTAATCTTTCTGATACATCATGCCCGTACGAAATTTTAGTCACGTATTTTCAAAAAATATCCAGGCGTATTATAATCTTAAAATCCTGGTGGATTCTCCATTAAAATGAATACATAAAAGCAGGCGTATAAAGTGAAATACGGGCGTACAAGAGGCGTAATCCTACCGTATTTTTAGCCGAAATATGTAAATGAGTACGCCTGGAAATTCAAAATACGCCTGGAAATTTTAACAATAGAATTACACCTAGATATCAAGCATACCCGTAAAAAAAAAATACGCCCGTAAAATAAATACACCCGTAAAATGAATACGCCCGTATAAAAAATACGCCTGCCATAAATATTCATTTCAAATTAAATATTATCACAGCTATGGGGACTACAACCAACATAAATATAAAAGTACAAAGTACTTTAGTACATAGATTACTAGGATTCTAAGTGCATATAAACACATACAAAAAAGATCAGACATATTAAGCTTACAATCATACACAATTTTTATTTTATTAATACTTTTAAGTGTGCTTAAATGTGAATGAGAAATGATTAAAAATCAGAATCGAACATTTACCATTTCAAATCACAGTCACATCACATGTTAGATTTACATTAACTTTTCCTGTTTCACAGTATTTTAACCTACAAGATTGACATATTAGTTTAGTCAGAAGTTGCAACATTCCAATAATCACAGTGAAATCACTTTATTGAGAATCATGCCGATTAATCCTGCCATTCTCTGTACTCCTTATTTGGCACAAAAGGTGCAATTCACAAGCAGTTTTGTCATTCACATTTCTTATTATATTCTCCAATCACATTTTCATAGAAATATTCACAAAAAGATGTTTTTCATGTTTTATGTTCTCCTGGCATTGAAAATACACTTCATTCCTGATGCTACACTCAACAGCTGCAATTCATTGGCATGCATCTATGGAAAATGTTGCAATTCTGGTCATTTGACTCTCGCAAGATCTTTTCTTCACTTAAATTCAAGTATTTATGCACTATTTCATCATTCAATTGATCGCCCAACTGATTTATCCTATGGATTATGATCTGGAAAAAGAAAAACATAAGAACATACTCAATGTCATACTGACCCATTTCAATCATGAACGTCTGGCTCTGCAAATCAAGCAAATGCATCTGTCTTATTTTTTTAGGTAAAAAAAATCTAATGTTATGCAATGCATTTCAAAATAATCACCTCTTCTTCACCATCTGTGCTTCGTTGCCGCTTTCTCCAATCTCTTTGTTCCTGGCATGACCTTCCTGGTGGTTTAAAATTGGCGCAAATACTTGGATGTAAATATTGCTGTTGTTTATAACCCCCTTGTTACCTAAACGGTTTTATCATTTCCGAGAGATCTAATCAGTACATTATGTAAATTTGATGAAAAAGAATTCTGTATTGTTAAAGAATACAACAACAAAAATTCATTTATGTTTACACAAGATGTTTTCTCTATATGAATTATACTTTTATTTTAAAGATTAGGGTGGATAATAGAACTGCTCTAGAGAAACCGGATATAAATTGATAAGCCGTTCTTAGAAAGGTTTACAACATTACAGATAAGTCGTTCCTAAACATGCTCAACACATCTGTAAGTAATTAGCCTAATCCCAACTGGTTAGACTAGGGAAGAGAAAGTAGATGGTAATGTAATATTATCTGAATATACCATCTATATTTTGTTTTATTATAGAGACATTGATCATGCAATTACTGATTGAAAAATTATTTTTAGCATCAGCTATAGTGCTTTGTTAAAACTAAGGACTTAAATATTCATTTAATTAAATGCTATTTTATATTAAGCCACTAAAACATTAATGAAAGAATATACTAGAAAGAATATACTAAGTTTGTTAGAAATAAAATCATCTTAGTTAAGAGAAATAATATTAAACATTTTTTTTAATTTGGGAATCAGGCATGGCACAGTAATCTAAGATTAAATAGTATAATTTACTAAAATTAATTGCTTTAATAAATACAATGAACACAACAAAGGCAATATTGTAATGTAATTAATGTTTATATGTGGAGTAAATACTTTTTTGGGGGTTAATTTTAATACATGTATCACAAAAGCAACTCAATAGTTACATAAAGGAGAATGAAGTTGTCTAAGTAAAATTTTTATCTAGCTCTCTTAATAATAAGGACAAAGTCAGAAAATCCACCAGGATTTCCAAAAATACGCCATTTGAAATTTTCTAAGTTTTTATTTCCCTATGCGAAAGAGACTAAGAAAAAAATACGCCTGGATTAAGAATTTACGCCAGGAGAAAAGGAGACGTATTTCTGGCAAAAATACGTGTACGCCTGAAAATGAACCGTATTTTTAAGAATACGTCTCTTGTACGCCAGGATTTGCAAAAAGTCCAGGCGTAATACGCCTCTAAATTTCATACGGGTAGTGTAATTTCTTGAATGATACAAAATGAACAAAAACACAAAGAGAAATTTAACAAATTCATTTAAAATTGACATACAATGAACACAACTATAAAGAACTTTATTACACCTTACATTAGCTGTAAACACAAGTGTGCTCATTGAAAATCTTACAAATTTAGGGTTTTCTCTGAAAAAAAAAAAATACATCCATTGTTATGCAAGATATGTGAATTAAATCTGGTGAAGTGCAAGCTCCCAATTTATAAGGTGTGAGAAACTGTGTTGATATACTTTTTTTTAAATTTACACAAAAAAATGGCTATTATGGAACATAGACACACAAAAAAAATCTTGAATAAAAAAAAGGGCTATTTGTTGGTCTATAGTTAGTCAAGAATATCAATGTAAAAGCTTCAATCAATCACATCTGCATGGCTACTATTCAACTTCATCATCTGTGCAACTTCACAAATGAAAATGGGATGAACATTTACAAATTTTTGTACCATATTCATTAATTTGCCTCTTAGATTTATTAGCATGGGTTTACATATTATACAATGTTGCAATACAGACTTAAAGTCATGAAAAAATTGCTTCTAAGATTTAATACCAAGAATTTACATAATACAGCACTATGCAATAGACTTCAAAAGTCATGAAAAATCCCTTATAAGAAAAAAATATGGTCAAACAGGAAAGAAAAATCTGAAATCAATGCAGGGCTCAGAGGACAAACCCTTTCATTTGACCCAATGATTCAAAAACAAAAACATTTATCATGTTTATAGTTGACCTCTCCACCGGAACAACTTTATATGGCACAAGTACAGACTTCCCAACCTAAAATATTCTTTATCATGTTTATTGCACAAAGTGTTATACATTTGTTTTAAATGATGTCACGAGACTCATCAAATGCTGATTCTACAACAAAGGTCTGCCCCAATTAATCATGCAAACAAGAATCTTAAAGATTCCAGAGGAAGAGCATTTTTAAAATAAGCCAACATAAACCCTGGGGCATGAACCCAATGAAATAACAAACATTTAAAACAAAAACAAAAACAAAAAAAAAAAGAGAATTATTTATTGTCAAAAATAAAATAAATAGTGTGTCTGCTTATTGTTCAGGAACTAAGATTTTTTTTCAAAAAAGACTATCAAGCATTTTGATATGTAGCCTACCCTTTGGCATAAAACTGGACCCTGCACAAACTTCCCATTCATTTCAGTGGGCTTCATAGTTCATTGTAATCATACAACCATTTTGCCTGTCATGACTGTCAATGCTATAATGCATTTTTCAATATATAATCAATTTTGCCTCACCTTGGAGCCTGAACTCTGGCATGGGGATATGAAAAGTACATGTTACATGAAAGTTTAAATACATTGTATTTATTAATTCTAATCATGCAAACAGTTTGTTTGATATACTGTACGTGTACATAAATTGGCGTATTCAAAATTTAGCACAATCAAGGGGTATGGAGTTGTTGGCATAATCATAAATTAGTGTTACACTTGTCCGTGCCATGTATTGTATTAATAAATGATTTATCAGTGGTATTCATGAATTAGCGCATCATTGTCCGCACCAAAGCCGCTAAAATATGAAGCCCACTTTTTTAAGTACACATACAGTATGTCCAGCAAGGAGGAAGAATTTCTGCATTTTCAATTTAGAATCAATGTAGTCCCATCCTGGTGTCTGAACCCTGGACCCAGAGATCATCATGATGAATTTCATGATTTTGCCTCAAATAATTATCTAAGTACAGTCAAACCTCATTATCTTGAACTTGTTTGACCTGAGGAAACACTTTGAGATATCAAAGGATTCCATATATTGAGGTTAATTAAATTATTGATATGGAAAGGATGGTTTAGATTTTAAAATCACTTTGAAACATCAATGGTAATCAAGATATTGCTCCAGATATTGAGGTTTAACTGTAGTCTAACTGTTTCATGTCCAAGAATATAGAAAAGATTACATAATGCAATAACAATCTTTTTCTTTATTCCTGGACATAAATACATAATTATTTCATATCTAACTTAACTACATCATAGGATCTGAACCCAAGAGATGTCATAAATTTGGTTAAGGGAAAAATTGTGCATTAATAAATCATGCATTTGCCTACTTTTAATTAATTAATTAATTAAGTCCACCACCACAGCACATGATATGCCCTCAGATATTGTTTACTTATCTGTCAAACAGATGAGTGTGCATGGAAAAAAATCATGTCAACCTTGGAACCAAGATTTCAATTTATTCTCCATTAAACCGTACTTCTAACGTTTGATGTGCACATCATATGCTGTATTATTGATTAGAACAAATAGTACGTATAGTCATGACATAAATGCCCAATCTGCAGCCTTGTTAATTGTAAGAGAAAATGTGAAAGATGAACAGGGTCACTGCCTAATAAAACATCAAATGAAAATACTAACCATTCTGTTTAGATAAGACTGACAAAACTTTTGCATCCATCATCTTGATGATCGAGACTTGCACAAGTGAGTTAAGGCTAAGTATAGACATTTCTATGCAAATATGCATAAGAGCTGTACCTATCATACAGAAAACATTCAAACTTATTTTCTAATACAGACTAGGTACATTGTACCCAAGGCATGTGATAGCCAGTATACATTATGACGTCATTCTTCTCTACTAGAAAATGTTATAAAGAACATTAACAAAATAGCTTTGGTGCAAGGGCATAGTACCGTATTTAATTTTAAAGAAACAATGTATAATTAAAAGCAGAATATTCCATGATTGATGATATTGCTGCACAAATATTAACAGTTCAATTGTTTAGTTACTATTTGTAGAGTTTTGAGTTGAAACAGGGTAAAAATTTGCAGTCCGGTGCAAGTTTCCTCAAATTCTTATCTAATGAGAAAGCTAGTGCATAGGATTTGTGCAGCAATTTTATTAATCTTTAGAATATTCTTCTTAGCATTATACGTTATTTATGTAAAAATTGAATAGGAGATGCCCTTGCACATACACTGTTTTGTTAATGTGTCTAAAGATAACCTCGAGTAGTAAAGATCAGTGACATCATAATGTGCATTAGCTGGCTATATCATGTCGTGGATACTAAGTACATGTATGTATTAAAAAAATAATTTACACTTTCTCTGTATAATAGAAATACAGTAAAACTCATTTAGTATGAACACGGGAATAGCAAATTTACAGATATAGCGAATTTTTGCAATACCCAGAAAAATTCTTAACAAATTCCTTGTAAAATGTTATGGATACATGTATTATGAACTCGGATATAGCGAATTTACAGTTATAGCAAACTGATTTTGTGTCCCCTAGAAGTTACAAACAATGAATTTTACACCTTTTATAGCAAATTTTCAAAAATCGGAATTTTCAAAACATTGAACCGACATTATTTTCATAAGTATTTATATCTGAAATGCAATTTATCTGAAAACTTTTGAACTCCAAGGTAAATTTTGTATTTGATACTTCCCTAAATGCATTTGGTAGTCATACTTGAATGAAAAAAATCTAATTTGCAAATTAGCTATGTAACTATACTTTAAAGAATTCGTTATATGGATATAACGAATAAGTAATTACAAATATAGTGAAGTAAATTAGCAGGTCCTCAGACCTTTGTTAAAACCAAGTTTTATGCATATTTTTTACCCCATTTGCATAGAAACGCCTATACCTAGCAATAACTCACTTGCATGAGCAATTTGGTTGCTGGGATATAAAAAAGAAAACAGAAGGCTACTTTAAAACATTTCTATAGGAGCATCTCTGATCAAGCATGTGTTATCCATATCTCTTGGGTATTGGGCAGAGCAATTAAAGATTCGACCTATTAATTGCAGTTGATAGAATTTGTCAAATTTAAACAGTTCTTGATGGCCAGCCTTTTGTTTTCAAAATTAATTTCATATAAAGTTATATAAGAAAGTTTAATTTGATATTGTATGTATAATACATACAGTATCAAATTAAATTTTCTTATATAACTTTATATGAAATTAATTTTGAAAACAAAAGGCTGGCTATCATTTGCCCATTACCCAAGATATATGGATAACACCTGCTTGATCAGAGATGCTCCTATAGAAATGTTTTAAAGTAGCCTTCTTACATTAAACTCATTTATAATTACTCTTTAACTTGATAGATGCAATCTGTGTCTCTTTATCAAATGTCCAATCCAAATTGAAGAAACTCTATGCCTTAGATCATAATTACTCTCATGGAACAAATGGAATTGCTCTATCTGTATAAATGTTGTGTGATATGAACTAGTCAAGTATTAGCATACATGTAGTAAAATATTATTGGGTATTTCTGCCATTTTTGTAAGTAGCAAAAGAACTGTTTTATCAAATGTTGTATATATAGCTGTATATAACTAAAAAAATGTGTTTTATCTTTTGATGTAATTTTTTTTTTGAAAGGTTACTGCATTACTCATACATTTGTAGGGATTACCTCCCTTGAAACATATTATACGTATATCACCTTAATTAAAGGTGACAGTGAAGGCTACTGCTAGACATCTTCTACCCAAGATGCATTATCTGTCCAAGTTTGATGATTCTAGGCAAAATAATTTTCAAGTTAAAAGCAGGACAGGGTTTTGTCATATCTTTGTAATTAAACATCATAGTGACTTAACTTTAAACCCAGTGCACCTTCTATCAGACATGCATCAACAAAGTTAGATGATTTATACGCCTTCATTGTAAATGTATTTAAGTTAAGAGCCGGACATGAAAAAGTTTTAACAGATAGACAGATGGCAGATATGATCACCATACCATAATGTGTCCCATCATACAACATAATATAAGTGAGCATAAGTGAGAGAAATTTTGAGAAACACTACCGAAGCTCACATAACCATAATTGCATAAACCATTTCAAGATTGAAAAACTTTTTGAAATACTGATCAATACAGGTACTGAAAAGTAAAAGGCAAAAAAAAAGAAAAAGAATAAATGTTTCATTTACCACCAAATGACTTCATCAAAGTCTATTTCAAAATGGTAGAGCAACAATGTACTTTGACAAAGTTTCCACAACAATTGGAAACTTAAGTAGCTATGCTTTTATACACATTTCAAACTTATTCCTAACCAATATGTTAAAACAAGAATAAGTTTATATGATCAGGGCATTTCTATTTGTTGGTCAAAACTAGACAAGAGTAAAGAAAACTTCCCTTCTCTATTTTCTCCTTTGGCAGAAAATACTAAAAAGATTCAGTTGTCTTATTCATCTCTACTTAACTGTTATTCAGAGAGTAAATTTAGTTTTCTTTTGCCCCTGGTCTATTTTGACTGTCAAACAAAAAGTTGGCTGCCTTGATCATATTATCTTCCTTTTTCATTAACTCTGACAACTGATCCTTCTCCAGTTGATCATTGCATAGAACCATAAACTTGCTGTTTGCTTTCCGAGCCCGACCCCTCATCTGGACTAGAGCTGTGACAGTGGAAGGCAAGTTCATGGTTATCACTAGTTCACACTCTGGGATATCTATACCCTCCTCTGCTACAGATGTGGCTATAACAATCTGGTACTTATGTTTTTTAATGTCATGGAGGATTTTTCTTTGTTGTTGCACAGCCATCCCCTCCCCGTCCCCTGAACCCCCACCATGACCTACCAGGTGGGTAACTTTAAGGCCCTTTTCAATTATTTCCTTCTGTGCCTGCAAGATTCCACTGATTTTCTTTGCTGTGCTTCTCTCTTTGACAAGGACTAGAGTCATAGGGTGGTCTTGGGACCAGTCAATGTACTTTGGGTTCACACATAACAAGGTCTGAATCAGTGCAACAATTCTGGAGGAATGTTGACTAGCATCAATCAGTGGTCCATGGGAACTAGGCTGCTCCAACTCCTGAATGGTTTCAATCTCAGATATAAGATTGTCAGGGTTCAGACCTATATCTCTAGTAAAGTTAAAATTGAGATTTGGATCAAGAGCCATGAGTTCATCTAACTCCTCTACTGCTGTTTTAACACCAGCTTCAAACAAAGTATTGAGAGCGATACAAATATTCCTGGTATGGGTGATCAAGTTCCGGACCAGAATCCTACTTGCAGCAGAGGTGTCATTGGGTACTGCATTATTGAGAGTGACTTCCAAGCAATTCAGAATATCTCCATGTAAATTTTTGGCAACCATGCTTTTCTTCTCTGACGAAATATTGCCTTTTGTGGGTATCACCTCTAAATCACACTGCTCTAGTATGTTTGTTTCTGCTGATAACCTTAAGTAACACTGTAGAAGGTAGAGTTGTAATTCCTTCTGGAATTTCTGCTCTTTAATGCTCATTGGTTTGTAGTCCACTATCAGTTCTGCACTTGATTGGTATCTGAAAAAAAAAAAAAAAACATACTGCACATATCTTCATTCATTCATTCATTCATCTTTTATTTCCTCTATAAAGAGATACAGACTTGAGCTAATTAACACATTAATTTATGTACAATTCAAATAATATTTTCAAGTAAGTTATAAGCAGAAAGTAAAAGATTGTGTACAATGATGTTACATTTGTTCTACATGAGTTACATGTGCAAGAGCGCTGTACTGTGCACATGCACATACTAACAGTTTGGAGTTCAGAATCCTTAAGTCCCTTTCCTGAGATAAAGGTAAAAGAGTTTGAGGTTTGTGCCCCGGGACAAGCAGAAAAAGATCTGTCTCATAGAGACCACAGAGTTCTGCTACTAGGCCAATATCAAAGGAATTAACATTTTTGTTCCACCATTCATTGTGTCAAAGAAATAGTAATTATACAAGCTAGAGCATCTAAAGTAATTAATATAGTTGAAATGGATACCTTTGAATAAAGTCCCTTATGGTTTCAAAATACATGCAGGGGTAAAACATCAATGCATGAAATGCTATTTCTATCTCACATTATACTTATTTTGAATGAGATCTCTTAAATCATATACAAGTACTTGTAACAAGATCATTGAGAGACTAACAAATTAAACAAGAGGTCCATGGGCCACAAGGGTTATCTGAGAACCCTTGATCTGGTTTTTCTTTAGAAAAAACATTTTAAACTTTTTTCCCCAAATCCTTCAATACCAATATGACTAATTTGGCCTTGCTGTTATTGAGAAGATTTTTTTCCAGTATGCATTTATTATAAACAATTTGATCCCAGGTGTTTTAGCCCAAATATTCTTTAACCAACCTGTATATTTTATCCACCTCCTAACCCTTTATAGTCGTCTCTACAGACCAATAAACTTACTTGTTTTGAATTTATTGTCGGATGGCATATGTAACAAGTCAAGCATAATAAACAGTAGCCACCAATTCTTGACAAAATGTGAAAGTTAATCATGACAAATGTCAGAAAAAAACTGAAAAAAAATCTTATTTCTTTCTCTTCTTCCTTTATTTTATTGAATGATATATAATGTCTCTTTCCTTCACTTCATTCTATAATATATAATTGAATAATGTGCAAAAAAACCCCCACCTTTCCAGCTCAGCTTTATACTCCTTGGTGACGGCTATTTTGGCCCCACCCATACTTTCCATCAGTTCATTCAGTAAGCTGACAGTCATTGGAAATGTCTTCTTGCCAGCAGGGGAAGCTGTTAGTCCCAGGATTTTGGGCCTTTCAGCCACAGGCATGGTTAAATGGTTATTCTCCAGCTGCTTCTTAAAGGGATGACTCTTAACACAGTGGTGGGCCTCATCCAACACAACGATACATAGGTCCTCCCACCTCAGAACATTCTTCATAATCAGCTGTTCACAGTAAGCTGATGTAAAATAGAAGGAAAACAATAGTAAAATCTTACAGGACATTCCTCATAATCAGTTGTTCACAAAAGGCTGATACAAGAAAGAAAACATTCATAAAATCTTATCACAAACGTATTCACAAACACTATCAACATACATGTATGTTACTTCATTTTTCAATTTTTCATGATTTCTAGCATTTGTAAAACATAAGTAACTAAAGACAACAAAAATCACCTCGATAAATGTTATCAGTAAGTAAGGCAAAGCTCTCACCAATCTTTTTTCAAGTTAGTGTGCATCCTGATATCAATATCCATGCAAGTAGCGAAGTTTGGTTTAAGTAGGACTTATAGTTACTTGGGAATGGGCCTGTTCTAAATACTTTAATTTATTCACTCATCCAGAAAATGAAGGTCACTTCCTGGATCTGAATTAAGTCTGGTAATGTCCATCCCTAGTTGAATCATCCACGGAAGATTAGTCAAAACAGGCCATATAGTTATACAGTTAATCCAAAAATATTACCCTGGTCACATATCTGGAAAATGTGAGTCAGATCCAGCATTTGTATCAAGTTTGGTAGTTATTACAATCCATCCCTAAATGCATCATCCATGCAAGTTTGGTCCAGTAGGGCTTATCATAACATTGGAATGGACAAACTCCAAAACCTTTAACTGGGATGTTGATGTTAACACCAGGGGTATTGCAAAAGCTCAAACAAGAGGTTCAAGGGCCACAATGCTCTCTTGAGTCATTCATTAATAGAAGAGAGCCCATTGGCCACAATGCTCACCTTGAACAACCTTGAATCTACACTATTTGAGAGTGCTTCCATATCAATATGACTAATCAGAGCCCTGCTGTTCTTCAGCAGACTGGGGCATGATGGAAACAAGTTATTGTTAAAATAATCTAGTGTTATTAAATGTTATTACATGTATTTTGGGTTATCTGTCCTTGATTTTGGTTTTCTTTAGTAATAATTCAAGTTATTTCTACTTTATTGTTCATTATTCTTAACTTACTTGTATCTGAACAGCTTTATTCATGAATCTATCTTTTAAGATTTTGCTAGCACTAGTTGAAATTAAACAAATTATAACTTCAAGCTGAACAAAGCTTGTTAATAGGCATATGTCATATTAGTTTTCCTATCTCCTATATCAGCACTGGGATATATAAACCCTTTTTATTCATTATACCTGACTGCTTTTACTTGGTCCCTGCTGTGTGTAGTACATACATATAACAAAATGTTTTTTTTGTTCGCGTTTTATTTCACTGAAAGAGCATTTGTTTTTATTTCACTTTGTAATGCATTGACCAATGAAATGAACATTGAATATCTTTGGTAACTATTTTTCCGGACGGGGGACATGCCGAAGAGACATACAGAAATCAGTTTTGTCATGCCAAAGTCTATCACAAGAACAGTGAAAGAGACCTGTTCAGGTAAACTCTGTGAAGTGAAATACACTGAAGTGTGAACAAAGCTGATCGAGGCTTATATAGGGGCTGGAGGAGTACAGTTTAGGGAGACAAAGATAACTCTACCTTTTATGGATTGTGTTTAGCTTTAATAATCAGTCTTAACACCTCATTTCACAGCTTTGGCACAAAAATCTACAGCTCTGTTCAAACTAGAAGTCTCTGATGAGATTCTACTGGAACTTATAACAAAGGAAGAGAAAAGTAGCACTTGGACTTTAAACTATGCCACAGCAATAAGTAGAATAATGTTCCTTGCTCATGTTGGTTTAGTCTTAAAAACACAGAAATATGTATCATAGTATAGTCTACTTGTGTGCCAAGTTATATTGAGATCAGACCACAACTGAAGGAAGAGGCGTTTTTTTAAAGAATTTTACAGAAATTTCTATTTTTAGTAACCAATGCAACAATGATCATTGAAATCTTCAGAGTTGAAAAGTTGTAAGGAGGGAGGAATGTGGCGGTCAGACAGGTTCGATCGCTGGTGGCCAGATAGCTCAGTAGGTAGAGCACCTGACTGGAGTTTCAGGGGGCCTGGGTTTGAATTTACTTACCTGCAGTTACTACAATTAGGTCATGTTGCCAAATGGGGACACCATCTGTGGACTGCTGCCCACCACACAAAGCAGCTATTTTTAACTTCCGTTCTTCAAGTTGGGAGGGATTATCTGGGTCAAACCTGTATACAGTAAATCTCACATGAACAATGCATGCAGCTATATAAAGCCTAGTAAAGACTAAAGAAACCTGACATTTCATGAAAAAATCCGTCTGTATTTTTTCATTGTTTATGTGCCTTGTATGAAAGATTAATCAATTACAGTTGAACATCTTGAAAATCGAAATCTCTATTACCATGGATATGTCAGAGACGGATGTCCCAACCACTTTTTCTCTATAATTTTTAACCTCAATTTCTTGAATCATTAAATCTTTCAGATTTTTCTCAGTCCAATTGAGTTCAATATCTGTTTACATATACTGACCTTTAGAACATCTACTGCCTCCAATTTACAGAAGCTTCAGTTTACATAATAGATCAGTTAAGGGTCCTCCACACACCCCCAACTTATATCCTCATATTTCTGAGCATTACTTTTAACAAGCATATCAACCTTTAAAAACTGGCATAGAATTGAAATATAATTTATACTGATTTTTAAAAAAATTAATTTCATAAGTTTTAAGATTTTTTCCCCACGAAGTTTTGATAAGTAGCACAACAAATTTTGTGTTTTCCTGGAAATATTATTAAGCCAAGAAAACAACCACAAAAACTTGATTTTATCAGTGAACATATTTTTTAAAAAATTAATAAAAGTTATAAAAAATAAATATAACTCATTTACTCTAAAATACGTTGAGAAAAAATTATGGAAGACTCCTGATAGTATAGAAGAAACATTAATGAAATAAATTACAAGAAAAAATTGAATTAAAATCAAATTTATTGATTTAGAAAAATTATTTTCAAAATCTGTGGTATCAAAGTTCCGTTTTAGAGTTATCTTTCCTGTTACCCAGGACTCAAAAACTTTGGCAAGTCTCCGCATTCGTCATCATACATTGTACTCAGTAACTCGTTATTCACAACTGAACAGGACAGATATAAAATGCACACTTTATCAGTATTTATAAACACACAATAAGATAGGTATTATTGAAACGCACAAATCAGTGTGCAATAATATCAACTTTTCAAAACAGTCTGTTACAGACCTTGTTGACGATATCGCAATGGATTTATCAGTTTATTAGCCTGAAAGCATAAGTAAACTTAAACGTTTTCGAGTAGATATACCTGTTATTTACGAATCATTATGCTACAAAAACTCAAACGTCTGCTGTTTTTATTGAAAAAATCGACATTTTTTCTTCTTTCGGTTACGCCGTGATCATTCCATGTGTTCATTGTTTATGATCAGGGTGTCGCTCTCGGTTGACTACATACTCTTCCTTGACAAAACCTTTATATCTAAAGCGTTTATAAGACTCTCTTACAGGCGGTGCCAGTCAAATCGTCAGTGCACAAACTATATCAAACCGGAAGTAAAAGTATTTTTTCTCCATATACGTCACAAGTCACGGGGTGTGGAGGACCCTTAAGGAATTAAAGACTTACTGACTTGTTATATAGTTGGTCACCAATCTGCTTGATAGATTTACTGACCTGTTATATAGTCTGTCACCGTTCTGCTTGGTAGATTTTATGACCTGTTATAGTAATGGTCACTGTTCTGCTTGATAGATTTACTGACCTGTTATATAGTCAGTCACCAATCTGCTTGATAGATTTACTGACCTGTTATATAGTCAGTCACCGTTCTGCTTGATAGATTTACTGACCTGTTATATAGTCGGTCACCAATCTGCTTGATAGATTTACTGACCTGTCATATAGTCAGTTGTTGATCTGCTTGATAGATCTACTAACCTGTTATATAGACGGTCACCGATCTGCTTGATAAGGTAACGGGACTGCTGGATGACAAGCAGAACTTTGTCCACCAGAAACAAGGCTTGTCTTGTAGGATTCAGCTCCAACATTGCACTGATGGCCATACAGGCAATTAAAGTCTTCCCAGTCCCTATCAAGCACACATATAAAAAGCATAATCTATCGATGACTCTGCAAGAACTACAGTATTCATGCCAGTTATTTTTTATTTCTCTCTCAGGCTTTCACTTTCTTTACTTAATAATTTCATGCTAGTTATATCTAAAGCTATCAGATCAATTTTGCAAATAAAAAAAAAAAATTCTTTTTAAAGTTACAATTTGATAACAAAGTTTACCTGTAGGAAGAAAGACAACTCTGTCACCCTCCATTGCTCTCCCATATAGTTCCCTCTGGTATGACCTGGGAGTCCATGCCGTAAGGTTACAGTCAGTTTTCCCTTGGTTGAAAACTTCCTTCACAATGGGTCTATGGTCTCTTGGCACTGCAGGCAAGACTGCAACTTTTTGCATGTGCCCTCTGCCCTCCATGTGGTCCTTCAATGCTTTCTTTGAATTCATTGGACGTTGGCAGATATCACAGTAATACTTGTGAGTAGCTCTGTATGGGTTTACAATTTTGTTGTTGCCCTGACTTATTGGTGTGTTATTAGCTGGTACATTTGATGAATCATTCCCTTCCACTTCTTGCAACTTTTTATTGACATCCAAGCTAGTGCAGCGAAAAAATTTATCCTCCTCCTCCTGAATGTCTGACTCATCGGAGGAATCCGATGAACCATACAAGGGCACATTGGTCCCATCATTTCTTGTTCCCCCTCTTGACTTGGAGGTTGGTAAACGGTTCACCAATGCTGAGCCACTGGATTTTGAATTTTGAGTTTTTTGAGTGGTGTTACTTTGTATTCCACATTCTGCACTCATTCCAGAATTGACTCTTTCAACACTGTTCCCTGGAGAGCCTTCTGTGCTGGATGAATCTCTAGATCTGCTTAACTGATACCCTGTTTCATTTTTATTGACGTTTGAAACACCAGTACTTATGCCATTGTAATGAGATGAAATCTGATTTGAGTTTCCAAGGGATGATACATTGGCTAATAACTTGGATTCATTTTGAACAGCTTTGCAATCTGGTGATGGTCTGCTTTCAGGATATGGATATCCACCGGGAGGTCTTGATCCATCAGCATTGACAATCCGTTTCTGCCTCTGAAGATTTTCCAGGTCTTTATTGTTTTTCATAGCTGTGTCTCTGTTAGTTTTCATTCCTGTATTTATATTGCTTTTTTCAAGAGCTGGCATTTCCAAACTTGACTGAGAAGAAGAGGATGTGTTAATCTTTTCATTGATTGATTCTTTTTCCAACTCCTTTTCCACATATTTTTCTTTGAAGTTTTTCTCTTCATGAATTCCCTCAAGGTCTGCTGGAATCTCTGTATTTTCGAATTTTACTTCTTTAGGGAGTGTATCATCAATATTTTCTTCCTTCCAATTAGATGACTGCCCATTATCATTTAATATGGAATTAGGATTGAGAGAGGGTAATGTACCCAGTGTTAAGTCCTCTACCCCTAGTCCTTGTGCAAACCAGCCTGGCTGATTAGACAAAAATGACTGTGGTCCAGATGAACAAACTGAAGGTATCTCACCATTACCTTGATTCTGACTAGCAAAATGTACTCTCGGATTCACTGGTGAGAAACCAGTGTCTTGAACTTGAACCCTGGGGTTAATGGCATGCATTTTGAAATCTGGTGTTTTCATGACTTCTACATTAGTTCCCATTCTGGCTACTTTCTCCTCCTCTGCCTTATGCTTGGGACTATTTTTATGGATGTTAAGTTGCTCAGGGGAATTTAATGGAACTTTGCACACGTCACAAAACTCCCAATGTGTTCTGTCACTGGAAGGAGCTACAATTCCTGGTATAGTCTGATTCACAATAGGAAAATTGGGCTTCTGTAACTGACTAAGAGCCTCTCTCTGGCGATGTTTTGCACTACTGTAATGTTGAGTAGCACATTCTGGTCCAGAGAATGTTTTCAGACAAACCTCACAAGACAGGGGTAATGAGGTTGAAATACCAATGTTTCCTTTCATTTTAGCCTTTTCATGACATTTTCCAGACAAATGCTGCTCTGCATGGGCTTTGGAAGTTAGATCAATTTTACAAATGTGGCAATACCCTCTCCCTCCTGAAAAGTCATATTCACGATTCTGGCCACCAGTACCATTAGAATTTGGAGAATGCTGACCAAAATCTGCATTTACCTGGTTTATGCCCAAGTTTTGAGCAGCTTTTGCTTTGGCGTGAGGTTTCCCACTCAAATGTTGTTGTGCATGTTGTACTGAAGTTAGCTCAATTTTGCACACATGACAGTAGCCTTGATTTCCATCAAATGAATACTCTTTAGCTGGACCTCTGCTAGATAGCTGATCAGATTTGTTTTGTTGAGCAGGGCTGTTTTGATTGGCATTTGTTAAAGGAGTTCTCTCACTCTGATTATTGTTATCCCAAATTTGTTTTGCCTTCAGATGTTTCTGCCCACTAAGATGCTGATTTGCATGTTGACGTGATGTAAGGTCAATCTTGCATACATTACAGAAACCTCTGCAACCCTTCTCATCAAATACATATTCAGTCTGTCTTTGATATTTTATGGGGTCTGGTTGATCCCTGGGTTTTGGCTGAATGTTAACCAAATTTTCACTAGGGTACAGTGATGGTTCTAGTGAAGGTGAATCAAATTCAATATCAGATGTTGCAGAATTGGACCTGCTATAAATCTGTGTCGTAGTTCTCTGCAGGAGTGCTTCTTTCTTTTTATGATTTTCACTTGCAAAATGTTGTTCAGCACTCAACTCATTGTTGAATTTCTTTCCACAAGCATTACATGAAGAAACATAAGTCTGTGACTGCTGAGAGAACAGTTTTTGTTGAGTTTCCTTAGATATGTGAGCTTGGCTCCTAAAATGCTGCTGAGCTGGAATGACACCGGCAAAAGGCCCCTTCTTGCAAATATCACAGAATGTTGGATATTCAGCACATGCCATGATTTCAAAAGTTTTCTTAACGAAAACTGTACAACGAATTAAGCAGTTACATTAATGTGTCAATGTTCTCGAATTGACTTTTCCCACGAAAAATTAGGAATCCTAACCAACTTTCTCTTTCGATTCGACGAAACCTATCTTTTCCCTTTGAAGTTATTTTTAGAAACACGTTTCATAATTTTTTTTTGGCCTATATAGTCAACAAAGATCGCTTGAAAAGCATAAATAGTTAAGTTAACGGTTTTTTTTCTATTTATAAAAAGAAATGTTGAAAAGCGACTTACCATAAATCTGAATCTCTTTTATGTATGAGTTATCTATGATCTATTCTGCAAGCATTTGATTGATTAAGCGTTTTGATGATCCCATCACTTTCCGATGCTTTCGAGATGATGATTACAGAAAAATAAATACATATTTTGAGGATAAAATGCAGGAGGCACACGTTTCTGTGTTGCGAATCGGTAGTGAGCAGGAGGCATGCAATGTTTTAAATGATTTTACAACAAGGGTAATCATCCTTAATTTAAAATTGATTATTTATAGATCTTAGGCAGTGTGCATAAATTAAATTTTCAGGTCCATGTTGAGAAAGATGCTGAAAAATTAATTTTACTTTTAGTTGTCAAAGAAAGAGTATCACATTGTATTGTACAAGAATTACATCTGCAACTAACCAATTGAGATTATCCACATTTTTTTGACAAAATTTTCTGATATAGGAGATTCTTTCACTATAGATGCTAAACTCTTTAGAGAAGTGGACTGGCTTTCGCCTACATCCACTTCTCTTTGCAAGCCTTCATGTTTTGATTCTGGAAAATGTGTAAATTTTGAACCAGTGATGGCATACACTTTACAATATGTAAAGATATGTTCAGCAGAGTAGACATTTTCTTTGGTTTTATTAATTTTGTAAAAATAGTTTCTAGTTTTATCCGAATGAGAGATTTTATAATCCTTCAAGAGTTACTTGCTCATAATTTAAATTGGGGATGGAGAACTTGTAAAAATGAATTAACAATACATAAAGGTCGATTTTCTTGTGACAGTTGTGTTTATTTATGTTGAAATTGTTAATATAACACATCTGTTACGTACAGCACATTCGGACATATTTTAGAAGAAATGTCAGTTGAAGTGTAGGCTGTTCATTGGTTCGAAATTTACACATTTTCCAGAATCAAATCATGAAGGTTTGTGAATGGAAGCAGGGGTAGACAAATAGAATTTTTCAGTACTTGCCCTCGGACAGGTTACCATCGTAAAATTACTTGTCCTACCAAAAAATATGCTTGTCCCACTTTTTCTTAATCAACATAAAATTAAAGCATTATCATTAAACATTAAATTATTTCTCAACTGATACACTACATGGGGACCAAACTAGACATAAAATCACTTAATTTTTTGCACGGAAAAATTTAGGGGTAAGTCTTGTTCCAAGGAGATTTCTTAGCTTGTGCAGTGCGCATAATTTAAACTTTTCTCTGTATTACTTTAACATCCCAAAAATACTGAAAGAGAAAAAAAAATTTATTTGAATATTATAAAGTATTTGATTATGAAAACCACCACTGCATGTCGATTGTGACTTTCAGTGATCGCCAGTCAACAGCTCCAATTTTAATATCAGTATAACATGTTTGTACTCATGGCATGAATTTTTACATTATTTTTTACAATACCTAAGAAGGTCTAAAATCCTCTTCAACTTTTTTGACATGGAATCGATAGCTGCTATCTTTTACGTCCTGTGTGTATTTTAACTACACATAAATGGGTAAATTCTAGAGGAGTTCTGACTGAGTATTCGATGTAGTGATGAACAGCAGCGAAAAACAGGTGCTCTACTGTGATTCATTACATTTCAACAGCGATAAAACAAACAACATTTGATTTTTTGTTAACTGGAGAAGCACTTGTCCGCGGGCAGGTACCACTTGTCAAATAACTTGCCCGCCAAACAAAATTGGTTGTCCCGGGCGTCGGGCAATGCTATTTGTCTAGCCCTGGGAAGAGAAGTGGATGTAGGCGAAATCCTGTCCACTTCTCTAAAGAGATTATACTATCATTGTATTTGTTTAATTCACTTATTTATGATGAGTGTAAAGTGTATTAGAGAGTGTACTGTTTTCTATGTTTCAGAATGCTCAAGTCTTTAGTTTCCCTGATCTTACCCCAGACTTGAAGACGGTAATACTCATTTAATATCATCTATAGCATACGTGCTAGTGTTACTAGTGAACATAAAGTTTTTCAAGCTTACACCACTTTGTTCCTGAGGACATATGTTAAATAAATGTTATCAATATTTTTGTGCCCCACCATGAATATGGCCAGGGCATATAGAGTTTGTCATGTCCATCTTCTGTCCTTCTGTCTTTCCATCCTTCCATTTGTCCTTCCGTTGTGCTTTGCATTTAGCTCAGTTCAAAGCTCAGTTTCAAAGTAACTATTCAAGATATTTTTATCAAACTTCATATTATGCTGATACATATCAATGAGAGCTATTCAACTGCATCAACATATTTTGACGTTGACCTTTCCTATGACCCTGACCTCACTTTTCATAAATGAGTGATTAGCTGAGTTGTAAAGAAACTATTTTAGATAGTGTTATCAAACTTCATATGCTGATACATACTGAAGTAAAATATTCAACTGCATCAACATTTTTTGACCTTGATCTTCCCTTTAACCTTGACCTCCCTTTTCTTAAACCACTGTTTAGTTCAGTTTTTAAGAAACCATTCAAGATAGTATAATCAAACTTCATATGCTGTTACATATTGATGTTATCTTTTCAGCTGCATCAACATACTTTGACCATGACTTTTCCTTTGAACTTGACCTCACTTTTCTTAAACTAGTGTTTAGCTCAGTTTTACAGAAACCATTCAAGATAGTATAATTAAACTTCATATGCTGATACATACTGAAGTAAGCTTTTCAACTGCATCAACATTTTGACCTTGACCTTCCTTTTGACCTTGACCTCACTTTTCTTAAACTTGCCTTTAGCTCGATTTTTAAGAAACCATTCATGACAAGATATTTTCATCAAACTTAATATGCTGATACAGTGTATGTATTAGTGAGAGCCTTTCAACTGCATCAAAAACTTTTGACCTTGAACTTTCCTGTGACTTTGACCTCACTTTTCTTAAATTTACATTTTGCTTAGTTTTAAAGAAACTATTGAAGATATTTTTATGTAAGTTTATGCACTTATACATAATTTGGTGAGAATTTATCATCTATATCCAATTTTTTGGATTTTAATTTTAAATTTAAGGAAACTATTTAAGACATTCTCATCAAACTTCATACACTAATACAAATTTTCATGTTGCATTACTAACATACCCTTGGCGGGGCATTCATAACCTATGAACATATTTCTAGTTTAATATAGAAAACTACCACAAAAAGTGGGTTTAGCAAGATCAAATTTTGATCAATTATGAACAATGATGAAAAACTGTCATGAATGTATTTGTGACATCCAAATCAAGTTCAACACATTTTGTTGAAAGGATCCCCATATACATAAACTTTCTTATATTAATTTTGTTAATTGAATAAATGGATTTCTACAATCATTTTCAAAAATGGTAAAAATCAATGCTTACTGTACATACATCTATATTTTTATGTCACATAAAATAGATTGACTGATCTAAGATGAATTAATCTATTACCTGATGGCATCATAAAAAGATAGTTAATTGCAATGAAAGCCCTCTCAATAAACTTCAGAAAAATAAAATTTAGGCTTCACAATTAAATTACTTTTTGATAGAAAATTCAGCACTTGTACAAATTATGTGCTGAATGTGGAAATCATATTTGATTGATTGAAGAATTGATTATTTCAGTTAAATTTCATTCTTAATTCAATGTTCTTCTCGATGAAAAAATTATATAATTGAACATTTGTTTGAGTTCTGAGATCACATACAGCATTTGTACACTCAAACCTCATTATCTCAAGCTTAATGTGACCAGGAAAAAACTTTGAGATAGCTGAAGATTCAAGATATTGAGGGTAAAATACTCAAAGAAAAAGTGCTTTGGACTTCCAAATCACTTTTACATATCTATGGTATTCAAGATATCAGTGTTTGAGATACTGATTAAGTCATGGCTAAAAAGAAAAGAAATACAGCAACTGTGCTTTTATCGTTTCTCTTTGAACAGTTTTCATTTTTTTCTTGGTTGAGTCAAATCATGAAATTAGGTGATCAATGAAATATAAATTTTAATAATCATGATAGAATAGGACACAGTAGATGTCCATGAATTTACTTACCAATGAACTCATATTTTTTGCCAAAACCATGAAATTTGATTTCCACAAAAATTAATGAAATTATAGTATCTTACAAGTGTTCTCATATTAATCTACTGCAAGATTTCTATTGGGCCTGTTTGGGCTATTCCGGTATTTTCATTATGTACAAATATCCAGTCTAGAGATTATAGCCAGTGTAGGATGATATTGTTTCAAGATATTTGGGTGATTGTTCCCAATTTTTTCATTTCATGTATTCTTATTATGAAAACTGATTTTACATATAAAATCTTGTCCATTGAAAATAATTTTGTTTCTTTTTAAATTGAAGAAAATTGTTGATGCCTTGATACACAGACTTAATGCCCCAGGCTCCTCAAAATGCCACGTACTGTGTCTGAAAACTCTCCGCATGTTCAGTCGAGAGAAGGACAAACTAGTCAACATGGTGTCAGAGCCTACTATTGCCACCATCATGAAAATGACTGGATTGAATCATTATGCGTCGGAGGAGGGAGAACTTGTTGAAATACGGAATGGGGATCCAGAGGGTAAATAACTGGCATGCGTCATGTGCATTGAGTAAAATATTGATATCAGTAGATAATAGAAGGTTTGGGAATGCCTAGAGTAGAAATCTGGAGCATAAAAAAGTTAATTTCCGAATAATGGATTACAACATTTGGATACTGATGGACCTGTTTACTATTTTTAAACAGTTAAAGGGTATGTATATATGCTGATCTGAGAATTTCTCATTTTATTTAGTGATGTTGGAGGCTTTAAAGTGTCTATGCAATCTGGTCTTCAATAGTCAGCTGGCACAGAGAATCTGTAGGTTTGTACACTATACCAATATTACATGTGAGGTTTGTACACTATATACCAAATAATAGTAAGCAAAATAAATTTAGCTGTGCTTCTTTTTGAACTGAGAAGTGACTGAGACAAAAAGATAAATGTATGTTGTAAATGAGATTTTAATATATGTATTACCTTGCAAATGGGCATAATTGTCCTAATTTGAACAGTTAAGAAACAAGAACTAAAACACCAATACAGTTCACTCACTTTTTCCCAGTTTGAAGTACTCATGGTGTTTCCACTCTCTCAAGTTTACAGTTCACATCACACATAGGTAAACTAGAAATACCATCACAAAAGTTGACCTTTGACTTAAGTTAGTAAATTTAAAATGAAAGGATGACCCTTGTAATTATCATCATCAAACTTTACACATCTGTAACTTAACAACTAAGATGAGGTGACTAAAGTTGACATGGACCTTGACCTTTGAAATTGACCAGAAACATGTTTACCTCTGTTAGGGATGACCTCAGATGACTCTCACATCTAGTTTTACACACAAATAAAGCAGGATAACTGTAGAAACACTGAAGTTTGCCTTGTTATTTGAAGTCAACATTGACAAACACACATCATATCTGTTGTGTATCACCTCTTTTAACTTCAATTTTGGGCAATTTCCTTTTACTGTCATCTTCATATTTAATCTATGTATAATTTAGAATATTTATTAATTTAGAAGTTATAGTGAAATCAATATACACGTTTGTTTTAGATAATACAATGGTGTATATTGATTACTCCTTAATGAAATATATGGAGATAATGAACAGTATTCAAGCTCAAAAGTCCATTAAACAGTAGAAATTTTGGAGCAGAGCAAACACGGACCTCTAAAACATCAGAGGTGGGATCAGGTGCCATGGAGGAGTGAGCATCCCCTGCCGACCGGTCACACCCGCTGTGTGCTCCTTGTCATGATCAGGAAATAACGGAATAAAATCTGTCAACAATTCAGTGTGTAAATAATGGCCTTTAGTCTGACAATTTAGTCTGGACTGACAATTAGTATGAAAAACGTCAGTTAGCATTTGACTTAATGATAAATTGTATTTGCTGACAAGGTCATTGTATCTACCATAGAACTTACGAAATGACAACTTTAAGAGAGACTGCTGATATTCTTGTTCATCAACTTGTTTGTCAATAATTTACATGTACCTCGTTTTAGAAATTGACATACGTAGAACATGTTCTTGCGTATCGAATTAACTGAGAGATATAAACCCCGTATGCAGGTGATAAGGATATATTGTTACATAAGTAAGGGAAGTTGATGATTGAAAAGTTGAAGTCATCACATTTATCAGAAAGCTTTGTTCTTAGGTTACCATTAATGTCTTTTTCTAGTAAAATATTTAAATATGAAACAAATGTGTCAGAATCTGTGATATCTTTTATTTCAAGCTCACCGGGATATATCGTATCAACATAAGAATGGAAATAACTTCATAAATATTCATGAAGATTTTTTTTTTAGTAAAAATGGTTGTGTTGAGGGGATAATTCAAAGACTGAAAACATACAAAGACCCAGCACTGCCACATGAAATTAAGGTTTGTACTATGTTTGCTCAAAAATGTCTTCAAATCAGGTGAATAAAAAATAAATGTGTGTAATCTTGCAGTAGTATTGATATTTTTTGCATGTTTTGACTGATACAATATCAAATGATTTTCCACCCTCTATTTTGAACAGTTCTTTGATATGAGACTACTTTCACTACTGACAGCTTTATGTGAAGAGACAAGGTAAATATATGAGTACATTTATAAATGATATCTTTATGAAGTAGGACTTCAAATACTGATTCAATTTTTTCAAGATAGATTTTTTACATTCATTCAACAGAATTTTTTTTACCTATGTTGAATAAATATTCTTTATGTATTTAATATTGACCTAACATGAAGATATGATAATGAAATAAGATGGCATTAAATGAACTTCAGTAAACAAAAATAAGATTACAAACTTGAAAAAACTATTGTTTCACATTTTAACAACTGATTTTTTTCCAGACCAAAAGTGCGCTATGAGCTTCATGGTTTTACATATCTGATGGAGGTGGTGGATTTATCCGTAAATGAAGCGGATGAGCGTGGATTGAAGGATCAGGAAGTGGATCTATGTTGTGAAATCCTGAAAATCCTCTTTAATTTGACTCTAGTTAGAAGTAACATGGATGAAGTGAGTCTGAGTTTACTAAATAGTTCTAATGATTTCTGTTGTAAAAATGTAAACAAACTAGAAACCCCTGCAATGCATATTGAATTTAAATGTTAAAAAAAGGAGATTTTTTTTAAATTAGTACATTTACACTAGATTAATAATTGTAGCAATTTTCACTATGATTCAAGATAAGCTTATGGTATACCCTGGGAATTGGTGCCAGGGTTGACATCCCAGTAAAGTTTAAGGAGCAAGTCCATTCCCAAGTAACTATAAGATTGAGTATAAGTTATACCTGGACCAAACTTGCATTGATGATGCATCCAGGTATGCACACTACTAGACTTGCTTCAGTTGCTGGAAGTGACCCACCTTTTCTGGATGAGTGATCAACTGGTTAAAGTTTTTGGAGGAAGCTCTTTCTCAAGTATCTCTAAGCCTGAACTGGATGAATATTGCAAGAATGATGCACCTAGGGAAGCAAACTTCCAGACTTGTATCAGTTGCTGGATCTGACCTATATTTGCCATATGACCAGGTTTAAGGATTTGGAGCAGGTATTTTCAATTATAAACTGTACCTGGATCAAACATGCATGGCTGATGCATCTGAGAGATGCACACTACCAGGTTTGCTTCAGATGCTGCATCTGACCTAAATTTTCCAGACTGAATACATTAGGTTAAAGTTTCTGGAGCAGGACCATTTCCAAGTTAATATGTCTTACCCATTACAAAACTTGCATGTATTTTGCATCTAGGGATGCACACTACCAAAACATTCATTTAGTGTGAGACTACTTACTTATGTATAACATTTGTTGAGGTGAGCCTAGTAATCTTTGATTACCTGTTATACATCATATTAGGAACTGTTGATAGATTTGTGTCTAATATGTAAGAGAGGTATTGCCTCTGTCCGAGTTTTATGCTTTCATCTGGAGAGTTGTGTCTTTTAGGAGGAGGAGGCCCATTTTATGAGGTTGGTGTGTGTCCTGAAGGAACTGTTGCTTTGTAAAACAAAATCCAAAGACAGAATGGAGGAACTCCAGAGGTAATTGTTAGGGATTACTGTATACAGGGTTATTTTCGTCCTTTCACACTTGCAAAAATATTGCCCCCTTTTAAATTCGCCTTGTTTTTGGAATTCACCCTGTTTTAAATTCGGCCACCTGTGAGTAGGGTGAAAGGGGTGAAAATAAAACGGGGGGGGGGGGGGGGGGGGGGGGGGGCAAAAAATTTCCCTGTATACAGTATATTTGTTAGAACATTAAAATTCTCTAATTTTGTCATCCCTTAGCAATGTGGATTGAAGTACAATGTACTGTATATATAACATTATATGTAACCTAGAATGGTAAGTGAGCACCTGTCTTTGCTCAAATGCTTGTTGGGCAATTTTTATTCAGTAACATGCATTTTTATGTGATAATTTACATTTGTTATTTTTCATAATGAAGTCCTCTGCATTATATTTTATAATACTGAAAATAATTACACCAGTATGACGGTAAATTTGCTGACCAACGTCCCGCTGGACTGCTATGAGGAATTGTTGACCCCATTAAATGAGGACGATGATGATATCAGCTTAGAAAACAAAGAGGTTGAGTATGATGGGAAGAATATGGAGGCCATACTTGTACTTCTGGATTTTCTGTATCGCAGGCTAGATAAGGTGGGTTTAATCATTGTCATGTGTTCACTTATGACTGGTATCAAAACTTGTATCAGTAAAACTATGAAATGCTGTAAAATCAGAAATTTAAATAAGATTTTTCAGATCCATGTTGTTGTAATCTCTGTGAGATTAGAAAAAAGTATCCAATTTTAATAAGATTGTGAATATTCATTGATTTAATAGGCATGATATACAATCATGTATTTTGTGTTGTCAGAATTGAACTTCCCATATCGAAAATGAATACAAAAATAATACAAGAAAAAAATACTAAAATAATACAAAAAAAGTATATTTTTAATGACCAAATTTGGAACCCTCTAAATCTTGGTTCCAATTTAGGTCAAAAATAATAGACTTTTTAAAAGCCAAACACAGAAAAATATATTTTTAATATACTTTATTTTTTCAAAATAATACAGAAATGATACACATGACCTGTAAAAATGTATTGTTTTTGTACTTTTGTATTATTTCTCTATTTTCCTCTCCAAAGTATAAAAATAATACAGTCCATAGAAAAGTATAGAAAAAATACAGAATGTATTAATTTTGTATTAGCATATATTATTTTTGTATTTTTTCACCTTTAAGAATTAAAATACAAAAAAAATATAGAATATATTAATTTTGTATCACATATATTATTTTTGTATTTTTTCATGTGGAACAATTAAAAGTACAAAAAAGATATAAAATATGAAAATAATACAGTACACAAAAAAGTATGAAAAAAGTATAGAATGTATTAATTTTGTATTAATATGTATTGTTTTTGTATTTTTATCAGCATGAAGGATTGTACTTCAAAAATATCAAAAAAGTACAAGAATGATAGACAAAAAATACATTTAAATGCTTAAAATAATACAAAACAGAGTTTTAAAAACTACAAAAATGATCATGGGCAAAAATTGTTATTTGAAGAAAAGGGGCTGGAGATTGAGGTTCTTAATAGCATCTATTGATTGTTATTCAAAAAACTTTTATTTATTTGAAATATTTGTTAAATAACAATTTTAGTAACTCAGTCAGATTACCTTAAATGTACAAATAGCTAATTAAAAAGTAATTAATGTGGCCAGGCTACTGATTCAGCTACCAATTGTAGTCTTGATCTTTCTTTTTACATATAATCTGCTCTTCAATAGTCTTGATATTTTTCACAAGTTTAACTAATCCTGTTTTCTTTGTACTTTTACCAAATGTTTCGATCTTCCCTCTGCTTTGCTGTTTCTTTTGTATGGAAAAGGTAGAGGAGTGTTTACTTTGTTGCAGAAGTCCATCTTCAAATCACACAACCTGTCATCTCATCTGACTTCATCACTGTGAAATATAGAACAGAATGATATAATAATAAAATTTAATGAACCATTACCTCAACAAAACACACATTTTCACATCCAAAATAATTCTCTATAGATTTTGTTTAGCTCACACACCTGCAATACTTTCTTGAGAGGGATCTTCTTCCTCCATGTCTAATCAGCTTTTCTTCAATGTTCTGCTGACTAAAATTAACAATAATTATAAATTGAAATTCCAAAAGATCCAGCGGAGTTCACCAAATTCCATACAATTGTACCATTGAAATTACTTTTCTTTAATCTGGGATTTCTTAGGGGACAACCATTTGATTTGACAATCTGGAGAAGAAAAAGGGGGGGGGGGCTGATTTATAAAATATTTTTAAAAAAATATTTGTAATAAACAATCTGTCCTTGAAAATGTTGAAAGAGTAAACAAAATGTGTGCCCCAATGTTATTCAAATAAACTGCCCCCCCCCCCGAACCCCCCCCCCCCCCCCGAAAAAATTTGAGTTTATACAAATTACAGAATTGTTTTTGAAGGGAAAATAAATAATTCGTCTCTGGTAAACTTGAAAAAATTGGAATGAATTAGAACTAGGAAGCCAAAGCCTTGACAATTATCCCCATCTTCCACCCCTCCCTCCCCAATCAGAATTTATCACAAAAACCCTTGTTCCCCACATGGCCAATAACCGTACTATTTTATCTTTCTACAATACTACAAAATGGGTAAAAAAGGCATTCTTTGTTCCTCTATCTTTGTACTAAGTTATTATTTAAAAAACTGAAACTTTAATGTGCTAAAATATACATAATCTTACCGCAACTGTTGTTGTTTACACCAGAAAAGTCCGGATATGATGCCTAAAAAACGTCAGTCTCCTTATGTATTTGCTTTCCTTGGTTCATATATATGATCCTGTGTACCATGATTATGCTGAACTTCTGTTTTTCGATCCATTTTACTAGCGAGCAAATGAGAGTTTATTCAAAATCACCCCCAGCTTTCTCAACACGTCCCGGGAAGAATTTTCAAAATGGCGTGGGTGAAATATTGTTGACCAATCAGAGAACAGTATGGAAGAGTTTTAAAATCTGACCAATCATATTGTGTCATATATACGAAAATTACCGATGTTGAGATCGGAACAGTTAGAGAAAACATATTTACATGGTTTTAAATATCTTGAATCAATTGAACAAACCTAAAATTATGTTAGAAAAAAACGATGTTCAATTTAATCATCAGAATCATTTTTTTATTCCTTACGGAATTTACCGATTACGAAACATCGTTATTTCCGGTCATCATTTCCGCTGCGAGCAGCCATTTTTATATTCAAGTTGACCTGTGAAGTAGACCATAAAGTTCAAATATAATGATCAAAACGAGCGGGAGATCCATAATATATAGCCTTTTTGACGGACAACTTAACTCATACATACGGTACCAGAGATTGAAATAATGTTTAACATCTATCCTTTACACCAATTTCACAACATTTTCTATATTATTTTATGATATTCTTTCATAATAATTTCTTATTTAATTTTTTTTTTTTAAAGCGGATAATTAAATAGTTCTATTCCATGTAATTGTAATACGTACTGAATTAAATATAATGTATACTAAATTGAGTTGTATAGTCAAGAAAACATCGTAGGTACTGTAATTAGTGCACAGTGGAACTCTCCATGTTGTTTGTTTTTGTTTTTTGTTTTGGTTGGGATGTGTTTTCACAGGTAAATCATGTTATTTCTTTGAGTAGTATAACATGTACTCGTCTATTGTTAACCTGCAGGTGGCCACCTGTGCTGTTGGCGATAGTTGTAAACACTGGGTTGTAAACACGCTGTAAAATTTTCAACACAAAAAGAAAGTCTGAAACTCTGAAACTTCAAAATTTACGGTGTGTTTACAAGTATCATGTACAGCACAGGTGTCCCCTTAGACGTATCTATCTCTTTCCAAATGACAATTTCACACCTAGTAAAGACATGTTTTAAAAATGAAATTGTTTAGTTAACAAATTTAAACTACTGAAGTTTTCTGTTCTAAATAGCAATTAAATGTAAATAGTATAAAAGCAACCTTTATAGCAGTGGTCTTAATTAATAAAATCTGAGAAAAAATATTAATTCCAACAGACTTATTGCAAGGACATTCTGTAAATTTTCCTATGTTCAAAGAAATACAAATTTCAGTAAAAGAAAACACTAAGTCCAAAATAAATATAAAAAAAATACATGCTGACTGTATAGTATTTTTTGAAAAATTATTAAGTCCAAATTTAATACAAAAATAATACAGACTAACTGTATGTAATTTTCTGTAAAATTACTAAGTTCAATTTTAATACAAAAATAATACAGATTAACTGTATGTAATTTTCTGTAAAATTACTAAGTTCAATTTTAATACAGAAAAAATACACTTGAAAAAAACTAAGTCCACAAAAATACAAAAATGATATACTGAAAATAATCTAAGTCCCAAAAAATACAAAAATAATACCCTGTAAAAAATCAAAGTCAGATTTTAATACAAAAATAATCTACCTATTTGTTGGTGATACAAAAATAATATATTTTTTCTGTATTAATTTTAAACAATACGAAAATGATTGTATTAAAAATATATTAAAAATATACTTTTATGTATTATTTTTTGATATGGGTTTGGATGATATTTGAAGTAAATGGACAGGAAAAAGATGCATTATATTAAGAATTATTTTGAAGTTTTATATTGAAGATAAAAGAACAGTTTTTTTGAATGAAGTAGATGAAATGTAATGGTCTCTAAAGCTCTAACAGTATCTTTATATAGCCCTCAAAGACTACAAAGGACAGTTTGGCCCCAATATTGTGCAGTCTCTGTCAGATGTGCAAGGCAAATCGCACGATACGAAAGTTCTGTCGTCTAAAGGTTAGGAATAAGAATGATGTATAGAAAATATTGAGGTATTCCTGAAATAAAATATTGCTCAAAAAGGAGAATTTAATGTTTTAAAAACTTGAATAATGAAATGTTCCTATGTAAAAAAAAAATTGCTTCTTTCATTCTTGTATTGACTCAGAGCAAGTAGTCCTGCCTTATTAAGCAAACAGTTTTAAATAGATAGCTTGTAGCCTGATTGTACATGTATGTGTAACGTTACTTATCCTATGATTATGTGGATTTGTTTTTTAGGTACTACCCCCTCTGAAGGAAGATGTAAAAAGGTTGCCTGAGGAAGGAAAGACATTAAGAAACAAGTGAGTTTTACTGATGATATACGTGGTTTATGTATAGAATATCTGAATATTCACTGTGTAATTCTCACAGTAAAATTACATGTAATACCACTGAACAGTTTGTTGTATAGAGAACATATATTTATATGTATTAAAAGTTTTATTCATGTACAGTACATAAACTTCAGTTTCAGATTAAAATAGACTTACTCATTACATATGGACTTCAGAGATAGCATTTTAGCAGCTGCCTTGTTCATATAGTGGGGCATGCTCAGTTGCACATATAGCATAAATACAGCTGTAGTTTTTACATACATTTCAGATTGTGTAAAATTCTGACATCTGCCTCAGAAGTAAAAGATATGGTGGCAGAATTCTTATTTATACTGTGTAAAGAGAGTGGTAAGATTCTATTTATAGTTTACTTTATTTCTTGGGACCTTTAATTTCTGGGTGAGTAGAGGTTGGGGGGGGGGGTTGATGGAAATAGTTTCTTTCATTTATTTCTGTTACAATTTTGAAGCTTCTTACCAATTAATACTCAGTACATGATGTTTATTAGACTCTCCTGTATTATTTTAGTGGCCAGAATGGTGAAGTACACAGGTTATGGTAATGCCGCTGGTTTGCTGGCAAACCGTGGCATGCTGATGGGTGGTAGGAAATGTGACGGTGATTATAGTAGTGGTTCTGAGGAATCGGACACAGAGGAATACGCCAGATTACGAGATCAGTACGTTATTGATTATCTCATCAAGGCATTCTCTTTAACTGCACTTTGTCTTCATATTTATTTTGAGGATTTGGAAAGTTCATTTAACTTTATATGCCATGAATATGGCCAGGCCATATAGTGTTTGTCATGTCTGTCTTCTGTCCTTCCAACCATCTGTTTTTCAGCTTGTCTGTCCATCACACTTTGTTTTTACCTCAGTTTCAAAGTAACTATACACTGATATATATATTGGTGAGAGTTTTTCAACTTTGGCATAATTTGCTGCCCAGACCTTCCCTTTGATCTTGATCTCATTATTTCCTATTTTGCGTGTAGCTCAGCTTCAACTAACTATTCAATATATTTTTATTAAAACTTACTCATACACTGACATAGATTGATGGGACTTTTCAACTATATCATTTTTTTCTGACCTTGATCTTCCTATAACTTTGACCCCACTTTTCCTTAATCTGCATTTAACTTAAAAAAAAAACATTCATGATATTTTCATAGAACCTCTCACAGAGAAACACAATGATAAGAGCTTTTCAACTGTAATTCAATTTTGTGAACGTTACCTTCAACATGATATTGAACTCACTACTGATTTGTGTGTAGGAAAGAAGCTTAGAAGAAACTGTTCATACTATTTTCATCATATTTTATACACTAACACAAAATAGTTAGAGCTACTCAATAGCATAATTTTCTGACCTTGACATTTCCTATAACCTTTACTTTACTTTTCAAGATATTTTAATCAAACTTTAAACAAATTTAAATATTTATTTTGCTCTGACCTAATTTTCTGACCTTGACCTTCCTTAAAACATTGAAATTCACTCTCTAAAGATTTTTGAAAATCAAACTTCATATGTAGATATATTTTTTTAGAGTGCAAGTCAAGTCTCATTATTTTCTTATCTTGTCATATTTTACAATTATCTCTGACCAAAGAAGGTATGATACAAATGTACCCTTAAGTGTCTTATTTTTGTCCTGAGGACATATTTCTAGTTTAATTGAATGAATAGAAATCATGTACATATATCTTGATATAATGCTGCTTTTTTTTTTTTAGATTGTGAAAATGTTGCAGTATATTAAATGTTTATGCTGCTAATTATGCACAAAAGTTTATGAGAAGACACAAAAAGACCAGATTTGTCTATCTAAACTTAAAGTAATAAGACTCCCTACATTAATATAAAAAATTGCATGATTTGGGAATATACAAGTGTATGATTTTAAGCAACATATTCAGACATATACAGTACATGTATATACTAGTATCCTTAGGTTTGCAGAGATTTTTTTGAATGCCAGTAAATGTTGGTTGATATGAGGTCTTAGAATCAATTTCTATCTGATGGTGAACTACAAGTCTGCCCTCCAGAATTACATGTTAAAATGGATTTTCATGTCAAAAACCTCATTTTAATTTAACTATAAGTATTGTATGCATAAGTAGTTGTTACAAATATATGTATAGATATATATAGGTATATTGTATTTTTAAGTTGGGGAATTTTTTACAGAGTAAATCCAATAACTGGTAGATGGGAAGAGGACAAAGTGAATCCCATGGAGGGAATGTCTGAAGAACAGAAAGAGTATGAGGCCATGAGACTAGTTAATGATTTAGACAAACTGCAAAGGTAAACATGTAGTTAATGATTTAGACAAACTGCAAAGGTAAACACATCAGAAAAGTTACATCTGCTCAATACTAAGGTGTTCTTATTAGATGGTAGAATTTAATATTCTTTAAAGGTATTAAAAGCTTTTGAATTTTTTACTTAAGATTTTTATCATTTTTCTCTTCATCATTTAAAAATTTCAGCATACCCCCCCCCCCCCCCCAAAAAAAAATAAATAAATAAAAATAAAGCTTTTATAAAAAAATCTTTTTCATAAAAATACACTTGATTACTGTAACATGTATTTTAATCAGGTCAGGTAGAAGTCTTATTCTTTTGCAGGTTGATATTTAGAAAGAGAAATAAACAGAAGTGTTTATATTAGCTTTGATCTGCTTACATCTATCTCGTTTTTTTACCCCATGTTTAGACAAGGAATCATTCAACCGTGTCGAGTGGGAGAGGACGGGAAACCAGAGCCTGTAGAACACATATTACAGCTGACAGAAAACATCAAACTGAAAAAGGAAGATAAAGACTGATTTAAAAGGGGTGGATCTAACTTTGTCAACAGTTTATATGTGGATCCAAGTGTTGTGTCTCATTCATAGGTGGATCTAACCATGTGGTGATCTTGGAATGTTTGGCTACAAAAGAAAGAGAATATGTATAGTGAATATTAAATGTGTAACCATATTTCATAATAAATATAGTTTATATATGTCATGTATATATCAATGAGTGCTCTATCTAAAGGTTTCCTTTAGGTACATGTATTTATGATTAGCTGAGCATAAGAGTTATATGTAATGCTAGTTTCATGGAAATATGCATTATGGCAGTGTAGATGATTGTTTCTGTTAAGTGTATCATTGAGAATCTTTAATTCATTTCTCATTTCATATTTCTGTGAATATTTTTCTTCACATATACATGTAGTATACATGTACCTGTTCCATTATCTCCCTTGTAAGTCCAAGAAAACTTTAAAAGTATTTTTGCAAGTTTGCATAAGAAATCCATTGAAAGGGATGTTTACACATGATTTTTAAGTGCTGACAATGTTGATGGTCCAGTGGAGGGGGACACTTCTTGAGAAGGAGGGGCACTTGTTTGGGCGAGGGAATGTAATCAGGCAAATGTTTGACTGGTTGCCAATCATGCGATGCCTACTTCTATTTCAATAAATAAAATGTTTTTCTTTTTGCATAAAGAGATATTATCATATAGGGTCTACAAGATGATATTACCAAATTGACATAAATAATTGAACTAAAATGGATATTGTCTGATCGGAATTTTCACTATTTTTCTTAAAATTTTAAGATATTTTAGTTATTTTTATATGCTTCCTATATTTAAATTTTTCTTATTTTCACATATGGTAAAGTTGTCACATAAAGATACAAAATGATATAAAAAGAAAAAGTTTTGACCGTTTACTAAGAGGGGAAAAACACCTTTTTACGGATTTTAGGCTCAAATCTGAACTTAGATTGGAAGCTTTTAAAAGCTAACATAATTGTAGTTTGTTTGGAAAATCATATTTATTTGATATATTTTAAAACTTTAGTCCCTTATTATTAATTTAACTTACATTAAAAAATTTTCTCCAAGTCTTTGATTGTGTAAAAAATATAACTAAATTCATTGTTTCTATAATTATTTTGAGAGGCAGAAAAGAAGATATTTTCATACGCCGCCATTCCGCCAAAAATATAGTCCCTGCTAGATTTCAAACTCAGTTTACCATTTCTATTTAAAGTTGTACAATTGTGATGAGGAAAGAAAAATATGATCTTTTAGAACCCTTACATATAAATATATAAAACATATAAGCAAATATACTTTGAATATTTCATCTAGTCAGAAACCAGACAAGAATCCCTCCTTAAGTAAAGTATTTTAAAAATCGTTTCAGAAGAAAGACTTCTGTACAATCTAATATATAGTTATATATAAGAAATCAATATTGTACAGGATGACAACAATGTAATTCTGCTTCAACCAAAGCTTAAAAATAGTTCTTCCATCGCAAATATGAACAACAGAAGTTTTATAATCGTTCTTTTTTCCTGTCATTGAAATGGTTTATTATAATTTTGTAACAAAAATTTCCGACATCAAAGTTGCAGATCATATTGCTTTAAGCAAATTTTATATGTGTTTGGACCTAAAAAGAATTGATAACAAACATGTTTAAAAAATGTCTGAGTATTGAGTTGTTGAGCATTATGTAACTTTTTATTTGTACTGTAGCCAGTGTTATGAAAAGTTTCATGTAAAATACTTTGTAGTTCTGTTGATGTTTATACAGAATTAGGAATCTCATTTATAGAGAGTTTTTTTTCTAGATGATTTGATCTTTGAATTGATGGGTTATTTTTACTTACATAAAGTTAAAGAAATTGACAAAATTTACAAAGAATGGGAAGAAAATGTGGCAAACCTCACATACACTAATTTGTTGTTGTGTTGTCATGATCTGATCACTTTTATGTTGTCAAGATCAAAGATCTTGGCATGTTGTCTTTGGTATGTTTTGCTTTCATCCTTCAAAAACTACCTATAGAACCTCCCAAGGCATATCTTTTTAATTACTGGAGACATACTCTCTTCCATGCGGGATTTTTGCTATATATGTGGATACAATTCCACTGAAATTTATTACAGTGTACTCAAAGTGCATTAAAAAAACAATGGCAATCTAAGAGATACATGTAATTTTATACCATTGGATTGAACAGAAATAATGATCCCCTGGAGTAAAAAGTACGTTTAAAGTATATACATCTACATTAAGAATTCACATTGGTTTGGATTAACTTGTACACCACATCAAGGTTGAACAAGGAGGTTACATAATCATAGATGTCTGCTACATGTAGCACTCAACAAATTGTGTTTACAGATCTTGATGAATTTTAAAATCCGAGTTTTTGTCTCTGTTGCATGCCAGGTTTATTTCATGGTAGTGCTTTCATTAATCACTTTAGAGACATATTAATTATATTTTTCATCATTACATACAACTATGCTGATTTTTTGGGTTGTGCAGTCTGTCCTTTACATGTATATAGGAATGTTTTCATGAAATACATCATGATGCTGTGGAATTATAATTTATTCATTATAATTTAACATCAAATTTGGTCTGTGCTTCTCTCTGTTAACATTTCATATTTCTAACATTGTTTTTAAAATGTTCAAGGAAAACTTGCCACAAAGCATTACAATGTATTAGGTTATGAGAATTTTCTATCAATATTTGAAATAAAGTTTAAGACAGCTATGAAAACGCTGTATTGAAAGTAGCACTTGGACATTGAAAAATTTTCACCTCCTGAATGACTGTAGGACCAGAAATGTTAAAACATTTTGAAAAAGGTGATATAAAATGTTTCAGATAAATTGAATCCTGAATGAGTGTTTGAATTAACAAAGTAAAAGTGGATGGTTGAATTATTGAGATAGAAAATTTGTGATTTTTTTTTTTGTTTTGGTAATTACCTAGAAGATAAATCAAAAGCAGAACACCTGTTTATCCAGATAAAATAAAATGTTGTACAAATCTAGCCCCCCCCCCCCCTTTCCTGTAGTTTATGGATGATTGAATGATTATAATCATCAATGTATTCCAATGTTCTGTATATTGTTCTGTACATTAGACATACACTTAGAATTATTTTTCCTTCAGTCTGTTGTTTTCCAGTATTTATTAAAAAAAATCATGAATTATTTAATCTTTGCGCATGACCTCACAAGGATATTGTGGGTATCAAACATCTCTCATTCTCCCTGTGCAATATTATGTATAAATGCATTTTGTTTTTGTTAATGTATTTATGAGGGTAATGTATGCATCACCATTTTCATGAATAAATACTGAAAGTGTACAATATTGATTGTATGTCATTGATAAGGGGACCATATAATTGAAGGTCTAAGTCTTACCTCATCTGGACAAAGGTCCCCAGCTTATTGTGTCCCTTGGCTTGATATGCACTTAGTTAATACAGAAGAATATGAAAAAATTACTTAAGTACAAGCAAAAGGCCCTTTTCATTCCCAGTCATGTTACTGATTAAGGTGTTAACACATGTAGAGAGTACATGCTTTATCTTTTCATATACATGTAGCTCGATCAAAATGAAGAAATCCTGTCCATACACGTTTATACAGACATGTCAGTGTATTAAAATGAGGTCACCAAGACTAAGCTCTAAACAGAGGACAGCAGATTAAGTCAAGCAGTCATCATGAAGATTTATTGTTGCACAGAGCAATATGAATATCTAATGTTTTAAAGCATTGGATAAGTTTTTATAAATTAGGGTGGAATGTACAAATTGGATGATTATAAGTCAATTGTTGACATTAGAATCTATATCACAGTTTTTTCAAGAGTTAAAAACTTCCTCATTTCACAAACAATCCTTTGATACAAATACTGAAAATGAAAGACTCTAAACCTTTTTTCAAGGTTAAATTGAAGTGATGTTTTTCTCTGAGAGAGTCATATTCTGTGGTTTATTTCCATGTGGCAGGTGATGGCCGACTCCCATCTCTCTTTCCTCTAAAGGTTCCCGGGCCTAACTTTCTTGGATCCCCTCCCATTAGATCTTGCTGTGCCAGCTCCTCATCATACCTGTAACATTCCACAGTAAGAAGTGCTGCTGTTAATTAAATTCTTAGGTTAAACAACATACTACAATGCAATAAAAATATGGGGAAAAAAATTTCGAAGTACTTCTCGTTCTTGCATTATAATAACCAAGTACATGTATTATACTTACAGAACATCAAAATTTCCAAGGTGTTCCTTTGCTGGTACTTTATTCCATCTAACACTGAAAAAAAGTGTACATAAAAGATGAATCAAATCTGTCTAATTTTGATTACTAATAAATAGGGATGTCAAAATATTTATTTTTCTTAGTCGATTATTCGATTGCATTATTCGAACGATAGTCGAATATTCGGAACATTTTCTGAAAATAAAATTTTATTTCAAACTTCACTGGTACATGACGAATTTATAACTCAAAAACCCTGAATCTGTTTAAAAAGTAACATAAAAATTAATGCAGCGCGTAACGTTGGGTAGCAAGATTATATGAAATAAATTTAGAAATCTAATATTCCTAAATTCATGATTTCCCCATCAATCGAATTCATAAGTTGGTCTGTACATGCAGTTAGTTTTTATTTTAGTTAGCATTCAAAATTTGCTAGCCGATATTTTTTAAAGCTTATTGTGAAATAAATTAAGGGGGGGGGGGGGGGGGGGTAATCTAACACTATCCAAACGCCAGGTGACTGTTAAACAGTTAGTTACTGCTTATTCATTTATTGATTGTTCTGGCTATCAAAATGCCCTTATTATGAACAATTTAAAATGCAAGCGAATTGTTCTAATAATTATCGAAGCGTCAAATCATGTCAAATGTTCCTCGCATTTGAGCAATCTTAAAATAAAAGATAATTGGTACATCGTATAAAATCAAGTCCCATTAATTATTTTACAAACAAAGCCCAGATATATATTGATGGTTGATTTATTACAAAAACAACACAAGCAGTAACTGATAGATAATTAATTCTCGCAGTAGTGAAGCATTTATAATTACTGTACTTTCTATACGCACATGGAAAATCAAGTTTTTTGTAGAGGAAAATTATTTTATCAACTGTCTCCGAGGAAAGACAGTTTCTCAATTTTGAAATGAGAATTCCATATCGTTATCACTCTTTTATTGCATTTTTTTAAAAATTATAATATTCGAATGTCGTTTCATTATTCGATCGTCGGTCCATTCGACTGACAGTCGAATAGTTGACTATTCGTTGACATCCCTACTAATAAATAAATTCTTTTCTTCTGAAGATAAAAATGATCAATTCTTTATAGATATATCCTACTCTACACAATGCTGAATCACTTTATGAGCTGATACAGCAGGATTAAAAGTACCCCTGATACAGCAGGATTAAAAGTACCCCTGGGGGTCGTGATTTGGACAAACCTTGTACCTACGCTATCTGAGGATACTACCTATCAATATGACTAATCATAGCTTTGCTGTTCTTGAGAACAAGATTTTTAAAGATTTTTTTCATATTTTTTCTATGTAAAACCTTGATCCTCTATTTTGGCCTCGGGGGTCATGATTTGAACAAATTTGAATCTACATTACCTGAGGATACTTACATATCAATTAACTAACCATGGCTTTGCTGTTCTTGTAAAGAAGATTATTAAAGATCTTTTCATATATATTTCTATGTAAAACTTTGATCCCCCATTGTGGCTCAAACTTACCCCCTTGGGTCATTATTTGAACAAATTGAAATCTACACTATGTAATGAAGGTTTCACATAAGTTTCAACTTTTTTAGCCTAATGGTTCTTGAGAAGAAGATTTTTAAAAGATGCCACCAAATTTTCAATTATTCTTAATTATCTCCCCTTGAAAGAGGGCTTGGTCCTTCATTTGAACAAACTTGAATCCTCTTCACCCAAGGATCCTTTGTGGCAACAGTGGCAAGTTTGGTTGAAATTGGCCCAGTGGTTCTGGAGAAGAAGTCAAAAATTTGAACAGTTTACAGACAGACAGATAGACAGACGACAGACAAAATGTGATCAGAAAAGCTCAGTTGAGCTTTTAGCTCAGGTGAGCTAATAATCTTATATACAGTTGTACTTTCAAATTTCGAACAATGATATTTTGACATAACTACTCTTTTTTTATGTACTTAAACTCAGTATCTCAGATCCTCAAATATCTCAAAACTTTTCTTGAAACCATCGAGTTTGAGATAACAAAGTTTGACTGTAATTGTGAAAATAAAAGAGTAATCGTACTCTGGAACTTGTCCCGGAGGAATGACAATATTGATGACATCATTAATGAGTTTATACTTCATTATTCTGTCACTAGAGGTGGTGCTGGTCAGAGAGGGCGAGGCATTCACCTGTCAATCAAATAAAACTACATGTAAACATATTCAGAAATCTCATAACACTTCAAATAAGACACAGACTTATGTAAGTTTATGAATGTGCATTATGTTGTATATGCTGCTGTTTACAAACACACGACAAAG
Source organism: Saccostrea echinata (assembly GCF_033153115.1). Classification (NCBI taxonomy): domain Eukaryota; kingdom Metazoa; phylum Mollusca; class Bivalvia; order Ostreida; family Ostreidae; genus Saccostrea; species Saccostrea echinata. Next base: position 8,527,111 of record NW_026889772.1, read on the forward strand.
CAAAATACAGAAGAATGTATACATATAGTTATAACTATATACATACCTCAATCAACCAAGGCTTTAAATTATCATCTATGATTATATCATATCTACAATATAACAAAAAATACAGTCATTTTAATATCTTTGTTACGAAAAGTCTTATTCATTAAGAAAAAATAAAAATATGTAGATATAGTAGTAAAGAAGTAAATTATGAAAAGCTGAAGACATACCCATAGCACTCAAAGCAGTGTCTGTCATTGGATATACATCCCTGTAAGTAAATTAAAAAAGAAAGTCACCTTTGATCAACATAACGTTAAGGATCTCAAAGCTCCATTCATATAAGCTAACATAACATTATGACTGACACTTATATACAATATAGATACTTACGGCCACAGCTTTTAATGAGTGGACGATCTGCCACTGCATCTCATCAAACAGTCTATCAGTAACCTACAAGTAACAGTCTATCAGTAACCTACAAGTAACAGTCTATCAGTAACCTACAAGTAACAGTCTATCAGTAACCTACTAGTAACAGACTATCAGTAACCTACAAGTAACAGTCTATCAGTAACCTACAAGTAACAGTCTATCAGTAACCTACTAGTAACAGACTATCAGTAACCTACAAGTAACAGTCTATCAGTAACCTACAAGTAACAGTCTATCAGTAACCTACAAGTAACAGTCTATCAAAAACCTACAATAATCCGTCTATCAGTAACCTACAATAATCCGTCCATCAGTAACCTACAAGTAACAGTCTACTAGTAACTTAAAAGTAACATTTAATCAGTAACCTACGAGTAACAGTCTATCAGTAACCTACAAGTAACAATTTATCAGTAACCTACAAGTAATAGTCTATCAGTAAGCTACGAGTAACAGTCTATAAGTAAACTACAAGTAACAGTCTATCAGTAACCTACAAGTAACAGTCTATAAGTAAACTACAAGTAACAGTCTATCAGTAACCTACAAGTAACAGTCTATAAGTAAACTACCAGTAACAGTCTATCAATAACTTATGAGTAACAGTCTATAAGTAAACTACAAGTAACAGTTCTATCAGTAACCTACGAGTAATAGTCTATAAGTAAACTACAAGTAACAGTCTATCAGTAACCTACAAGTAACAGTCTATCAGTAACCTATAGGTCTTGGCCGAAAAGTATCAGAAATTGTAAATATAAAATGCAAATAAAAAATGGTATTTTAAAGATTTTACTGTAAATTCTTCTGAAAGAAAACTATGGTTTATCACTATTAGCTGCAGACCTGCAGTGTTACGGTCTTATATTTTAGTATACAATGTAATTATAACCTTTATATAACTTCATGGCCGAAGACTGTAACACTACAGTTCTACAGTTATTAGCAAACCAAATGGTAAAAGTAACAATTAAAAATAATAAAACTTAGAAGAATTGTGAGCATTGAGCTCATAAAATGATACCCCCGCCTCTCATATGTTTATAATGGGAAAGTCCATAATTTGCTATAGGAGACTCAAAATAAAAATAGGGGGTGCACAATGACACTATGTAAGAAAGGTTCTGTGAACGTATCATTAAATTTTATCAGTAGTGTTATAAAGAGGAGTTGCGGATAAGAGATGTATACCCCAAAGCGTAACGGATGGATGGACGGACACTCCCATCACTATACACCCCCCTTCTCAAGCGGGGGGGTATAAAAATCAGAGGAATTTACTACACATTACACATGCATAGATTTTACACAATAAACTCTGCCTACTTTAATTTAAACTATTTTGACTTTTTATGTAAACATCTTTGAGGACCACATTGACAAATGGTCCCTCTGATCTGAGCTCATTCACATGAATACCTCTTTCCCTCTTGTCCCCTCCAGAAATAGTCGCAGATTTTGCACAGTCCATTTTCCTCCATGCACTGCATTGTAATCATCCTGTCATAAAAAAAATATCAGTTAAGATGATGATTTATGATTTAAAACGGAATCAAATATTCAAAGGAATCAAATTCATTTGGTATCAAACTTCATTCAGTGCAGGAGTGATGTCCTATCTCATGTAAACTTTCTATCAATCATTTTTGAGAAAACTAAGCAAGATTACAAAATTAAGATAAGTTAGAAAATTAAAATATGCACATGTACTTAAATAAATTGTTTTCATTAAAATGTCAGTACACATCAGTTGAAATTTGATATCTCATGAGTTAGAAGTCCCAGCCAATTTTTCTTTATGTATTTTAATCTCAATATCTAAGACGTCTTTTTTTTCCCTGCCCACTGAGCTGAAGAAAACAAGGTTTGACTGTATTTATATTTTCTCATGCCAACATGTACTTTAGATTTCCACTAATATACACTGGATATCACCTCATTTTTAAACAATACAGACTTGTACATGTAGTAGATATTGTGACATTATATAATGCTTTCTTTGTTCGTCAGCATGGTAATTAAAGCTGAACACGACTCGTAAAAAGGCATATGCCATATTATTTTTCTTAACCAAGAGTATCTTCGATATCAGCACTGGGGTATACCCTTCGCATTCGTTACACCTAGCTGCTTTCTTGTCACAGGTACCTGCATGGAATGGACACATGTTCAGGCTGGTTATCTTACTTTACCTTTGTTTAGATTTTATTGCAGTTTATGTGTATTTCTGCTTGTTTGTACTGCACTGACCTGTGCAACTGATGCAAGTTTCTTTGATAACTTTCTGTCCTGCCCTGGAAGAAGTGCAGTTACTTTTGTCACTACCGAGAGTTTTACACAACTATGTAGAATACGTCCATCCACACCAGTGAAAACTGATTACACGGAACTGAGACCAACGAACGGTTTATATATATATAAACCGTACAACAAACGGAAAATGCAGAGTAATAAGGCAGACAAACATACGGTAGATCTCTGCCTTTTTACGAATCATGTTCAGCTTTAACGTTGCAGCTTTTGCAAGAAAAAATACATAACTGGCACAAGAGTAACTGCAGCTGTTAAACAAAGAATAACATTTTACTGTTTTATATATATATGTCTGTATAAATAATCATATGAGGTAGGTTTAAGTACCTTTAAATATTGTATCATTGTATGTTTCACTGATTGAAAAGCACAGTGCTGTGCATAAGAAATCTATACATTTGGCTTGAAAAATCGTTTTTAACCAGCACTTACTGATTGTGAAAGAGGTGGTTTTCATACGAAATAAAGGAGAAAATTGTCAGTTGATGTAAATACATGTATATTTTATATGATGTGTTTACATGTACCTGTGTTGCATTTAAAACTTATTCTTTTTACTAGCTTTTTTGCATTATCTGGACCAAATTTGCAAGAGCTACTGAATATGCTTAAAATTTTTAAGATTATTTGGTTCACAAGGTTATATCATGCATATCAATACACAAAAACAAATGGTAAATTACACGTACACAGATCCATTTTTGTGCATGCCTCAATGCGAATTAAATGTACAACAGTTTTACCATACATCATAAACCAGAAATCTAGACAGTTATTTCTTGATTAATTAATCTTTCACTGAAAAATATTTTTTGTTTAATTACAGTAAAACTTGTCTGATCGGGCCACCACTGGTTCCAAAGAAATTGGCTGGAGTAGACAACATTCCAGATTAGACATTTTAAACAACTGAAATTACTGAAAGGGACCTTCAGTTTATATTGTATTTGACAAGATTTTGGAATACACAACATACGGATTAGACAAGTTTCACTCTACCTGAAATTTTATTAATTCTAATGACAAACTTAAGGTACAAATGAAGGAAATTAAACTAAGTTTATACCCCTTGTTTTTGGATGGAGACATTGGTAAGATGTACAAACATGTTGTCTAGCTCGTTAATACTGGCATTGTATTTAACTGTACAGAACCTGGCAAAACCTAAACGGAACCTGAAAGAATACCATCACTATCTTAATATGCATGTACATAAAAGTAACGCAGTAATTCAAACCAAATGTTTTATAAACCCAACTAATACTTCACCAAAATTTTCTTACAGAAATATACTGCAAACATAAGAAACTTACAAATAGCACTTGAGGGGTCTGAAAGAGGTAACAAGAACATAAAGTCGAAGGTCAAACTTCTTTCCTCCAATCAGAAGTGGGTTATCAATGTATTTAGAAATGACGTAAGTATCCTTTGATGTAGGTGGAGTAAAACTATAAAAATCAAAATATCAGGAATTAAATCTAAAAATGTTTTGGTTCATTCCAATATTGTTTCAATTTGGCAAGCTAGTTGTTGTACATTTATATAAATTGTATGTTCATAAAATAAATTATAATGTTTATTTTGTGCAAAACTTTATAAATATCCAACATAAAATATATAAGTATAACATAATCCTATACATGTATGATGTATATATTGATCTTACTTGCTTGTTTTGCTATCCCTGGACCATTTTTTTAGCTGGGATAATTTGTTTACCAGAAATATCCCCACTCCTCTAGCTGGAAACAGAACATAATGTCTCTTTTAAAAACTTTAATATATTTTTTTCTCCCGTGCATGATATTTTCAATGTTATAGTTACTAGTACTGATATTATGGAAAAGTGACAAACCCTTTAGATATACTCTCCTACATTGTCATATTTATCTCCTTGTAAAATAGGATGTCCATGGATTTATACACTGATATATTCATCTCCTTATATAACAAAATCTTTAAACAACTGGAAATTGACTCCCTTTGAAAGGAAGATGTTCACATTTAAGACATATCAGATTTATTTCCCTTTAAAACATAAAATCTGAACTTGAAAATTCCAAGATCCACCTCCCATTTTAATGCAAAATGTCTATAGATTTACAGTAAGATGATACTCTGCACACTATGACGGAAGATTTCTGTAACTATGAAAATTTCCAAACAAAGAATTCAGATATTAGCTGAAGTTCAAGCTTTAATACATCATAGAGAGAAAAATGTGAGACAAATCATTTTTGAAGATGAAAATAAAGAAACTTTGTTTTATCAATGATAGAATTATCTCCCTTGGAGAAGCATTATTTCTCCTCAAATGTTGTAAGATATCAGTATAATTGCATATTTTAAAACCCATTCACTTTCGAAATCTTTATAAAAAAAGAAATTGCAAAACCTTTTCCACATGGTTTCATAATCCATGTAGTGTTTGGGTTTTTCCTGAATTCCTCCACAAACAAGTTGTAATCTGCTGGTAACATGAAGGTCTGGGGAATAAAATCTGAAAAGAAAAGTAACTAGTCTTATGTTTATAAAAAAACAAGAGGCCCATGGGCCTTGAATCGCTCTTCTGATAAACTGTACAACCTATCACTTCTATTTGAAGCCTCAAAGTATCCTGTATATTTACATAAACCCTTGAAATTCCAATTCACACTCTGAGAACCCAAGATGATTCTAAGCCAATTAGTACCTGAGAGTTGGTCATGGTGACCTACTTATCACTTGTCATTCTCTGAGGACCCATCAACTAAGTTTGATGATTCTAAGCCAATTAATACCTAAAATATTTTTTAAAATTATAATCATATAATTTTATAAGTAGGTCAAAGTGACCTACTTTTCAATTGTTTTACTCCAAGGACCCAAGATGCATCAACTGACAAAGTTTGATGATTCTAAGCCAATTAGTACCTGTAATATTTAATTAAAGCCATAAATTTTCAAAAGTAGGTCACCGTGACCTACTTTTCAGTTGCTGTACTCCGAGGACCAAAGATACATCGACTGACAAAGTTTGATGATTCTAGCCAATAAGTACCCAAAATATTTAATTACAGGCATAAATTTTCAAAAGTAGGTCACAGTGACCTACTTTTCAGTCAACCTACTCCGAGGACCAAAGATGCATCAACTGACAAATTTTGACGATTCTAAGCCAAATAATTCCTGAAAATATTAAATACAACCATAAAATTTCAAAAGTAGGTCACCGTGACCTACTTTTCAGTTGTTGTACTCCGAGGACCCAAGACGCATCAACTGACAAAGTTTAATGATTCTAAGCCAATTAGTACCCGAAATATTTGATTAAAGCCATAAATTTTCAAAAGTAGGTCACCGTGACCTACTTTTCAGTTGTTGTACTTCGAGGACCCATGACGCTTAAACTGACAAAGTTTTATGATTCTAAGCCAATTAGTACCCGAAATATTTTATTAAAGCCATAAATTTTCCGAAAGTAGGTCATGGTGACCTACTTTTTAGTCAATCTACTCTGAAGACCCAAGATGCATCAACTGACAAAGTTTGATGATTCTAAGCCAATTAGTACCCGAAATATTTAATTATCGCCATAAATTTTCAAAAGTAGGTCACTGTGACCTACTTTTTAGTCGACCTACTCCGAAGACCCATGACGCATCAACTGACAAAGTTTGATGATTCTAAGCCAATTAGTACCCGAAATATTTAATTAAAGCCATAAATTTTCAAAAGTAGGTCACGGTGACCTACTTTTTAGTCGATCTACTCTGAAGACCCAAGATGCATCAACTGACAAAGTTTGATGATTCTAAGCCAATTAGTACCCGAAATATTTAATTAAAGCCATAAATTTTCAAAAGTAGGTCACTGTGACCTACTTTTTAGTCGACCTACTCCGAAGACCCAAGATGCATCAACTGACAAAGTTTGATGATTCTAAGCCAATTAGTACCCGAAATATTTAATTATCGCCATAAATTTTCAAAAGTAGGTCACTGTGACCTACTTTTTAGTCGACCTACTACGAAGACCCAAGATGCATCAACTGACAAAGTTTGATGATTCTAAGCCAATTAGTACCTGAAATATTTAATTATAGTCATATAAATTGAAAAGTAGGTCACAGTGACCTACTTTTCAGTTGACCTTTTTTGAGGACCCAAGATGCATCAACTTACAAAGTTTTATGATCATAGGACTTAAAATGTCCAAATTATGCCTCTAAAACGCTTTGAAATCGAATGCCTGCAAAGTTCAAAAAGTAGGTCACTGTGACCTACTTTTTAATAAATATGTTTTATGGCCCCAAGATGCATCATCTTACAAGATTTAATGATTCTAAGCCTCCCCGTATTCGAATTAATGACCTTAATTGTTTTAAAAAAGATTAGCCATAAAATTCAAAAAATAGGTCAAGGTGACCTACTTTTTAGTTGACGTACTTTGAGGACCCAAGATGCATCAACTGACAAAGTTTGATTATCATAGGCCTTAAATTGTTCAAAATATGCCTCTAAATCATTTTGAAAAAGAATGGCCGCAAAATTTAAAAAGTAGGTCACCGTGACCTACTTTTGAGTCAACATGATATGAGGTCCTTAGATGCACCAACTGACAAGATTTGATGATCCTAGTCCTTATAGTAAGCAAAATATCAACATTTTAATAAAATGTAATTTTTGGTCAACTTTGAAGTGACCTTGAGACCACGCCCTTTGCCCCAGGGTAAATCCCCGTGCAAATTTTAATCTACAACATATCCTCATCCTTTTGTGTAAGTTTGGTGATAATCTGCCCAGTGGTTCTTGAGAAGAAGATTTTTTAGCAACCAGTACTTTTTTTTCTATTTTCCTAATTATCTCCCCTTGTTAAAGGGTCACAACCCCAGTTTTAGTATAAAAGGGAGCCCTTGGGCCAAGGATACCCTGTGACAAATTTGACAATAATTGGCCAAGGGGTTCTTGAGTTATGGCCCATATTCTAAAAAGTTTACGCACACCGCACACCGCACAAATGGCCATAGCATTAGCTCTTTGAGCCTTTGGCTCAGAAGAGCTAATAATTATCTACCAGTATATATAGATAATAAACTTTCTCTTGAATACCAGTACAAAAGTTATTATAAATTATGTATGACATGATGTTGAATACTAGTTTATACATGTTTATTATATTCTTTGTGCATCTCTTTAAGATTTACAGTAAGAAAACTAGTTCCTGATTCAATACTACCTAGATGGATGTAACGTCCCATCTCATCCTTCTCCGCCAGAGGACTGCCTTCTTTGTCCAAATCTTTCCTGTATCTCTTGATGTTTTTGACCATCAGATCTTTTCTGGTCAGTTCAACATGATTTGGAAAGTGACTGATCACTCTGAAAAAGACATAAGAAAAATAAGATTTCTGATTAAACCTTGAATAAAAAATTACTCTCATTTTGCAACAAAATGGTCTAACCTTATCAAGTTAAAAAAAAAAATCAAAAGGAGGGGGCATAGTGAAAAACACTTTATACACTATTGGAAGTTTAATTGGAAGTTTAAGAAAATACAACATAAAACTAATGGAAGAGTTTAGTATTTAGCTAGGCAATCTTTATGAGTACCTTTTTACAGTACTACATGTAGTAGATGATCTGGAGTTTCAAGTAAAGTAAGTAGAAAATTGAAACTGATACAAAACTCAACCATAAGAAATAAAGTTTGTAAACTATAACAATTGTCCATTTTCCTGAGCTAATTTGTAGATCATTCCATTTAAGAAAGGTCTGAACCATAAAGGTAGCTCAGTTGGTAGTCTAAGAGCACCTGCTCCGTGACTGGAAGGTCCTGGGTTCAAGCCCATGTGAGACAAACCTAAGTCGACTAAGGGACCATCAAATGGTCATTGAGAGTGAGTTGAAGTGTGGTTTAGGTATCTTTTCATCAAAGTGTGGTTAATAAATATAAATGGACATCAGATGTGTACAAAACAAAATACATGTACTACAATAACATTATTATACACAGTACTACAATAACATGTATTATACAGGTATGTCAATAATATGTATTATATATAGTACGACAATAACATTATTATATATAGTACGACAATAACATTATTATACATAGTACTACAATAACATGTATTATACATAGTACTACATGTACAATAACATGTATTGTACATATATGTATTGTGTTATATATAGTACTACAATAACATGTATTATACATAGCACTACAATAACATGTATTATACATGGTACTACATGTACAATAACATGTATTGTACATATATGTATTGTGTGACCGCATGTATGTAATGCATCATTCATTACTTTGTGTCCTTATACTAGCAGATGTGTATTTATATAGCTGCAAAAAATAAGAATTCAATGATTATAAATAAATGTTTAAAACACTGATTTAATATGTGGATCCCCCCCCCTCCCAATTTCATACTGGATTGCACTCCTTTTCCTCCCACTAAAATTTTATTTACACTGGCTTTGAATTAAAATTTAAAAGTGTTAAAATTATAGTCAGTTTATTAGTTATAACACATTATCTGATATATGTGTGCATGTTTAATAGATTTCCTTGTTCTTATAATAGTACATGACTTTTATTTACAGCTATGGTGGAACGAAGAATTTCCTGACCACAGACTTCCTGTGAATAATTCTACTTAGAGTTTACAACAATTTCTTAATCTCTTTTCAAAACTTCACTATTACAGTTCTTTTCAAAAATGTAAAAAAAAAAAAAAAAGAAAAAAAAAAGACTAAATAAAATCATACCATGTACATTATAATGTAAGCAACTGTCTGCCAAGATAATGGATAGTGATTTGGAAGATGAAGTGTTTTTGGATTATGAAAGTGATACGGATACAGTCATTAATACCCGTAAGTAGATACTACATTATAAGTGACCGGACAATTTTTATGATTACGTACAATAACTCTTCGATGATTTTACCAGCCTAATAAGTAGATAGACTATCGTAGTAAGGATGGGTTGCTGTAAGAAGGAGGAGAAGTGTGTAGAATATAGCTCTATTGATATAGATATAAATACAAGTAAGTAGAGTATAGCTCTATTGATATAAATACAAGTAAGTAGAGTATAGCTCTATTGATATAGATTTAAATACAAGTAAGTAGTGTATAGCTCTATTGATATAGATATAAATACAAGTAAGTAGTGTATAGCTCTATTGATATAGATATAAATACAAGTAAGTAGAGTATAGCTCTATTGATATGAATACAAGTAAGTAGAGTATGGCTCTATTGATATAAATACAAGTAAGTAGAGTATAGCTCTATTGATATAGATATAAATACAAGTAAGTAGTGTATAGCTCTATTGATATAGATTTAAATACAAGTAAGTAGTGTATAGCTCTATTGCTATAGATATAAATACAAGTAAGTAGAGTATAGCTCTATTGATATAGATATAAATACAAGTAAGTAGTGTATAGCTCTAATGATATAGATATAGTATAGCTCTATTGATATGAATACAAGTAAGTAGAGTATGGCTCTATTGATATAAATACAAGTAAGTAGAGTATAGCTCTATTGATATAGATATAAATACAAGTAAGTAGTGTATAGCTCTATTGATATAGATTTAAATACAAGTAAGTAGTGTATAGCTCTATTGCTATAGATATAAATACAAGTAAGTAGAGTATAGCTCTATTGATATAGATATAAATACAAGTAAGTAGTGTATAGCTCTAATGATATAGATATAAATACAAGTAAGTAGAGTATAGCTCTATTGATATAAATGCAAGTAAGTAGAGTATAGCTCTATTGATATAGATATAAATGCAAGTAAGTAGATTATGGCTCTATTGACATAGAAATAAATACACGTAAGCAGTGTTCGAAATTAGCGTCGGCCCGTCGGTCCTGCGCCGACATACAAACTGAAGGACTCACGAATAGTATGACTAAATGGGTCCTTGAAATAATTTTGGGCCGATGATGATTTGCCGGGAAACAAGTTAAAGTCAATCACATCTTCTTGGACCTTTCCGGCGAGCTTGAAAAAATACACCGTTGTTTTTCTTTACGGCTTGTTGGAAAGGATTTAGAAGTTGCGATTGAAGTTAACGTATATTGGTTTATGCATTTACATTAGCTTTTATATATTTCCTGCATTTTAATTGGATATATTAAACAAATTAACCAATGAGCGTTTTTAAAAGAAATTGGACTTAAGATGGGTAAAACTTGTTATTTTTATCAAGATTGTATCAATTCTTCTTTTCATGTGCATTTTAAATAAATACTGAAGATTTTAGATTTGATTTTTTTTTCCTGCGTGGAAAAAATTTACGCTATATGTATGCGGTTACAAACTTTCCACGGAAAATTGTCCAAGTATACTAGTACATTTTAACAACATATTGTGGTAATCTAAGAAACCTGTGTAATTTTCTACCCACCGATTTTAAAAACAGAAATTGTAATTTTGAGGAAAAATCTAAACACATGTTAAACTCTTTACATGTTATATATGACCAAGTAAGACTGTTTGACGATTAATGTTTTACCGTTAATACTTGTTGTTGTAGTTACCCCTTATTAAATTGACATATTTCATATGAAGCAATAAATTTACCGAGATCATCAATACGTAAAAGTTTATTTTTCCCAAATATTTTATGTTATTATTTTTGGGCCTACGCTGCCCTGGAAGGACTCGTGTGGTCCCTTTCTCTGTGGGTCCTTTGGACCCATAGAAAATAATTCTGAATTTCGAACACTGCAAGTAAGTAGTGTATAGCTCTATTGATATAGATATAAATACAAGTATGTAGAGTATGGCTCTACTGATATAAATACAATTAAGTAGAGTATAGCTCTATTGATTTACATATAAATACAAGTAAGTAGAGTAAAGCTCTACTGATATAGATATAAATAAAAGTAAGTAGTGTATAGCTCTATTGATATAGATATAAATACAAGTAAGTAGTGTATAGCTCTATTGATATAGATATAAATACAAGTAAGTAGAGTATGGCTCTATTGATATAAATACAAGTAAGTAGAGTATGGCTCTATTGATATAGATATTAATACAAGTAAATAGAGTATGGCTCTATTGATATAAATACAAGTAAGTAGAGTATGGCTCTATTGATATAAATACAAGTAAGTAGAGTATGGCTCTATTGATATAGATATTAATACAAGTAAATAGAGTATGGCTCTATTGATATAAATACAAGTAAGTAGAGTATAGCTGTACTGATATAAATACAAGTAAGTAGAGTATAGCTCTATTGATATAGATATGGGTACAACTAGAATATAGCTCTATTGATATAAATATGAGTACAAGTAAGTAGAATACAGCTCTATTGATATAAATATGAGTAAACTTATAATCTACTGTTAAAGTAGAAATATATATTGGGGATTAAATTTCCTTTATTTCGGTGTTAAGAATTATCGACGAAATTAAATCCCAAACAAAATTTTTATATGGCTATATCATATTGAATATTGTGACTTTTGAAACAACAAATTTAAATTCCCACAAAACTATTTAATAGCTTGAATCAACAAAAAATTTGTCCCAACAAACATTTCTGCTTCTACAGTAATGTATTACAAAACACTTACTGGTCATCAGCCAGTCTGAAGCCACAGTCAATGCTAAAAACATTTCTAATACTTTGTACATTGGCCCTGAAAATAAAAAAATTCTAAAGAATTGCTTTCACTAAATATTACTCTCCAGTCAGAAGTTCATAGCATATTATAAACAATTTAAAGTCTACAGAGGGAATTTCTGAAGCTCTATTTATTTTTACAAACTTGAACCTACTCTTTATGTGGCACATCTAACAGTTCAATAAACATGAAACTATCTGCATCTTAAATCATTTTGTTAACAGAAGAGTAAGTCTTAACATTTTACACCAGTATAAAAGACTGTTATACTAAATGTTTGTACCAGTAAAAATTCCAGTCATCGTCCGGAGTGACAGGTACCCATCCTCTGGCCTCGAAGTTATTGAGCAGGACTGACTTGTCCATGTCACTGGCATACTTCAGTCTGGCCATTGTCACTTCCTGCTGTATGTTCAAGGTGCTGCTGGTAAAGTCTCTGATCTCACATCATTTCACTGGAAAAGAATTAGATAAATTTTATTCACAAAGTTCACAAATACATGTACACAAGAAGGACTGAGATTACCCAAAGCAGCAATGGATTCCGTCCAGTTCCTCTAAAATTTAAATGTCTCTGAACTACCAAACTTACATGTAAGTTAGCCTTTAATTTAGTTTGTAAATTTATTTTCAAAATTATATCTGCTCTTAGTTCATCCTCAGCTGGTTGTGCAAGATTTGCAGAATAGAAGCATTAGAATTTAATTGATTAATATTTCCGTTATTTTTAATGTAAAAAAATTATTTGTAATTTGTAACGGGGCTTTCAAAAAGATTTAAAACAGGTGGTACTTTTACAAAAATAGGAGGTACCTAGCAGAAGCATTTTTATTAAAATGTTATTGAATTTTTTCTTCATTGAGTATTCAGCCAAGTGTTGGCAAATTTTGAAAGCCCTGATGTAAACTGATTAATGCATAAAATGTGAACATGCCTTTTTTCTTTTTAACATTTTAACATGCCAGACAGTATTTCTTTCTTGGCACATCACATACCCAAACCCACTGCAAACAAGTCATGCAAGGAATATTTCAGGCTATGTGAAATACATATGGTTTACATTACACTATTGGTCCATATCAAAATATGAATGATGGGTAATTTTTATGCAAGTAGCACAGGGTTCCATCTTAATTTTCTGTAACTATAGATAGTTTTCGATTGACACGATTTTAGCAATAGCTATTTCCTGTTGGTCACCATATTGGAGGTATACAGGCCCAAATTCCTTCATTATTCAACCAATTTAAACTTGTCATACAGGGCAACTGGGTGAAGATAACACAATTTTTCTTATGAATTTATGTTAACACAAGCTTTAATTCTTAATTGTAGTATAGTAAAGATTTTTGCCCTTACATTTCTGCTATGCAAGTTTAAAATTGGTTGCTCAAAGAGGAAAATTCGCTCGTTGGACCTCCAATATGGCGGCCAACAGGAAATAACTCTTGCTAAATCCAGGCCTATCAAAAACTATCTATATATTAAATACATGTTATGCTGTAGAAAGCAAATGACCCTTCCTGTGCTTTGAAATTAAATAGAATATACATGATATACAGAATTAAATGTTCTATTTAAATATCTATTAACTCATTTCCCATGTCAAACTGCAAGTTTCATGTATATTTATGCTTGTAATATAAGACAAAGAAAAATCACACATATGTAATGAATATCTATATATTTCTAAAAAGTGACTTATAGGTCCAATGGGCTGGGTGTTGTATGTATATTTATCCAATGAATGTAAAATCATACTATACACAAGTCTGACACTTTAATAACATATAAGTAATGAAGAAAAAAGTAAACATATGCATCTTCAATTTATGCTTACAGGGATATAGATTAGTAGTTGTCTCATTGCTAATGGCAAATAAAATCTCAGACTGGACAAGTAAAACTCTCACTATAGGCCTACTTGTTCAATCTGACAAGTGAATGTTTCTGATAGAAACATATATCTTAACCTTGAATTGTTTGTAAATAAATTACTTAGGCCTATAGCAATAAATTATGACTTGATCTTGTATTCTGAATCCTTGCTACTTTCAACAAGGGCGGAGGGGGGGGGGGGGTCCAGACTGAGACTCACCCACCAGGTCCCACCCCTGTAATTTTGACAGGTATTTAATTTCTCAGTAAAAGTAACTGTAACATTAATTTAATGACTTTATAACCCCCTAAGAGACACGGACCACTCTTAAAACGGTAAGGAGAGTCATGCATTTTAGGAAAATTGACTTAGGAAAGGTTGTATGTTCGTTCGCCTTAAAACTTGTTCGCCCTTGATGCCGTTCGCCCTCATTCCCGTTCACCCAGAGTCCGATCACCCTAAAACTTGTTCGCACAGGGTCTGTTTGCCTTATTTATATTGCAGAAAGTTACAGAAGTATGCATGTGGTCACACTATAAATACCTGTCCTATCAAAGACCCGGCAGACCAACAGAAATTAACGTCTCAGTCCTTTAATTGTTTTCAAAACATAACGCAGATTGTATGATCCCGTAAATTACAGTGACATTATTAAGTATAATTAAAGCAATTAAGCATGTAAAGAGCATAAATATCAAATTTGAATTATTTAATTAAGATTACGGTAAATAAAAAAATTCTGTAGCAACATTTGAAAAAAAAGACACCAAGTCTTAAAATATTGAATAAAATTAATAATAAATGTTGATATTTATTATATACTATATATATAATAGGGCGAACGAGATATAGGGCGAACAAGAATACTGGCGAACGGACCCTGCGCGAACGGACTCATGCGAACAGGTAGATAGGGCGAACGAACCTCATACCCTTAGGAAAGTGCCCCCCCCCCCCCATACAATCATACATGTATACCGACTGAGTAATAGAAGATTCTTTTGGCAAACGTTTGCTTTTTTTAAAAAATTTCTAAATGACTTAATAATTATCTTTAATCATAAATACCTGGCTAATTATCAAAAACGTCAATTTTTTAAATGCTTGCGTCCTTCCCAACCATCGACTTCAAAAGCAGAGGAAACTCGAAAACAGGAAGTAATGATACTAAACTTAAAAATTCCAATACAGTATTTACAATTACGGATTGTATGGGAATAAGCATTGCAATTCAAATAATAATTGTTTGAAACTTGAAACACTTTCCCTTTGCAGGCCCGTAGCAACGGTACTCTCAAAGGGGGAGCCTCAAAGAATTTTGACAAGGAAAAAAAAAAGGAATTGGAAAAGGGGGGGGCACTCGCAGCCTATATCGCAAAAGTACCGATATGAAATTTTCATATCAAAACTATATAGCAAAATAAATAATATTCTCCACTAAGTATTGCGGGTCTTCTTTGTTAAGAAAAATAATGCTATACTAAGACTGACAGTAACCAGTAACACAGGTTCGTTAGTTAATTGGTCAGTCTTTCCATGAAGTGGACAGGCTTCCGCCTTAGGCGAAAGCCTGTCCACTTCTCTAAAGAGAATAGTCTTTCCATATGTAAATTCTGGGAGGAAATTAATCTCAGCGAGATTCGTAGGGACTAAAAATTTTGGTCTGGGGACACCAGACCAAAATTTTTAGTCCCTACGAATCTCGCTGAGATTAGGAGGAAATCAGATTTGGTTTGTTGTGGGTGAAAACATACATGCCAACTTTTAAAAATTCCCATGGGGGATTTTGCGCGTGAGGACAATAATTTCAAAGCTGTAAATTCGCGAAATTTTGTCGTGAAAACCATTTTTTTTTTTAAATTTATAATATTGATATAACTTACAAATACCATAAGGGCTTGTCTTCCGGATTGTTAAATATAAAATAAATTATTAAAAATATTGAATCTACTTAATTTAAATACACTTAAAAGTTGTTAAAATAAACATTCTGACACTTTCAGTCAAGAAAAATCACGTTTAAAAAAGATGTACCGCACCTCTATATTAACTCTACTTTTATGTATATAGGTGTGGTACGTCTTTTTTAAACGTGTTTTTTCTTGACTGAAAGTCTCAGAATGTTTATTTAACAACTTTCAAGTGTATTTAAAGTAGATTCAAAATTTCTATTCATTCATTTTACATTTAACAATCCGGAAGACAAGCCCCTCTGACAAATACAGTTTAATATGGTGGCTGCTATAGGACATATGCTTGAGATATTTTGTTTTAAATTCGTTCCTACGAAAGGGGGCAGAGACCTATAAATGTGGTGGGGGGGGGGCACAATCCTTGAGACCTTACCCTATATATGTAGCATAGATCTTGACAAGCAAAAGAAAAAAAATCGTACGAACGAATTTAATTTCGTGCGAACGATTCTTTTTTCGTGTGAACGAATTTTATTTCGTGGAAACGAATTTTTATTTCGTGGGAACGAATTTAATTTCGTGTGAACAAATTTAATTTCGTGCGAACAAGGCACTATGTTGTTACCTGCTTTGTTTGCTGTACGGGATCAGTACATGTTATTGATCGATTATTGATCGTGTAATCTAAATCTTTTTTATTTTACTTCTGCATTATTGAAGATAGAAGGATAGATGGTATTCATATTGCCCCTCAACCTTTTAACGCGAGATTTCATCTTCAATACTTTAAATTCATTCTGACAAAGTGTCAAGATCTTCTCCTTCATGTTTGACCCATCGTCTGGCATAATCTTTGACAGAATTCGTAATATTGATGAAATTTTGACGCAAAATTTGTGTCCTTTAATCCAATAAGAATTATTTTAATCAGAAAAAAAAGTTATAATCCAAAGGGAGAGAAAAATCCCCATAGCAATACTCGATCTGTATACACAGTGTCACTGTACTGACAATATTGCTGCGATCACGTGTTCAATCCGCACCCCAACCGAAAGCTAGGGTTCTTCGACTTTTTAAAATAAACTATTTATGCTATGGCAAATTTATAAATCAATCCAACAAATAACCTAAAACTATAACCTTTAATGTAATAATTTACACTCACTGACACTTAAATCAATGAGTGCATGTGTTTGTTTATGAAGAAGGGCTAGTTTTAGGTTATATTTTAGATTTTATTTTTAATTGATTATGTTACATAAAAATATTTTATTCAAAACAGTCGAATAACCCTTGGGTTACGGAACAGGGGGGTGGGGGGCTTGTTCTGTTTCAGTCCACAAGCACCTGTCAACGAACGTAGAAAAACCATTTCTGACATGCAGTAATGAATGTCATGTACTAATTGATATTCTATCCATTTGAATGTTTTTTACTTATTACTGTGATCATTTCATGTTTGTCTATTGTCTATTTTTAGGCAAAGTTAGAAATAAATATCATATGATAGAAACTACAGTGGAGAAGGTCATCCTCATCATACAATATAATCAGGTCTAGGAAAATCACTATATTTAGCTATATAGCTAAATCTACCTATATAGCTTTATTTACCTCATATAAAATATAGCTTTATTTAGCTATTTCAGAGTAAATTTCTGTTTTATGAAAAGCAGAAAAAAAGTCGCATAATGAGGCAGTATTAGTTTTCAACTTTGAAATGGACTGAAAACAATTCACCAAAAACCCACTTTTAAAAATGTTTCTCCTTTTGTGCAATTGCAATCAAAGATCTAAAAGTTTTGGGGCTATGTATAACAGTTAATCTGTGAATAAGCAACTACTTTAACAAAGAAAAGCAGTTTTGGTCAACAAGATAATTGATTGGTAATAATTCAGCACAATGCAAGGCAATCACACTTAGTCATGCCTCATCGCACTTCCAGTAATGGACAGCTATCCAAACAATAGAGATGCATTTTTTGGTTAAAAAGTGTTTAAAAGAGGCAATGTTTTACTATCTATGCCCTAGGTTGTTTTTATCAAACCTTTTTAAAAAAATATCAGCCATAATTTTCATGCGACATTTTGTTTGCTTTTCATAAAACAGAAACTTATTCTAAAATAGCTAAATAAAGCTATATTTTATAGGTAAATAAAGGTATTATATAGCTAAATATAGTGATTTTCCTGGACCTGATAATGTTACACGTACTAATTGCTATCACAAATAAGAGATCACTCAGACACATCTCTGAATATTCTTCTTGGTTGCTTATTTTATAAACAATCTGCTATTTCTGACAAAGAGACATCAACTTCCTAGCTGCAATAATGTAGCCCTCTCCGATCTTTTTTTAATCTGATAATTTCAGGAGAGGTTCCCAGCCCGCCAAGACGCTCTTCGCAAATCACTTTTTTTTTCACGGCTGAGAGTTCAGCTTCAATCATACCTTGTTATTAGAAGAGTGCATACATTCTGATTTTGAAAGTTTAATCAAATTTTGATCAAGATCCAATCTAATTAAAATCAGACTTCTTAGATCCGCGCCGTATACATTCTGTGTAAGAAGATCGATCTTATACAGCGCGGATCTAAGAAGTCTGATTTTAATTAGATTGATCAAGATCTATTTTGTTAAAGCAATCAATGAAAGTTTTGGGAAAGTTTCATTTTCTTTTTGCAGTTTCTCTTCCCTGACTTTCTTCTTCCATATCTTTTTTTTTTAAACCGAGTCTCAGAGAGGAGATGCCGATGGCAGATACATATATATATATATATATATATATATATATATACAAGAGGCCCATGGGCCACATCGCTCACCTGAGTAACTTTGGCCATGCTGTTCATTACCAGACTTCCCCCCTTGTAATACCTATTGTGGCCCCGCCCTACCCCCGGGGGCCATGATTTGAACAATTTAGAATCTACACTCCCCCAGGATGCTTCCACATAAGTTTCAGTTTTTCTGGTCCAGTGGTTCTTGAGAAGATTTTTCCTATATATTTCAATGTTTCCCTATTGTGGCCCCGCCCTACCCCCGGGGTCATGATTTTAACAATTTGGAATCTACACTACCCCAGGATGCTTCCACATAAGTTTCAGCTTTTCTGGCTCAGTGGTTCTTGAGAAGAAGATTTTTAAAGATTCTTCCTATATATTTCAATGTAAAACTTGTATTCCCTATTGTGGCCCGCCCTACCCCCGCGGGTCATGATTTTAACAATTCAGAATCTACACTATTACAGGATGCTTCCACATAAGTTTCAGCTTTTCTGGCCCAGTGGTTCTTGAGAAGAAGATTTTTAAAGATTCTTCCTATATATTTCAATGTAAGACTTGTATTCCCTATTGTGGCACCGCCCTACCCCCGGGGGTCATGATTTGAACAACTTAGAATCTACACTATCCCAGGATGCTTCCACATAAGTTTCAGCTTTTCTGGCTCAGTGGTTCTTGAGAAAAAGAGTTTTAAAGATTTTTCCTATATATTTCAATGTAAAACTTGGATTCCCTATTGTGGCCCTCCCCTCCTACCCCCGGGGGTCATGATTTGAACAATTTAGAATCTACACTATCCCAGGATGCTTCCACCTAAGTTTCAGCTTTTCTGGCCCAGTGGTTCTTGAGAAGAAGATTTTTTAATGACCCCACCCTATTTTTGTCTTTTCTTGATTATCTCCCCTTGTAAGGGGACTTGGCCCTTTATTTTAACAATTTAAAGTCCCCTTTACCCAAGGGTACTTTGTACCAAGTTTGGTTAAAATTGGCCCAGTGGTTCTTGAGAAGTAGTTGAAAATGTGAAAAGTTTACAGACGGATGGATGGACGGACGACGGACAACGGGTGATCAGAAAAGCTCACTTGAGTTTTCAGCTCAGGTGAGCTAATAATCTAAAACAACATTTATAATGTTTCAAATATTAAAGCAATATTCCTAAAAATGCTTAGGTTGATTTCAACTTTAGACAATAAGTAGTGAATAATTGAATACTTTAATGTTTTATTTTGACAGATTAACATAAGCAAAATTATTAAAATTAAGACTTCGTCATAATGAAATGATCATGTACGTACACGTGAGAAAAAAAAGAATGCTTAAAAGTCAAGTGTACAGGATAACAAGAGGCCCAGGGGCCACATCGCTCACCTGAGCACTATGGCTAGGAAAAAGCAGAAATCACTTCAATCTTGAAAGGTTGAAAAGTTTAAATATAAAAGTGGTTTGGGGGGGGGGGGGGTGTCATGAATTGAACAAATTTGAATCTACATTATCTGAGGATGCTTCCATTTAAATATGACCAATCATGGCTTTGCTGTTCTTGAGTAGAAGATTTTTAAGGATTTAACCTATGTAAAACTTTGATCACCCATTGTGGCCCCATCCGACCCCCAGGGGTCATGTTTGAACAAGCTTGAATGTACACTATCTAAGAATGCTTCCATATAAATATGACCAATCATGGCTTTGCTATTCTTAACAAATAGTTTTTTTAAAGATTTTTACTATGTGTTCCAATGTAAAACTTTGATCGCCCATTGTGGCCCCACCCGACCCCCAGGGGTCATGATTCGAACAAATTTGTATGTACACTATCTGAGGATGCTACCATATAAATATGACCAATCATGGCTTTGCTATTCTTAACAAATAGTTTTTTTTAAAGATTTTTACTATGTGTTCCTATGTAAAACTTTGATCGCCCATTGTGGCCCCACCCGACCCCCGGGGGTCATGATTTGAACAAATTTGAATGTACACTATCTGAGGATGCTACCATATAAATATGACCAACCATGGCTTTGCTGTTCTTGAGAAGAAGATTTTTACTATGTGTTCCTATGTAAAACTTTGATCGCCCATTGTGGCCCCACCCGACCCCCAGGGGGTCATGAGTTGAATAAATTTGAATGTACACTATCTGAGGATGCTTCCATGTAAATATGACCAATCATGGCTTTGCTGTTCTTGAGAAGAAGATTTTTAAAGATTTTTCCTATATATTCCTATGTAAAACTTTGATCACCCATTGTGGCCCCACCCGACCCCTGGGGGTCATGATTTGAAGAAACTTGAATCTACACTATCTGAGGATGCTAACATATAAATATGACCAATTATGGCTTTGCTGTTCTTGAGAAGAAGATTTTTAAAGATTTTTCCTGTATATTTCCTATGTAAAACTTTGATCGCCCATTGCGGCCCCACCCTACCCCCGGGGGTCATGATTTGAACAAATTTAAATCTACACTACCTGAGGATGCTTCCACATAAGTTTCATGTTTTCAAGCACAGTGGTTCTTGAGAAGATTTTTTAATTTAATGCCATTCATTTGAACAAACTTGAATCCCCTTTACCCAAGGATACTTTGTGGCAAGTTTGGTTGAAATTGGCCCAGTGGTTCTTGAGAAGAAGTCGAAAATGTGAAAAGTTTACAGATGGACAGAGAGACGGACTACAGACAAAATGTGATCAGAAAAGCTCACTTGAGCCTTCGGCTCAGGTGAGCTAAAAAGTAAGTCTATAAGGATCACCTCAATGTGTTTTGATATCAAATAACCATGAAATATTCATGAAAATTTTCAAACTGCTAGTTTGTTACATTTATAAAATTATTACAAAAAATTCAAAACACTTGACAATATATGTGCACATTTGCCAATTTAATTATCCTTGTGATATAATATGCTGTACAACAGTTTGAGAGAGTATTAGGGCATTCAAAACATTAGCACCCAGAAATATCTTTCTGTCTTTTTCTAAAATGTCGGACTTCTTTAGGATCGAATCCTCTTTCTTCTGCTCCAAACACAGCCCACTCTGGTGTTGGTGCCATGTAATCCTCTGCAGAAAATTTCTGATTTCCTCCACTCTCTCTGTGCAGTTTGATCAGAGAGTGAAATTTTGGGTAGTCTATCCATGTCCACCACTTCCCCTCTACTAAAAACTTTTTGTGTGCAACTAGAACACAGTTTGAATGTTCATGTTCTGATGCAATCTCATAATTCCCATCTAATCTGTCCACCAGTTCTTGCACAAAGTTGACAACTTCTGTGTGCCATGGTACATTCTCCATTGTAAGATTAGATGCCTTTGACTCACCACAATAAGTGACACCCTTCACTTCAATAAAATCAGGTTTTCCTCTGGATACCAACTTTGCATAGCTATCCAATTCATCTGTATTCAAAGCTTTGACTAAAGTCAATCTGTAAACTGTTCTTTGACATTTCTCTGACAATGCATCAAGACTATCTAAGAATCTTTCCCAGAAGTCGCGAAATAAAGGACGATCTATTTTCTTCAGACTTTCTTTAGTGCTGGCGTCCACACTAACATACAACTGAGTGACTGGAGACAGTTCTCGTATTGCATCAGGGAACTGGGCATTGGTTACCAAAAATGTTGAAATCCCCTCATCATGCAAAAGATCAATAAACTTGCTTATTTTTGGATACATTATGGGTTCTCCAACGAGTGAAAGGGCACAGTGCTTAGGTGTCATGGCCTCAGAAAACCTTTCAGACTGAACACCAGGTACACCTTTAAATTGTTTAATAAGGCCCTTATGATTTTGTAAAGCTCCTTTTAGCACAAATTCAGCATCATCCATTTTCCATCGCCATTCTGTGCCAACAGGATTGGTATGGTGTCTCCAACAGAATACACATTTGTTGGCACAAGCTAGGCTTGGTGTTGTTTCCATGCATCTATGACTTTCAATGCCATAAAAGGTGTGCTTGTAGCATCCTCCTCTTCCACGCATCATTGACTTTGTCCATCTGCACAGTTTTACTCCCGAGTGTGATCCAATCAGTTTGTAACCTTGCTTTTCCAATGAAGTCTTTACAAGCGGAGTAATCATCTCAGTGGGTTCATTCTTTGATAAATCCTTTTTAGATTTTCCCATGACATTGCCCAGATCTTCAACATCAACAATGTCATTTTCAGATGTCTCTTCTTTGGATTCATCTTCACTCCCAGAATCTTCAGAGTTAGCTATATCCTTCTCTTGACAGCTGCACTGACTACCACATTTGGATTTATCATTATTACATGCATCTTTAGGGAGGTCAACAGAATGTTCATGCTTTAGTTTCTTCCAAAATTCTCTTTTCCAGGCAAAATAATCCTTTTCAAGTCCACCATTATCATCTCCAAGACCAACTGCCAAAATTCTCTGCCCAGACAGTTTATGTAGACAACTGTCAACTTTTTTAGCTACAGCATTAAAATTATTTCCATACAGAGAATTACCAAGACCAAACACAGCATACTGTAATTTGCGCAGTATACTTTTTTGCACTCTAAAATCCAAAGCACTTTCCTCTAGCCATTTCACAAACCATTCAGCTCCCTCTGGTGGTGCTCCTTCTGTGTATGTAGATATAAAAATCACTAGGTAATTCATACTTTCACTTTCAAATGCTAATTGTTCATCTGGATCATATTCTTTTATATTCATCACTTCACAGGTGTATCCTTTATAAACAGCATCTTTCCCAAACATGTCCGCAAAATGTTTGGATTTTCCAGTTTGAGTTCCATATAAAACTTTGATCTTCCTTTTGCTTTCTTTTCGTATTTTTTCATCTAATTTCCTTTCTTTCGAAGCCAAATTGTCGATATAGTTTGACTTGAAAGCGTTATACTTGTCAGTCTCCGTCTGTTTTGTCTTTCTCTTTCCATATAAAACCCATATTAAACACGCTGCTCCTAGCACAGCCGTAAAAATGGCCCAATTTGAAGTAAGCAATTCCTCAAACATCTTTTAACTCCCCTTCCTTTACTTGTCTATAAACTAAGAAAGGAAAACCATGAAACAGAAAAGGTAACTTTGACGTAAGAACTAAGAAACGGGCATGGTGACTTGTAATCTTCATCGACAAAATGTTTTAAAATATCTCGACTAAGAGTCAGTCAATGAAGCGTTAAGATGATTTAAACGTGTGCACTATTGATATATGTTAAATCGTACTTTTATTTTTCCTTGTTTACATGCAATGGGACCCTTCAATGTTTCCGTTTGATTAATAATCAGAATTTATCATAATGTATCGTAAATTTAGAAAAAATATACATTTAATTAGTGTTTTTATTAATTATTAAGGGATTTATTAATGATAGTATGTATACGAATCATTTCATGAATGATGAAGAATGAAAATTTTAAAATATGGCCGACAGAGGGGAAACGTCTACTCTGAAACACCGAAAAATAGAAAAAGAAGGTATATTTGTGAAATATTGTTACATGAAAAAGAAAGATTTTACATGGTTATTTCAAGTAATAACTTATGGAATCCAATTCTATGAGTAATTAAAAGGTATTGCCACAATATGGTTGAAATGCATTGGTGCTATGATATGTAAAAATATTTATTGACAGCTGGTTGAAAACTCGCAACCTGTTTAGTGCTTGTAGTATTTGTCTGAAATCGGTTGGGCATCAGATCATATAATTTTTGTCTCGGGCTGACGAGTATGTTTTCCTGAAATGATTTTGGAAACACAGATCTTTCAAATAAACCTTCTTTCTTTGCTCATACCAACGAATAATCTAACTGTGTCTCGGGACAAGCCCTCACCACAGTTAAAATACGTCCCATATACTTGCAATGTAGCAAATTGGAGCGGATCCACTCCCAAATGATTTTGAAGAACACAAAAGGAGTTGCACTGAAAATAACTACCAAATTAATCATAACAAACCTTTTTGAGATTGTATATTAGGGCTGAAACGGTACGCCCCCTCCACGATATGGTACGTATCGCAGTACTTGTGTCACAATTCAATTTTTTCAATACGATACATTTTAAAAAAGAAACAAATCATAAGGTTAAAGAAAACTTATTCAGATTTCAAAAGGCAAGTAAAAGGTGTTGATACAATATAGAGCACTACTTGTGCCTCTGTAGATTAAAAAGAGCACTTTGTTCATGTCAATACTAACAGTGGCAGCCTGCTCTGAAACTTTCTCCGTCACAATTTTCTCCCTCGTGTGTGTCAAACTATTAGAATGAGGTGGAACCAGATCTATTTCAAGGAGTAACCAAACCCGATTATAAAAAAAACGCACCAAACCAAAAATCGAGATAGTGAATTGAACATTGAACCGAGCAGTAATATTGAAAAATATTGATATTTCGATGAATCGTTTCAGCCCTATTGTATATGCCTTTTAACCTAAAAATTAATCCATATAATTACGAAAATTCAACTCATCTTCTCAATATGTCTTCCTCGCTTCAAATTTACACGCCATGTTTACATTCGGAACTCTCTGGATTGTTCATAGAAAAATGCAGAGAGTTTGAGTTATCGCCCATGTTTATTTTGCTACATTACCAATACACAGAACTAATTTTATCGTTAAACCTGGTCCGTAGGACAATATCATTTTAACGATAGAACATTCTATCTGATAACAATTCTGTAAACTCACTCCTAGGTCCTGTGGTGGAGGACCTGACTTTATACACTTTTTGCGTCTCACTATCAAATCACCGTGTTAAATGTTGGCATAAAACTCTCGTGAAATCTGTTGGTAATGCTGGGTAAATTTGTGTGCAAGACTTTGGACTGCCCATTGTCGGAAATCGTTAATTTGAATGATATCTAAATAGTGAAATAAATAAGAAAGATAATATCACAAACACCACTGTTTAGCATCATCATGTATATACTATATTTTTAACTCTTCTGAGCCAAAGGCTCAAAGAGCTAATGCTATGGCCATGTATGCGGTGTGCGTAAACTTTTTAGAATATGGGCCATAACTCAAAAACTCCTTGGCCAATTATTGTCAAATTTGTCACAGGGTATCCTTGGCCCAAGGGCTCCGGTTTATACAAAAACTAGGGTTGTGACCCTTAAACAAGGGGAGATAATTAGGTAAATAAAACCAAAAGTACTGGTTGCTGAAAACTCTTCTTCTCAAGAACCACAGGGCAAATTATCACCAAACTTACACAAAAGGATGAGGATATGTTGAAGATTAAAAATTGTTCAAGGCATCACCCTGGGGCAAAGGGCGTGGTTTCAAGGTCACTTCAAAATTGACCAAAAATTACATTTTATTATAACGTTGACATTTTGCTTACTATAAGGACTAGGATCATCAAATCTTGTCAGTTGATGCATCTTAGGACGTCATATCATGTTGACTCAGAAGTAGGTCACCTTGTCCTTCTTTTTAAAATTTGCAGCCACTCTTTTTCAAATTGATTTAGAGGAATATTTTGAACAATTTAAGGCCTATGATCATCAAACTTTGTCAGTTGATGTATCTTGGGTCCTTGGAGTATGTTAACTAAAAAGTAGGTCACCTTGTCCTACTTTTTGAATTTAATGCCTAATCTTTTTCAAAACATTTAAGGTCATTAATTCAAATACTGAGGGGTTTAGAATCATTGAATCTTGTAAGATGATGCATCTTGGGGCCATAAAACATATTTATTAAAAAGTAGGTCACAGTGACCTACTTTTTGAACTTTGCAGGCATTTGATTTCAAAGCATTTAAGAGGCATATTTTGGACATTTTAATGCCTATGATCATAAAACTTTGTAAATTGATGCATCTTGGGTCCTCAAACAATATCAACTGAAAAGTAGGTCACCGTGACCTACTTTTGAAATTTTATGACTATAATTAAATATTTCAGGTACTAATTGGCCTAGAATCATCAAACTGTCAGTTGATGCATCTTAGGTCTTCGGAGTAAGACGACTGAAAAGTAGGTCACCTTGACCTTCTTTTGAAAATTTATGGCTTTAATTAAATATTTCAGGTACTAATTAGCTTAGAATCATCAAACTTTGTCAGTTGATGCATCTTGGACCCTCGGAGTACGACAACTGAAAGGTAGGTCACTGGGACCTACTTTTGAAAATTAATGGCTTTAATTAAATATTTCAGGTACTAATTGGCTTAGTATCATCAAACTTTGTCAGTTGATGCATCTTGGGTCCTCAAAGTATGTCAACTAAAAAGTAGGTCACTGTGACCTACTTTTGAAATTTTATGGTTATAATTAAATATTTTAGGTATTAATTGGCTTAGAATCATCAAACTTTGTCATTTGTTGCATCTTGGGTCCTCAAACAATGTCAACTGAAAAGTAGGTCACTGTTACTTACTTTTGAAATTTTATGGCTATATAAATATTTCAGGTACTATTTGGCTTAGAATCATCAAACTAAGTTAGTTGATGCATCTTGGGTCCTCAGAGAATGACAAGTGATAAGTAGGTCACCATGACCCACTCCCAGGTACTAATTGGCTTAGAATCATCTTGGGTTCTCAGTTGGAATTTCAAGGCTTTATCTAAATATACAGGATACTTAGAGGCTTCAAATAGAAGTGGTAGGTTGTACAGTTTATCAGAAGAGCGATTCAAGGCCCTTAGGCCTCTTGTATAGAATTCAGTGTTAATTTAGAACAGTCTAGCAAGGTACAAAGATATCCGCTGGCCCAGACTTGACCTCAGTAGATCTGATTTTCATGTTAACCAGTGCTGAATTTTTGTATCCCCTGGAACTTGTACCCTTTCCCATTTGATGTCAATCTAAAGTTGAAATTTTATTACACATTTTATTTGTTAAGAAGAGCTGGAAACTGTGTGATACCGTTATCTTTCATACTTCATCAGTAGAAAAATATCACTCACTCAATCAAATTATTGTTAATTTTTTTTTCAGATTTACATCATACATAGTAATGTAATACTCTGAATATAGACTGAGCTTTGCAAAATGAAATGTTCCTTTGCATGAAAATCACATACATTGTACATTATTTGTAGAATACGATGCTATATATTTTATAATGTCCATGCTCTTTTAGCTGATGAAGGGACTCAGTACACAGAGATCCGACCGAGGGAGACGGATCAAAGCAGCAGCACAAAGCCATTAGTTATACTGGGTCTAGTGTTTGTGTCCTCCATTGTGTGTTTGGGACTTGTTTACCTCAGCTTTCCAAATCTAGAACAGTATGTATGGTGCTTTTTATTGAAATCTGCATTAATCATATTAAATCTAGTATTTTGGAAAATTAACCATTTGAAATTTTTTTGGTGATTGTAATATATATAAATTCCAGTTTGCTCTCTAGCCGTAGGCTAACAAACATTAAGAAATTACAATCATATTTTACAAATAGGGGTGAAACAATAAACCTCCTTCACGGTTTGATACGTATTGTATAATTTTGTCTCGGTGCGGTTCTTTTCAGTACAATACATTTTGATAGAAGAAAACAAATTCAACGTTGTTTTATGCTTTCTTTTACTAAATCTAGTCACTTAATTTACGAATTCTGTTTGCAAAATGACTAGAAGAAATTGATTAGAATTATTTGACTGTCAAAAATTATTTTACAAACTATCAGTCCTCAAAAATTTACATTTTCTCTTCTTACTTATATGGAGTAAAGTGTTTTACCTTATGCCAAACCCGACTGGATAATGATCCCGACCGAAAAATGAACCGAATTGAAAATTAGATTTTGCATGGTGTATCAAACCGAGAAAAAATACTGCAGTGAATGGATACTGCGGTGAACCGTTTCACCCCTATTTACAAAGTTAACAATGATATTCTGCAGAAGTTAGCTATCATAGGCAGAATTGAATACTTTATTATTACCATGTGCATCTCTATTCAATGTTGATATTCTGTCTCTTAGGTTTGTTTAAGCATTGAATTTGTAAGTTTTGGATGTGTAACATTTCATATAACAGATGGCTGCACTGACAAAGTGAATAATGCACAGTAATGTGTTTTAAGAATTTGTCTGCACAGCTGTCTGAGTTACATGTATGACACGTTTAATGTCCAAAATTTACAATTCAGTGCTTATATTTACATTTATTAATTTCATGGTTCATTGTAGATTGATAAAATATTATTTCTTTGAGTTCAATATACCTTTTAAAATGATACACATTGCACATCTAAATTGAGGGAACACCCATTACTGTTCAATGTGAGCATGGAATTTCGTTCATGACTTTGCGCTTGTACAGCATTTAACATTTGTGACTTCAAAATAAAATCATTTCTTTAGCCTTTTGACCTAGCCATCTGTGTTATGATGTTTTGAATGAAGAAACCTTCAACACTCTTTATAGGGAAAATACATATGGAAGAATGTAAAAGATATGTATTTTTTAGTTTACAGAATCATAAAGTTTACCCTTTGCAGTTGCAGTTATTAAGAGAAATCTTTGTGTTGTATTTCAGAGATGAAAAGCAACACATAAAGCTTCCCAGGAACATAGAAGATGCAAAGAATTTAGGAAAAGTTTTATCCCGATATAAGGACTCCCATTATAACCAAGTGTTGGGAGGCTACTTCATAACATATATATTGTATCCTTACTGTAGTTGGTAACTTGATTGACACTTCTCAAATGGGTTATACATAGATACACTGGCTTTAGCTCCCACTTTGCATGATGACATGTTATACATGTATTAGTCTTTGTTTTTCATTAATTAGTGCTTGTACATCGTTTAGAAAAGAAAATCAGTAGTATGTTTTATGTGAATTATAGAGTTTAAACAATGGTTATTTTATTTGAAATGAAAAAAGATATCATTTTGCAGGATAATTGGTGATCATTATTACAGATGATATTAGTTATGATTATTTGATATTCTTGTCTTCAAAATTAAGCAATAGTCTCAAGACTAAGTAAAACAGACTCAGACTTGGGGCTTATTGATAATAACCCTGGCATCCAGGTTCGGTAAAGG
The DNA here is from genome assembly GCF_033153115.1 of Saccostrea echinata. Taxonomy (NCBI): domain Eukaryota; kingdom Metazoa; phylum Mollusca; class Bivalvia; order Ostreida; family Ostreidae; genus Saccostrea; species Saccostrea echinata. The sequence continues at coordinate 8,557,084 of NW_026889772.1, forward strand.
ACCCTTTCCCAATTGAAAATTAGCTCTTTATTTATGTGAAAATTCCCAAATGACAAGCAGATTGAATTTTTCAGTGCTTTTTATATTTAAAAAACTTCAATTTTGAGATTATAATAATGCATGAAAATGTGAATAGGGAATAAGCCTCTTTATTCAACAGTTAAACGTTATATAAGACAAAAAATATTTCCAAATTTTGCTAACATCTTGGTTTTAAATTCCCAATTGGAAAGGGTGTAGGACTCTGTACCAAAAAGGGTCAATTAAACCCTGAGACTTTTAAGATTTGAATCATTTTTAAAGCAGAACCTTATCAGTACTGTAGTGATGGGGATTGGTAAGGATTTCATAGTCAGTGATTGGTTTTCTGTATCTAATTATTTATAGTTATTAATAAACAAAAAATTCCAGTATAAACAACTGAGATAGAGAGTAAATCCGTGTGAAAATTAACATTTCCTAAGCAGAATTTTTTTTCTGCTCTTGTTACTAACATAAAATATACCCAGTATTGGTGAAAAAAAATATGCACCAGTACCAAGCACCTTTTGTAGGGTTTTTTGATAAAAACAGAACACCTGACTAATTATTAATTAAATTTTTAAATATATGTCTTTGATTACTTTGATCAACCATCGACTGATTTTCATTTATAATCAATGATTGGAACAACACTACCTAATGGAGTTTAAGATTTGAATTGTTTTCATTAAATTACTTCTTTTTGGAAAAAAAATATTTCAGATTGAAATATCCTTGTAATTGTGGCAATGAAAAATAATGTGGAAAGAGAAATTTAAACATACACGTATCTCTGTTTTCGTACTTTTGAGCCTGTTCTGGTCTCGTTTAGTAACCTTTAAGGTGTACAGGCCAGAATGGCCATCTCACTGTATTTTCACAGACTGATTGTTGATACATACATGTATCATCTGTAAGAGGTATAAACCTTGACTTGATAACAGCTTACAATCCTTTGCTATACCTGGGTCAATATTCCTCAGTATTCTCTCTGGATTTCTATTTCCGTTCCAGTTAGCTCTCTTTCTTGTTTGCTTGGTGAGTACTTTTTTCCCCAATCAAATGAAGTAATGCTATAAACTAACAAATTTTGATTTCAGTGTTATACAATGTACATTTACGGCTACATTTAAGTATTATTCGATGTTGGTAGCACATTTTTTTGTACATGTGAAAGGCTAAAAATGAAAAATGTCATTGAATATGCCAAATTTTTCATTCAAGATCTTTTACCCTAAATATGATGTGTGTTAAACATTTCATTGAATCTGTTTGCAGTGCTCAGGAATTGGTGCTTCTTTCTGTTATTTGATGTCGTATCTAGTAGGACGAAGACTCGTGGCTAAATATATCCCAGATAGAATAGCAGAGTGGCAGTCACATGTAAGGAATATCTCACTTAATAGATATCCTTCTCTCAGATATCTACCTTAATACATGTCCTTCTCTCAGATATCTACCTTAATACATGTCCTTCTCTCAGATATCTACCTTAACTCTTTACCCCTTTCGCTGTTTGACGTAATAGTAGCATTACATTTATCAATTTTTGATGACGTTATCCTTTTCCCCGCAGCGCAGTTGCGATTACGTGCAGAAAAGACGTGATTCCGAACGTAGAGTTTACAATGTGTATACATGTAGCATTTTTCATTGTAAAATATGATGTTCATTATTGTAAATCATTGTCGTAATTTGCGCATCCATTTGTAACTTAAATTAAAATATTTTTAATGGTCATTTTATCCTGTTTATTTTGTTTATATCATTCTTTTGTGTGGATGGTGTTATACATTTGTAATAAAATATCATAGCTTTGTACTTTATTAATAAGCTTATTAACTCTAAAACTTTGCTCGAAATATTTGTTAAATTACTCAACTGGGTTCCATTTTTTGTACTGATATTGAAGTGAGAGACAACCACATTTTCGTAGTCCCCCCTTTATTTCTTCGGTCACATGCCCATCAGTTTATCGAAACTTGCAAAATTTTCTGGTAAATAAGAAAAGAAATGAGACCAGAAGCATAACCACTCTTAAAGATTTTCATAACAGTTAACTTATATAATTTTGACAGGAAAAAGTTGACAAACTAGTGTTTGTAACTTATAAAAAGTATGTGAAAGTTTCATTTGAATTACTCTTAATATTTTACTGGACAATAGTAATTAACTAAAAGTAGTAAATTTATTTCATCTGATATCTTTACACCTATGTACATGTACATGTCCGCTACAATAAAAAAAAAGAGCACGTTAAAAAACCGTGAAATAAAGAAACGCACTTTTTATCTTAAAGTGGACCTTGCATAAAGCACATCGAAATGCAGCATTTTTCTTTCTTAGTTATGGACATAAAACAGTTTTTTTTTAAACGATAAAATCGTTTAGAAGAGAATCGTAAAACTAGTGGGACGAAGAGGTCGGTACTCGGTAGCATTTTTAAATAGTGTCGGAAGTATTCGGAAGTATTCCGATTAGTTGTTGAGGAAATCAGGCCTTTTGTAAGTTATATATATTTTTTCCTTGGACTTGGAACGGTTTCTATTTTAAAAATGCATTAATGGTACTTGCATTTATCGAGAAATATAGAGAGTATTTCAACCATTTTTGCTAGGCATGTCAGCAGAATACATTTTACCATCGTAGTCAGACTTCTATGGCATGATGATTTTTTTTTAAAAATTTATACGTCAAACATGTATGCGTATTTATATCGAATTCAATCAAACGCACACAACAAAGCAAAATTAAATAAAATCGGAAAATGATATATATATTAAAATTAATTTATCTGACATTATTCAGGATCTACCTGGTTTTACATGTAGTGCGTAGTGGATACAGATTTTTGAATACCTGATTTTGTGACTGCGCCATTACCCTACTAACATATTAAGGACATACATAACGTAGTTTGAACTTTATTGTCTTTTTCCCTGGAGTTGAAGAGTTCCAATACTTAAAGGAATTGTGTGCTACATTTGTATGTCTATATATGCTATTGTGCACTTCTTCTAAAACAAGTTTGGATAAACAAAACATCTAGAATGTGTGTTTAGTAATTTTTAGCTCTACTGGTCAGAGACCAGAAGAGCTTATGCGATAGTAAGGTGTCCGTCGTCCGTCCGTCTGTCTGTCTGTCTGTCTGTCCGTCTGTCTGTAAACAATTTTTCAAAACGCTACTCCTCCTACAGTTTTGGTCCGATTTCAATATAACTTGGCACACAAGTAGACTACACTAAGATACATAATTTAGTGCATCGGTTTTTGATTTCGATGGACGGTGTTGCCATGGTTACTAAAAATAGAAATTTCTGTGAAATTCCTTTAAAACGCTACTCCTCCTACAGTTTTGGTCCGATTTCAATATAACTTGGCACACAAGTAGACTACACTAAGATACATAATTTAGTGCATCGGTTTTTGATTTCGATGGACGGTGTTGCCATGGTTACTAAAAATAGAAATTTCTGTGAAATTCCTTTAAAACGCTACTCCTCCTACAGTTTTAGTCCGATTTCAATATAACTTGGCACACAAGTAGACTACACTAAGATACATAATTTAGTGCATCGGTTTTTGATTTCGATGGACGGTGTTGCCATGGTTACTAAAAATAGAAATTTCTGTGAAATTTCTTTAAAACGCTACTCCTCCTACAGTTTTGGTCCGATTTCAATATAACTTGGCACACAAGTAGACTACACTAAGATACATAATTTAGTGCATCGGTTTTTGATTTCGATGGACGGTGTTGCCATGGTTACTAAAAATAGAAATTTCTGTGAAATTCCTTTAAAACGCTACTCCTCCTACAGTTTTGGTCCGATTTCAATATAACTTGGCACACAAGTAGACTACTCTAAGATACATAATTTAGTGCATCGGTTTTTGATTTCGATGGACGGTGTTGCCATGGTTACTAAAAATAGAAATTTCTGTGAAATTTCTTTAAAACGCTACTCCTCCTACAGTTTTGGTCCGATTTCAATATAACTTGGCACACAAGTAGACTACACTAAGATACATAATTTAGTGCATCGGTTTTTGATTTCGATGGACGGTGTTGCCATGGTTACTAAAAATAGAAATTTCTGTGAAATTCCTTTAAAACGCTACTCCTCCTACAGTTTTGGTCCGATTTCAATATAACTTGGCACACAAGTAGACTACACTAAGATACATAATTTAGTGCATCGGTTTTTGATTTCGATGGACGGTGTTGCCATGGTTACTAAAAATAGAAATTTCTGTGAAATTCCTTTAAAACGCTACTCCTGCTACAGTTTTAGTCTGCTTCTAATATAATTAGGCATACAAGAAGAGTATACTAAGATACATAATTTATTGCATTGGTTTTTGAATTCGATGAACAGTGTTGCCATGGTTACATAAAATAGAAATTTCTGTGAAATTCCTTTAAAATGTTACTCCTCCTACAATTTTTGTCTGATTTCAATCTAATTTGGCACACAGTTAGAATACACTACAATACATAATATGTATTTCTGTTTTTTTTTATTTGGGTGAATGGTGTTGTCATGGTTACTAGAAATAGAAATTTCCATGAAATACTTTCAAAACGCTACTACTCCTAGTTTTCATTTGATTTCAATATAACTTGTCACAAAAGTAGACTACATTAAGATACATAATTCTATTTATTGTTGCATGTTGCAATGTTTCAAATCCAAGTGCTACTTTTCTTTTGTTATACAAACAGACCAGTAGAGCTACAGTCTCATCAGAGACTTCTGGTTGTGTATTTTTCTTTGAATTATACAAGAATTTTTATCAATTGATATCTTTTCAAAACCCCTGGTAATGCATTCTGATTTTTTGTCGACGAACATCTGATGGCACTATAATCTTAAATTAATAATATTTTGAAAAATTACCAGTAGGTAAGGTACGTTGCGTATGTCCTTAATATACAATTTAAAACAAATAAATACATTTCTTTGATTTAATTATTTTGTTTGTTTACCTTATATACAATTTTAACAGAAAAAAGTTCATGTTGATAAGAGAGAATAAAAGAATGTCTCAATAATTTCCAAACAGCCCTCCTTCTTAGATAGCAGTTGATCGAAAATGTTTAACCCCCCCCCCCCAACCTCCCACCCCACCCCGCTTCTCCGAGCGCGAGGAACGAACTTTCAATCGCCTTAATGCATAAATTCTAATATATAGGGGTGAAGCAGGAGTGGTTAACAATACATTTAGAGAGTGACTGTCAAATATGTCAAATCGCCATCTTGCCTGTGCAAGACATATACATGCAAGATGGCGGATGAATACCAACAGACGGCGTCGTCCCCCTCTGGATAGTTTTGATAGAATACATTATTTTGTCTAGAGCTTTGTATAAATTCTATTTCTAGTGTAGGCAATGTATACATACAGGAACCAATGTAGATTTTTAGCTCTACTGGTCAGAGACCAGAAGAGCTTATGCGATAGTAAGGTGTCCGTCGTCCGTCCGTCTGTCTGTCTGTCTGTCTGTCTGTCTGTCCGTCTGTCTGTAAACAATTTTTCAAAACGCTACTCCTCCTACAGTTTTGGTCCAATTTCAATATAACTTGGCACACAAGTAGACTACACTAAGATACATAATTTAGTGCATCGGTTTTTGATTTCGATGGACGGTGTTGTCATGGTTACTAAAAATAGAAATTTCTGTGAAATTCCTTTAAAACGCTACTCCTCCTACAGTTTTGGTCCAATTTCAATATAACTTGGCACACAAGTAGACTACACTAAGATACATAATTTAGTGCATCGGTTTTTGATTTCGATGGACGGTGTTGTCATGGTTACTAAAAATAGAAATTTCTGTGAAATTTCTTTAAAACGCTACTCCTCCTACAGTTTTGGTCCGATTTCAGTATAACTTGGCACACAAGTAGACTACACTAAGATACATAATTTAGTGCATCGGTTTTTGATTTCGATGGACGGTGTTGCCATGGTTACTAAAAATAGAAATTTCTGTGAAATTCCTTTAAAACGCTACTCCTCCTACAGTTTTGGTCCAATTTCAATATAACTTGGCACACAAGTAGACTACACTAAGATACATAATTTAGTGCATCGGTTTTTGATTTCGATGGACGGTGTTGTCATGGTTACTAAAAATAGAAATTTCTGTGAAATTTCTTTAAAACGCTACTCCTCCTACAGTTTTGGTCCGATTTCAATATAACTTGGCACACAAGTAGACTACACTAAGATACATAATTTAGTGCATCGGTTTTTGATTTCGATGGACGGTGTTGTCATGGTTACTAAAAATAGAAATTTCTGTGAAATTTCTTTAAAACGCTACTCCTCCTACAGTTTTGGTCCGATTTCAATATAACTTGGCACACAAGTAGACTACACTAAGATACATAATTTAGTGCATCGGTTTTTGATTTCGGTGGACGGTGTTGCCATGGTTACTAAAAATAGGAATTTCTGTGAAATTCCTTTAAAACACTACTCCTGCTACAGTTTTAGTCTGCTTCTAATATAATTAGGCATACAAGAAGAGTATACTAAGATACATAATTTATTGCATTGGTTTTTAAATTCGATGAACAGTGTTGCCATGGTTACTTAAAATAGAAATGTCTGTGAAATTCCTTTAAAACGTTACTCCTCCTACAATTTTGGTCTGATTTCAATCTAATTTGGCACGCAGTTAGAATACACTACGATACATAATATGTATTTCTGTTTTTTTTTATTTGGGTGAATGGTGTTGTCATGGTTACCGGTACTAAAAATAGAAATTTCCGTGAAATGCTTTCAAAACGCTACTACTCCTAGTTTTCATTTGATTTCAATATAACTTGTCACAAAAGTAGACTACATTAAGATACATAATTCTATTTATTGTTGCATGTTGCAATGTTTCAAATCCAAGTGCTACTTTTCTTTTGTTATACAAACAGACCAGTAGAGCTACAGTCTCATCAGAGACTTCTGGTTTAAATTACATTTTGTACATGTGGAAGCGGTTGATAAGTGAATAGGTACATGTATGTGATATACTGACATACTATAAATGTACTAAAAGTCGGATCAAGGATTTCCGAGTATATTTCTAAGGGAGTCTATACCCACTTATTCAACTAAGAATTTTGTTGAGACATAAATTTTATAAATGACAGGTGTCCATGCATATGTTTATGTTTTCTTTAAAAAAAATGGATGGATATAACTTTATTCTTTTCTTGTTTTTAGCTCTACTGGTCAGAGACCAGAAGAGCTTATGCAATAGTAAGGTGTCCGTCGTCCGTCCGTCTGTCTGTCTGTCTGTCTGTCTGGCCGTCTGTCTGTAAACAATTTTTCAAAACACTACTCCTCCTACAGTTATGGTCCGATTTCAATATAACTTGGCACACAAGTAGACTACACTAAGATACATAATCTAGTGCATTGGTTTTTGATTTCGATGGACGGTGTTGTCATGGTTACTAAAAATAGAAAATTCTGTGAAATTCCTCTTAAAACGCTACTCCTCCTACAGTTTTGGTCCGATTTCAATATAACTTGGCACACAAGTAGACTACACTAAGATACATAATTTAGTGCATCGGTTTTTGATTTCGATGGACGGTGTTGTCATGGTTACTAAAAATAGAAATTTCTGTGAAATTCCTTTAAAACGCTACTCCTCCTACAGTTTTGGTCCGATTTCAATATAACTTGGCACACAAGTAGACTACACTAAGATACATAATTTAGTGCATCGGTTTTTGATTTCGATGGATGGTGTTGCCATGGTTACTAAAAATAGAAATTTCTGTGAAATTTCTTTAAAACGCTACTCCTCCTACAGTTATGGTACGATTTTAATATAACTTGGCACACAAGTAGACTACACTAAGATACATAATTTAGTGCATCGGTTTTTGATTTCGATGGACGGTGTTGCCATGGTTACTAAAAATAGAAATTTCTGTGAAATTCCTTTAAAACGCTACTCCTCCTACAGTTTTGGTCCGATTTCAATATAACTTGGCACACAAGTAGACTACACTAAGATACATAATTTAGTGCATCGGTTTTTGATTTCGATGGACGGTGTTGCCATGGTTACTAAAAATAGAAATTTCTGTGAAATTCCTTTAAAACACTACTCCTGCTACAGTTTTAGTCTGCTTCTAATATAATTAGGCATACAAGAAGACTATACTAAGATACATAATTTATTGCATTGGTTTTTGAATTCGATGAACAGTGTTGCCATGGTTACTTAAAATAGAAATTTCTGTGAAATTCCTCTTTAAACATTACTCCTCCTACAATTTTGGTCTGATTTCAATCTAATTTGGCACACAGTTAGAATACACTACGATACATAATATGTATTTCTGTTTTTTTTTATTTGGGTGAGTGGTGTTGTCATGGTTACCGGTACTAAAAATAGAAATTTCCGTGAAATACTTTCAAAACGCTACTACTCCTAGTTTTCATTTGATTTCAATATAACTTGTCACAAAAGTAGACTACATTAAGATACATAATTCTATTTATTGTTGCATGTTGCAATGTTTCAAATCCAAGTGCTACTTTTCTTTTGTTATACAAACAGACCAGTAAAGCTACAGTCTCATCAGAGACTTCTGGTTCTTTTTTCGATTACTTCACGATGTGTAGATTTAATTGCTCTGAAAATAAGGGGGGGGGGGTGTCGAGCAGCCCTACCCCCTTCCTATAGATTTGCACCAAGTAGTCTTTCAACTTTTAGTTTTAGGTATTAACTGGATTCATTATCATCACTTTTTTGATGCAAAAGTGTTTGTTTATACAAAAAAGGAAAATATGTTGACCAAAAAAAAAAAAAAAATCGAGAGCATTTGTCCCCGTTTGGTTTGTAGACATTGCCTATGCTCTTTGTAATATTGTTCATGATTTGACGGATTCTAAATGAAAGTTCACCGGAAACATCTATGATCTAGCACTTTGTGTGTGTGTTGGGGGGGGGGTCAAAAAATTAATATAGATTGACAGACAAACAAACAAGTATAATTATAAAGATATCTGTATAATTTTATAATGATGGCAGATCAAAACTTTCAATGCACTTTCAATTCAATTTAACTTGAACATTGACCAGTTCTAAGACCAGTCTATTATTTTGTATCCTTACGCTTTTACTGTATTTCAACAAGCCCTGCTTTGAAAAAATATCAAACAAGTATCTAGTATACCAGCAATCAAATTTTCCTGAGTACCTTGTTTTTGCTTATATATTTTTGAAAATCAAAATGTCAATCAAAGTTATTAAAGTGCAACACTCGCTCTCTCTCTCTCTCTCTCTCGGTTTTTTTAATGTTTAAAATACTGGTTTGATAAAATTAATCTAAATTAAAAACATTTTACTTTCTCTTTCAATAATTTTCATTTGTTTCTGTTTTCTGTATGTATGTGCACATGTATTCCGTGTGATTTACATTTACTGTGGAAGGCGGGAAAAATGTTTCAGGTTGTATTTTTACGAATACATGTATTTGAATCAAACAAGAAAATCAGAATAAGGTAAAACAAAGAGTTATTTTATTATTGTAATCCTTTTTCGTCACATGCTGCAATACGAATACAACACACAAGTACTTCTGTCGTAATTTTATTGGTTCCCACTGTCATTTTCATCAAAACAGTAATTCAAAAAAAAAAAAAAAAAAAAAAAAAATCATTTTTCTAATTTAGTAAATTCTGGATATAGGTCCCCACCTCCCACAAAAATGGAGCTCATCCACACCTAAAACAGATCCCATGCCAGTGGTTCCGGTGTTGTGTCTTTAGAGTCAATAAAAAGGCTTTCGTACATGTAACATGACTCTCCCCCAAAGTATCGTCAAAAAAATCGGGCCACTGGGACATATTAAAAAACAGAAATTTATTCTTCTTCTCAAAATATTTTAGAATAAAATTACAAAATTTATTACCGAATCATTCAATATCGAAATAATCAAAACTTTACGCATTATTAGACTGCGGGGAAGGGGGTTAATACATGTCCTTCTCTCAGATATCTTCTATAGAAAGCTAGAGTTAATAGATATCCTTCTGACAGATATCTTCTGTATAAAATCTAGAATTAATATACATCCTTCTGTCAGATATCTTCTATAATTATGTAGCTTGTGAGTTTTGTCAGGTTGCTTTTAAATTAACTGAAGTATCCTTTTACGTGGTCCAAGTTTTATCAGACTTGAATGACTACTGTAGAAGCACAAATTTTTGTGGGGATAAAATTTCGTTGATTTCTCATCTAAAAAGATTTCGTGGGAATTAAATTTCATAGTTTCGAAAGTAACTTTAACTAATATATAGTCAATAAAAAAATGGTGTGGGATTTAATTTCGTTGATGATTAATAACAACGAAATTTAATCCCCAACAAATATTTCTACTTTTACAGTATTACTTAGGGTAATATGAAAAAATCTGTCTATATGCCAACTTTTCTGTATCAAAAAAACTCACAAGACTATGGACTTTATCAATATAAAGCTTATGTAGCATATTGTTTTAGTAGGGTTTCACAGAGGAGTTAAAGATTTTATTATAAGAGAATTAATCCCCAAAATGTCTGGAACTACATGTACATATGAATGGAACTCACTGTCACGAGATGTGACCTATCATTTGGAACTATATTAGAGTAAAGTTGCTGTAACATACCTGAATTTCTCTCTATTCAAAAAGAGATTTTTTTCTCCATTATCTCATGAAAGAACTGAGAGAAAAAAAAGTGCAAATGTATTTTTTTCAATATTGCTAAGAAGTACATGAACCTTATGACCAAGTCAGTTGTGCCTTGAACATGGTTGTTTTTCATAAACGACTTTCTTGTCACAATCCAACCCAGAATAGAGTTGATAGTAATGTTGAAAAAGTCATTATAAAATATAATAAAATATAGGTATAAATAAAAGTACTTTTTATCATAAACGTCATGGATGTTTTCATATAAAAGTTTGATAAAATCACTCATTTTTTTTAGTTACTCCACATTTGTATTATTAAACTTCATGAATGAATGACAAAAACCTATTGTATGATTGGATTGACTGCACTGATTTTTTCCAATTGTTGATTCTTTCAGGTAAATAAACACAGAGATCACCTGTTGAACTACATTATATTTCTGCGGATCACACCATTCCTTCCTAACTGGTTTATTAACATAGCCTCACCAGTGATAAATGTACCTATTCTACCATTCTTTGTGGGAACTTTTCTTGGTAAGTCATAACACATGAAACCTACTTTTAGCCTAGTGATACTTACATTATTTCTGCAGATGCTCTTGTCTGCAGAGAGTAAATTTATAATTTTATGCATTGTGTTCATAATGGTAAATTTAAAATACCTGTAATTTTTTTTCTATTCCAACATGAGATTCTAAAGGGTATTGCTTAACTATTAAAACCCAAATACATGTACATGCAAATGAACAAGATATCAAATGCAATTTTAAGGAATGATGACGAATATATATGATGTGACAAGTGTTTTATATCATGACAGGAGTTGCTCCCCCTTCTTTTGTGGCCATTCAAGCGGGAACAACTTTACATCAGCTGACCTCCTCAGGGGATGCAGTGTCCTGGACTTCTGTGTGTGTTCTGGGGTTGTTTGCTCTTCTGTCATTGGTGCCAGTTCTTCTGAAGAAAAAACTGCAGGAAAAATTTGATTGATGATAGTAGAACCTTAGATCTCTTATTGTTTATCTCAATGTAGAATTAAATTGTTTATTTTATTCTTATTTATTGGAGTAAATACATGTATCTTCTAGGGATGTCAATTTCACTAGCCTAGTTGCATAATCAGGGGCTTTAGTTGAACGACAGTCAACTACTCATTAAATTTAGTTTTTCTTATGTCAGTTTATCTTTGTGTCTTTCAGACTGCTTGTACACTCAACATTTAAACCAAGCTACCATCACATACAACATATTTCTCAATACAAGTATTTGCTTACTTTGCAGTGGGCTTACTAGAAATACCTGTACTACTTGTATCTAAATTCAAGTTATTTTTTTACCATATATTTTATCCAAATACACTTTAGTAAATACTATGCATATGGCTCGTCATCATTTTCTCTAAACACTAATACAGGTGATTGATCTGTACATCTTAAGCCATTGAAACATTTCTATTTACAGCTAAATTTTTGACCTGCGACTGGAAAACAGTCTGATTGTATTTATGAAAACATCAAAAACTAGTGATGAGTCCTAATTATGCAAACTATATCCATCAAGAAATAAATTCATAATAGACATCAAAAGAAATATCAACGTATGCACACATCCGTATCCCCTATTACAGGTATGCTAAAGTATGTAATCATTTCTATTCCAAAAAAAAATAACTTGATTCACAACATAGAGGAGGGTCTAGGCTTTGACACCAACAGAGCGGATCAGAATGAAATCTCTTAATTTATTAACTTGTATTTAGACTTATTATTAAAAAGCAAATTTCTAACAAATAACTGAGTAATAATATTTAGTTGATAGTCGGCATGACCGAGTGATAATAAAGTACCCTGTGACATCCTTAGTGCATGTATATTCCTATCATACTTTTTTTTTTTTTTACTGAATTTCGGGTCATACATCTTTGAATGTGTTCAGCTAAGTGTTTTATTATTTTAATTCTTTTAAAGATTTAACACATATGTTACTTGCAACTGATATAAATTGTAGCTCATTTGTAAATATGAATTGGGTCATTAAGAGTAAGGTATGGTGGTTTTAATCAATATGTTTGAAATTTTAGCAGTTTTATTTTAAATTATCTTTGAGAATGCTAGATTTCTATTATGCATGTTTTTTTCTGTAATGCATGGTTTAAGTGTAATCGATTGTGTTTCTCTCAAATAGTAAACATAGTGTTAAAAAACTTCAAGGGAAACCAGAAATCAAAGTATGTCTACAATAACCTATCTGTATTTAATATTTAAGGGAAAAATACGACTTGATTGTAAGCGAATATTCAGTGCAACTTTCATCACTAAATTCAAGAAAAGATTTTATCAGGCATTAAGCAGACATATATTCAAATCTTGTCCTAAGATACCTTTTTTTTAAAGTAATTAAATTTTTTTTTATCAAAGTGAACAAAGAACACTTTGAACAATTGAATTAATATTGAAAAGAAGCTTGAAATAAATTATAAATCTTTGCAAATTTACAGTGTAAATACTGGTATTACTCTGAATAGAATTTAAAAAAAAGTTTTGATAAAAATTTGGAAACTACATATAGGTGGGTATTTGCATATCAAAGTTGTCTCTCAGTATCACATTTTTAAAAAAATTTTTGTACATGTATTTGAAATATAATGCATATTCTAGAGTCATTGTATGCCTATTTATCAAATGTACATTGCACTGTTTCTGTTTTTTTTTTTGTTTAAACATAGCTGAAGTAGAAAAATCTGATATGTGTATCTTGTATTGTCAAGTGATTTTGCTTACCATGGCCAAGGCTCATGTGTGTTTTTCTGGTCAAATATTCTAAAACATTTGTCTGTCTCTGGCGATTGTCTTCCTTATTCTTGCTTTTTCTCCAGAACATCTATGCCAATTCAAACATCACATATAATGAAGCATTACTGAATAAGAAGAATCTACTTTTACAAATCAAGAGCTGTGTCCACTTTTAAAGGGTGATAATTGTTTTGAACAGTGAAAATGGGGTGGTCATTTAGAAATTAATCCGATAAAAACCGATAAATCAAACATTACTCAAAAGCTTCCTAACATATAATGTTCAATTTTATAATCATTGCCCCTAGACTAGGGCAGGAGCATAATAAGGAAAATTGTAGGAAATCTACACTATTTTTGTTGCCAAGGTGAGCAGGACTACAGGTGGTTAAATTTATATGCAAGCATTCCTCTCTCTCTCTCTCTCTAAATATATATTTCAAAACACGCTTATAGCAAAGTGCCAGGGACGGACAATTTTTTTTTGGTATTTCTGTTAAGTTCATGATATAATTTAAAGCCACAGAGAATTAAAATCACTTCACTGTAAGTGTCAGAACAATATTATAGTGTATGCTTTAAGCGCATTTTACCGTATATAATATGTGAAGTCAGCTTGGACCACAATAGGGTTTTTTAGGTCACCTGAGTCACTCAGGTGACCTATTGCTATGTGTTTTTGTCTTTCGTCGTACGTCGTTCGTCGTCAATCGGTCGTAAACTTTTGAACATTTTTAGCTTCTTCTCTGGAACCGCTGAACCAATTTCAACCAATTTTGGCATATAGCATCTATGGGTGAAGGGGAGTAAAAATTTTGAAATTCATGGCCCCTGCCCCCCTGGGGCCTGAGGGGTGGGGCTAAAACCATCAAAATTGATGCACTCTTTAAAAATCTTCTTCTTTACTCCTGGACATCAAGCAGTCAAACTGTTGGCATGATTGTAATAAGCATTGAGCCCTCTACCAAAATTTTGAAATTCATGGCCTCAGGGTCAGGGGTTCTGGTGCTAGGGGGTGGGGGCTCTAATGATTATATAGTGAAAATGCATTAATTCTTTAAAAATCTTCTCCTCTGCTCTTGGGTATTAAGCTGATGAATTAAGTACATATTTATGATGAGCAAGAGTGCCTCTTCCAAAATAGTGAATTTCATGGCCCCTGGGTGAAGGGTTCTGGTGTTAGGGCGGGGCTCTAATGAATGTATAGTGAAAATGCATTAATTCTTTGAAAATCTTCTCCTCTGCTCCTGGGTATTAAGCCGATGAATTAAGTACATAGTTATGATGAGCAAGAGTGCCTCTTTCAAAATTGTGAATTTCATGGCCCCTCGGTTAGGGGTTCTGGTGTTAGGGTGGGGCTCTAATGAATATATAGTGAAAATGCATTAATTCTTTGAAAATCTTCTCCTCTGCTCCTGGGTATTAAGTCGATGAATTAAGTACATATTTATGATGAGCAAGAGTGCCTCTTCCAAAATTGTGAATTTCATGGCCCCTGGGTCAGGGGTTCTGGTGTTAGGGCGGGGCTCTAATGATTATATAGTGAAAATGCATTAATTCTTTGAAAATCTTCTCCTCTGCTCCTGGGTATTAAGCTGATGAATTAAGTACATATTTATGATGAGCAAGAGTGTCTCTTCCGAAATTGTGAATTTCATGGCCCCTCTTGGTGAGGGGTTCCATGTGGGGGGGGGGGGGGGCTTTTTTTCTATATACTGAAAATAAATGCTTTGAAAACATCTTTGCTCCTGGGTATTGAGCTGATGAACTAAGTACATAGTTATGATGAGCAAGAGTGCCTCTTCCAAAATTGTGAATTTCATGGCCCCTTGGTCAGGGGTTCCATGTTGGGGGGGGGGCTTATTTATTATATACTGAAAATAAATTAATGCTTTGAAAATCTTCTCCTCTGCCCCTTGGTATTAATTAAACAAACTAAATACATAGTTATAATGAGAAAGGATTCCTCCTTCCAAAATTTTGAATTTCATGGCCCCTGGGTCAGGGGTTCTTGAGCTTGGGTGGGGTTCTATTGATTAATTAGCAAAATGCATTAATGCTTTGAAAAAATTCTCCTCTGTCCCTGAGTACTAAGCAAACAAGCTAAATGCAATAATATCAATGTAAATACATGTATTAAATTTAATTATAAGTAAATGTGCCTTTTCTTTGCTTGTGGGTGTCTAGGAGACACAATTGTGATGTGAAGCAAATGAGAGTTACTCCCCTTTGCTAAATATTGTTAATCAAGAAATCTTTGTATATAATTTAATTTACAGGTTATTTGATTGAATGAGAATACAAGAAAGAATGTTATATATATATAGAAACAAAATAAAAATGAATGTTTGGTTTAAATGAGCAAAGTATGCTCAAAGTCAGATTCTTGCCTGGAAAGCAGTATAAAAGATTGACATAAAGATTATTTATATATTTAGCAAAAGTTGTAATTGTACACAGTATGTATACTCTGAAAATGCATTAATTCTTTGAAAATCTTCTCCTCTGCTCCTGGGTATTAAGTCGATGAATTAAGTACATATTTATGATGAGCAAGAGTGCCTCTTCCAAAATTGTGAATTTCATGGCCCCTGGGTCAGGGGTTCTGGTGTTAGGGCGGGGCTCTAATGATTATATAGTGAAAATGCATTAATTCTTTGAAAATCTTCTCCTCTGCTCCTGGGTATTAAGCTGATGAATTAAGTACATATTTATGATGAGCAAGAGTGTCTCTTCCGAAATTGTGAATTTCATGGCCCCTCTTCGTGAGGGGTTCCATGTGGGGGGGGGGGCTTTTTTTCTATATACTGAAAATAAATGCTTTGAAAACATCTTTGCTCCTGGGTATTGAGCTGATGAACTAAGTACATAGTTATGATGAGCAAGAGTGCCTCTTCCAAAATTGTGAATTTCATGGCCCCTTGGTCAGGGGTTCCATGTTGGGGGGGGCTTATTTATTATATACTGAAAATAAATTAATGCTTTGAAAATCTTCTCCTCTGCCCCTTGGTATTAATTAAACAAACTAAATACATAGTTATAATGAGAAAGGATTCCTCCTTCCAAAATTTTGAATTTCATGGCCCCTGGGTCAGGGGTTCTTGAGCTTGGGTGGGGTTCTATTGATTAATTAGCAAAATGCATTAATGCTTTGAAAAAATTCTCCTCTGTCCCTGAGTACTAAGCAAACAAGCTAAATGCAATAATATCAATGTAAATACATGTATTAAATTTAATTATAAGTAAATGTGCCTTTTCTTTGCTTGTGGGTGTCTAGGAGACACAATTGTGATGTGAAGCAAATGAGAGTTACTCCCCTTTGCTAAATATTGTTAATCAAGAAATCTTTGTATATAATTTAATTTACAGGTTATTTGATTGAATGAGAATACAAGAAAGAATGTTATATATATATAGAAACAAAATAAAAATGAATGTTTGGTTTAAATGAGCAAAGTATGCTCAAAGTCAGATTCTTGCCTGGAAAGCAGTATAAAAGATTGACATAAAGATTATTTATATATTTAGCAAAAGTTGTAATTGTACACAGTATGTATACTCTGTTGAGATCTAAGTTAGTGTCACTTGTAGAGGAGTTGTGGTTGACAGGAGACTGGATGTTGTTTTATGCTTTATCAAAGTGAACAAAGAATCACAGAGAGCCAGAGTGACTTATTGTAATTAGTGACAAGTGGCAAATAACCACGTTGTATATACCCAAATCTGTGTGTACTGAATTGTAGCACTAGGCAAGTGACAAAAAAATATCTGTATGTATTGAATACATTACACAATAAGCAAGTGTTCTTTGTATTTGTATATTTTGCATTCAAGTACGATCCAAAGGAGATCAATCAGGTCAAGCATATTACAATAAGCAAGGGTATTTTTACCAGATTTTTAGCTCACTTCGACGAAGTCGTGATGAGCTCATGCTATACCCCTGAAGTCGGCGTCCCGGTTAAAGTTTTAGGAGCAAGTCCACTCCCAAGTATCTATAAGCCCTACCTGAACCAAACTTGCATGGATGATGCATCTAGGGATGGACACTACCACACTTGCTTCGGATGCTGGATCTGACCTAGATTTCCCAGATGAGTGACCAGGTTAAAGTTTTTGGAGCAGGTCTTTTTCCAAGTAACTATAAGTCCTACTTAAACCAAATTTGCATGGATATTGATCTTGGGATGTACACTAACTAGAAAAAAATATGATGTGAGATTTGCCTTACTTATAGATAACATTTGTCGAGGTGAGCTTCGTAATCTTTGATTACCTATGTTTGAAATTCTTGGGCAACATTGCTTCGTCTATAAGTTAATTTTGTTTTATACTTCCATGGATCCTTTAGTGTTGTATTATACTCAGGTGACCGTAAAGGCCCTTGGGCCTCTTGTTTTAATTCACGTTGCCCGCAAGAAAAATGTTTCTCAGGTGAGCATTGTTGCCCATGGGAATCGTGAAGAAATGAATTTGGTGATATTTTGGGTAATTATGAATTTTTTATATATAAATTGTTGTTGAAAAATAAATAAATTTCCTGTAAGGATGAACCAATTGTACAAGTTTTTTTTTTTAAAAGCTCTTCTGAGTCATAGCCTTAAAGAGCTAATGATATGGCCATTTCTGCGGTATGCATGTGGGCTCTTAAGGACCCAGAACAAGATCATTATCATAAGTCTATATGAATGAAAAAAAATCTCGAAACATACATTTAATCAACCAAACTTGTACATAAGGATGAGAATATATCGTAGATAAAAGATTGTTGAAGAAATATCCATAGAGCTAAGGGCGTGGTCTTAATGGTTCTTAGACACAGATTTGAACTTAATATTTTCTCAAATTTTCTGTATAATATCACGACTTATATATTGCAATAGCATTTTACACGAAAATATAATTAAAAACTTATTTTATCTGGAAATTATTGGAACTACGAATTCCGGGACGCGTTTGATTAACACATCTTTGCACTCACACAGATTTTAACTTTATCCTTAATTTTTAAGAAAAGGAGCGATTTTGTTATTTATTAATGAAAAATATTACATCTATAATCCAGAAAATTCAGAGTAGAAATGTTCGAAAGCAAAACCAACTCACCAGTATTGTCAGTCCGTGCTCTGTGATGTGTTCATAGTTTAACAAATTGAACACACCTGTGGAACGTAAACTGTTTTTGTAAACAGGACACGAGCTCTGTTATTATTAATGTTTACGATTCACCGGGTTTGTTCATTTGTTTAATCTGCACACACCACTGAGCACGGATTTACAATACTGTGAGTGGGTTTTGCTTTCGAACATTTCTACTCTGAATTTTCTGGGTTATAGTTTTAATATTTTTCATTAATACACAACAAAATTGCCACTTTTCTTAAGTATTAAGAATAAAATTAAAATATGTGAAAGCGCACGTGGCAATGATGTATCAATCCAAGTTTTAATAACTTCGAGATGAAATAAGATTATTATTATATTTTAGTATGAAATGCTATAGCAACATATAAGTTATGAAATTATGCAGAAAATTTGAGAAAATATTAGCTTCAAATCTGTGTCCAAGCACCTTTAAGGTCACTTCAAAAATTGACCCAAAATGATTATTTTTAAATATAGTATTTTGCCCACTGTTAGCACTAGGATCATCAAATATTGTCAGCTGATAAATCTTGGGACCTCGAGATTTAATGACCCAAAAATTGTGAAAAAATGGTGACGTAAATATAGTTAATAATGAGGACCTTAAATCACTTATTTTAAAAGGGCCAAAATTTAGGGAACCCTGTGACGGTACATATAATTGTCGTCGGCGACAATATTTACTGAGACGAGCCTTATTTTCCTCCTGCATAATGGACGACAAAATGTACAGTCAAGCACCCGCACATATTGTCGTCGTCGACAATATGTATTGTCAAGGTCGACATATATTGTCATTGATATATTGTTTTGACGAATATTTACTTGAGAAAGGAAAGAGAGATTGATACACACACACACGCACGGAGGTAGACTTACAACATTATTCGCAATGGAGAAAACTCTTTGGTCAGAAAATAGTGTCCAGGATTGATGTACATCACTATTATATGTTAAAGATACCGTAATTCTTGAGATATCTGATAAATCAGCCTATTCTTTTTTTCTTGTAATATATACTTGGAGATTGAATACAATATGTGTTAGTTTTTTTTTTTGTTTAGTAGTAATGATTATTTGGAAATTATATTTTGCGTTATTCTTATATACAATCATGTGCAGATATAATTGGTGTTGGGGTTGACATTTTTAGATCACCTGAACTGGAAATGCAAGTGAGCTTTTCTGATCATATTTTGTCTGACCGTCCCTCTGTCTGTAAACTTTTCACAATTTCAGCTTCTTCTGAAGAACTACTGGGTCAATTTCAACCAAACTTGCCACAAAACATCCATGGATAAAGGGGATTCAAGTTCGTTCAAATGAAGGGCCATGCCATTTCAAGGGAAGTAGATAAGAAATTAATGAAAATTTAGTGACATATTTTAAAAATCTTCTCAAGAACCAATGTCAAAAAAGTTTAAACTTATGTGAAAGCTTCATTATGAAATGTAAATTCAGTTTTATTCAGATCATGTCCATCGGGGGAAGGGTGTGGCTACAAAAGGTGATCAAAGTTTTTCATAAAATATTTAGAAAAAAAATCTTTCATTGTTTTTTTTTCAAGAACTACTGGGTCAGAAGAGATGATACATATGTGAAAGCTTCATTACATAGCGTACGTTCAATTTTGATTTGCTAGCTGGCACGAAAAAGATCCCTCACTGCTCAATGACCCTAAGTGCCAAGTATAGGTCTAAATTTGCAGCCCTCCACTGGCAAGTGATGACGTCTACATACGAATTAAAAATTCTCGAGATGGACATTATAATAAGAAACAAACAAAAACAATTAATTTTGTTCAAATCATAACCCCAGGGGAAGGATGGGGCCAAAATTGGGTGATCAAAGTTTTTCATAGGAATATATACATGTCTGTATGGATTCTGTATGGGATTACGCCAGGCGATGGGCCAGACATGAAAAAGAAGACCTTGACACTTTGTCAGAATGGATTAAATGTATCAGATTTGTCAGAATGGATTAAATGTATCAGATGTATGTTAAAATCGAGCATTCAAAGATTGAGGGGCAATATGAGAACAATCTATCCTTCTGTATTCAATAATCCAGAAGTGAAAAAAGAATTAGATGCTGTAGATTACATGATCAGTTCGTACTGGTCCATGCTGACAAAGCAGGTAACAACATTGTCTTTGTTTGTAAAGCTCATCATATTTAATGTATTTTAGAGGAACTTGGATTTAATTCTACAAGTGGTAATCCGACTTATACTCATAGTTCTCTTTCTAAGGAAGAAATTCTTCAAAATCATATGTCAGTTTTGAATATTTTTAATATTCCAAACAACCAAAATGAATTTGAATTACCATATGTATATTGGATTCCGAAACTTCATAAAAATCCTTACAAATGTGACGGGGTCTTCCATCATTGGAAAATAATAAGACAATTCCACAAATGAAGGTTCCAATTATTTATTGACAAAGAACGAAGAATGATGATAAACGAAGGTGACCTGTAATGAAAATGACACACTCATACAAATTCACTCACACTAATATTTATTTAATTTCAATAGTTTAAGAGCAATATTAATTTATTTCTTACCAGCTTCAATGTGTACCAAGATTCCGTAAGGAATATCTTGGGCTAAACTGCAATCATGATCTCGGTAGATTTCTCGCAGGAGAACATCAACCAATAATTAAAGTAATGTCCAGATTAAAAGAAATAGCTCGTGCATAAGTATTTATACTAGCACTCACACATGCGTACATAGCAACCACACCCCATACATACTGGTTCTACCACTCTCACCCAGGAATAACAATAGTCACAAGACAATCACGTGACATCCAAACACAATCACGTGACACGGAACACCTTACCAACAAGAATACAATACAAACACGATGACAATGACCACGTGACAATGACCACTATGAATGAATGAATGATGAATGAATGAATGAAACGAAACTTTACTACAGCTATTTACTACTTAATATACTAGCTGTGCTATTAACTAGTTATTCTAAATAAAATAAAATAAGCAATTGTCACCCTGTGACACAAACAAAGATACATAGCGGATTCCAGTAAATGTTCAACCAAGCCTCTTTCTTTACTCTTCACTAAGATATTAACAGTAGTGAAGGAGAAACTTCAAGAGTACTGTGCAACAATATATTCGAGAAGTAGTGTAAATCAGATGTGGATACTTAAAAATTCCAAGGAACTTTTGGAAAATTTGAAATCACAAGATTTTACCAAAATCAACAGCTTAAAAACTTACCACTTTTCAACTTTATGCACAAGCATTCCCACGATAAATTAAAGTCCAGGCTTTTTGATATCATTGACAGCTGCTTTTTCAATAAAAATGGAACTCGTAAATTTACTTACCTTGTCATTGGTCATTTGCAAAATTATTTTGTTAAAAACATTCTGATTGTACACACAAGTACTCTGAAGTTGACATTAAAAAGATGCTTGAGTTTCTGCATGATTGACAATATCTATGTGGTAATGTTATTTCCATTCATATGTCGACATGATATGTCCCAGTGAGTTCTAAATAAGATACCAAAGAGTCTGGCACATCTGTTTCACTTTTTACTAGAAAAAGACGTTAATGGTTATCTAATAACAAAGCTTTGTGATAAACGAGATGACTGACTTTTCAATCGTCACCTTCCCTTACTTAAGCAGCAATATACCCTCATCATCTGTATATGAGTTGTGGAATAATTCCACGTGTTGGTTTTAATTTTCAAGTTTTTCTCTATTCTGACATGATCACTGACTGATGATTGCAGGAACTCCCTTTGTTTGCATTATTATTACATTAGTATTGTTACTTATAGGACACCGTGACCTATTTTCTGAATAATACTGCGGAATCATTAATGTTCATGGGTGATCAATGCTGGTCACCCTTAAACCACGAGTTTGCATCCCCACGAACAATTATTTTGTCAACATTTATTCATTAAATCTTTCGTACATACGAGTAACCCAAGAAATTACGTCCACTTGAACCGACAAAATTTTGCTTGCCCACGAACATTCACCTTAAAGAATTAAAATGATTCCACAGAATGGTTTTCCATTTTCAAAACTTTTTAGCTAAGATATTGAGAGGCTTAGAATCATCAAACCTTGTAAGCTGATGCATCTCGAGGTCTCAGAGTGTGTCAACTAAAACATACGCTTAGTAACACTGACCCACTTACTGAATTTTAGCGCTTATCTTTTTATAATCTTTCAACATGTATATTTTGCACACTACATATATATGATATGTATGGTCACCAGACCTACATTGTTGATGAATCAGGGAATCACTAATTCCAAAGTAGGTCACGTTGACTTACTTTTTGAAATTATTATTTATCGTAAAATCTTATAGGCCTGTATACTCAAAGGCCTAAGATCATCAAACCTTGTCAGTGAATGTACATCGGGATATGTTGACTGAAAAGTAGGTCTTATTGACCTAGTTTCAGATATCTTTTAACCTATATATTTTGAACACAATGACATTGGAAAGGTAACTAAACCTTGGAATTACATGTAGTTGATGCACCCTTTACACAGGGGTGTGTCAATCCAAACGTAGGCCAGAATGACCTACAGTCTAATTTTTATCATTATTCATGTCAAGCTGAAACTTCAAAAATAGGATACTAAAAGGCCTAAAATCATCAAACTCTGTCAGTTGATATACCTTTGAGCCTCAGAATATGTTGACCTAAACGTAGGACACAGGGACAATGTTGTGCAATTTATATGAAGAGCAATTCTACGCCCTGGACCTCTTGTTTCGGAAATCTAAATGAGCATACATTTTTTGAATATCGTTATTACAAATGAACTTTTAATTTCAGTGATATCCCTGTAATGTACATACATCTGCAAGTCAAAAAAATCTTGAATAATCTTGTTTGATGTTTAAGATTAACATTCTTCATCAATATCGTCAAAAACATAAACTATTCCTCTGAAGCTTGTATTTAATTTTTTTCAAACAGAAGCATGAAAACAGTTTACTATGGTATTAGAGGCCCAACACGGGTGGGCCCTACAAGTCTAGTTCTAATCTGGTCCA
Source organism: Saccostrea echinata (assembly GCF_033153115.1). Taxonomy (NCBI): domain Eukaryota; kingdom Metazoa; phylum Mollusca; class Bivalvia; order Ostreida; family Ostreidae; genus Saccostrea; species Saccostrea echinata. The sequence continues at coordinate 8,580,827 of NW_026889772.1, forward strand.
CTAAGTACATCAAGGCAATAAACACAACGGCGGCCAGAAGACCAGACACAAGAGAGAAGGTCACTGAAGCTATAGACGCTGCTATGTAAGGATCATGAATCAAATGGATTAAAGTTGGACCATTACTTGAAGGATTCACATCATTAGTACACATCGTTTCCAGATTCGTTTCGCATGAGTAGATATGCCAAGCTGCAGGGAGTGGGTACAGCCGAGTGCTAGATCCACAGTATATGTAACCCGAAAATACAGCAAATGTTTCATGCTTTTTTTGCAACTTCTTAACCATTGAGTGAGTTTCGGAACTGTTGAAATGAAGTGATATACTTGAGAACTGTTCTTTTTCGATGTTAATTATTTTTCGAGATAGTTTTGTAGTATTAGGAAATTCTTGGGAAGAAGCTAAAGAAAGATTTTGAAAGCAAAATTTACGGTCATCTTCAAATAAATTTGTTGGAATGTACAAAGAAATAGGAGTGACGTATTTTGATTTGAATATGGTGCCCTGATAATGTTCAATAGTAACTAATTGCAAGACCAGGACTGGTTTTGAGAATTCTAGAAGGAATGGAGAGCTTTCGTTTTCAAGTTGGGAGAGGTATGCTGGAAAATACGCATAGTCAAAGGTTTTTGTCTTGTTGCTTGCGGTTCTTGCTTTGAGTGATGTGTTGGCATTACCTACAATTGGAAAGAAAAAAATAAAGATAAAAATATACAAGTCAACTACAGCTATTGAAGTGTAAGACATTAAAAATTGGGAACTATGCCTTACCAAAGATTTTGTAGGAACTCGTCTCATCGATGAAAAATCTTTGCCCCCACCTTTGATTAGATGGCGGAATTGTAACATCCATATCATTGTCTTTGTAAATCGTACCCATAGCAACAAAAAGAGGTTTGCTACCATTTATCATTATCCCTGATACGTCATAGTTGCATCGAACGTAAACAGAATCATCCTTGTTCAAAAGAAACTGGTATGTGTCAGCTTGAAGGAACCATGTCATGAACTGCTTAGCGACATCCAAGTTTATATATACAGTTGTAAAGTCCCGTGGTGCCGATATGACGAACCACGATTCCAGTTTCCCATTCTGATGAGTCAGCAATTCATTCCATAACGTCTGCACGACATAGACATTCCCCAAACTCTGAAGAGACGGAACTATGAAAGTGCTCTTCCTTGATTCAACATAGAGAACACTGGGTAATGAAGTTTCTACAGTAATACCTGTAAATGAAAATGACTTGATCATGATCATGAAAACACAAATAATTTCTGTGTTCAGTTAAGTAACAGGGAAACAAAAATAAATTTAAGTATTCTTCACAAATGTTTTCGAGTTTAAATTGTTTTGGCAGATATGTTTGTCTAATGGCAATGCTTATTTCTTACTTTAAATGCTGAAATGGACTTACGTAATAATAGTTTTTACTATATTTCTTGATTTTGGTCTATATAAAATGAGTCATTAATATTTTCTTAAACCCTAAATTCATTTATATCTTATCTTATTTTCATGTTACATATTGTAATATCCACCTTAATGTAACAGCTAGTCAGCGTCGTTGTGTGAACGCTACGCCATGTTCATAAGACTTAGTAGAACATAATCTCGACTGGATATGTCAGTTCAAATAGCCAGCATCTCAGCCGAGAATAAAGCGAAATGCAGCATTGATCTTGACTGGTACGAAAATTTTAAGTATCGCCTGTCAACTTTCTTATTGGTATAATAAATAAAAACTCTTTTTGCTTGATTTGATCTCGAACACAGCCACCAATTGCTCCAATTCACATCCAAATGGTATAAAAAGGATTTCGTTGGATATGCGTTGGAGACACTTTTTGCATTCGCTTCAGGATAAGTTTAGCAATTTTCTTGTATTTTGACCATTTATTTTTCCAAAACAAAGTGTTGATTTAAATATGAGCATTCCTAGTTATGCCCCCATTTTAAAGTGTTGTACTTGCAAATGTCAATCAGCCGGTATACCTAGTCGTTTATCTTTTTCTTCATGCCATCGAGCTACAGATCTGCAGCGTAATGACACCTTTCACTCCGGCAGGGTTTGAGACTGATGGTCAAACTATTCTCTACAAATTTTGACCTCAACATTTGTAAGAAGATAGTATTGACATTTGACGCTTGTCTTTTTAGCTCACCTGACCTGAAGGCTCAAGTGAGCTTTTCTGATTGAAAATTTGTCCGTTTTTTGATGTTTTTGTCGTCAACTTTTCTCAGTTTCATCTTCTCCAGAACAACTAGGTAAAGAAACTGGGGGGATAAGCCGAGCCATATGCCTACATAACGATCGATAAAAAATCAGTAAATTCATTTTTAAAAAATTTCACTTTTTTTTGAATTAATGTAATGCTTATTATCATTTGCATACAAATTTGACAAAACCTGAATACTGTAACAGCGAAAATGATTCTGATTAACATAAAAAATGGCATCACGCTCAATTTTCACAAAAACTGACATAAATTGGATGATATAACTACATTTTTAAAATAGAGTGGGTCATCCTACCATTTTTTTGAGAACGATTAATGAAAGGCAATGGAAAGATGTTGCTTTTTACACTTGCAAAAATTTGGTACGAAGACCCACTCTACATAAAAAATTAAGTTAACTTACTTAAATTTTCACCGTGGTCTTAAAAAATTGTAAGTCCAAATACGCTTGCTAAATATAGAGAACTGTATGCTATTTAAATGGGTATGTACGTGTGACTCCGTGGTACAGTGGTTAGCGAGGAGCTCTTTAAAGGGACGTTTATTGAGGAAAGTGTTCGATTTTTTTTTTGGGGGGGAGGGGGTTAATTTTGTTTTACTTTATAAAAAATATCTATAGGAATAACATATTTTTCACTGGAAATAAAAAATATATATACGTATATATATGTAGTAATGAACTCATTTACAGTAAATTATTTAAAATGCCGGATAAAAATCATAATAGATATTTGAATACTTTTATTCATTTTTTTTATTTTTACTACAAGCGCTTTTTATTTATTTTTACTACAAGCGCTTCTAGATCACCACTATCATTATATACAATGTTAACATTTTTATAATATCTCCACAATAAGTGTTAACACTCAATATGCAGATTAATTAATAGAAGTCCCTACCCATGTTAGACACTCGTGACAGTAAATGAGTCAACTGTTTAGCTTGTTTAGAATATAAATATCATTTTGAGAACTACTGTAAACATTACAATGCTTAAGTAAATTCGAACAATTGAGAGTTTTTTTTCCAATGAATGTTCTTGCATAGTCGAAAAATGGGCATGGGCACATGGCTCGTCTTATTCCCCCAGATTCTTTCAACCAAATTTGGCACTATCTTTTCGTGGAGATGATTCAAGATTGTTTAAGTAAAGAACCGTGTCCTCTTTCAAGTGGAGATAATTAAAATTTAGTGAAAATTTAATCTTTTAAAAATTGTTAAAATCTTCTCAAGAATCACTGGACAAGAAAAGATGAGATTTAAGTGATATTCATCACCTAGCATTGAGTTAAGTTTGTTCAAATCATGACCCCCCGGGGTAGGGTGGGACCACACTTGGAGATCAAACTTTTATTTAGGAATATAAGTGGATAAAAGCTTTAAAAATCTTCCCCTCAAAAATATTTCTGCAGATGAGGAACAACAGGACCATAGTGACTAAGGCGAGTTGTTGCTCATAGCCCCCCTTTTTTTTTTGAGATCTTCAAATAAATGGACAACTTTCTCTAGTTTCCACGAGAAGGAAAACGGCAAAGTTAACTACAATATATGTTCAAAGCACATAACAATGCTGTTCCCGATTACGTAAAACATATTTTCTTAAACATTCGCGGAAATGAATTACTATACAATGTACGCAATACGAAAAATTAAAAGTATTTTATTACATGCTTAGGTATATGTAATTACATACTTACATGTATGCATACAGATATGTGCGTACCTTGTTATATCTTTCATGTCTATGAATTAATTTCATGATTTGATTTATTATTTATATAGAGGAAAATAAAACAAACATGATTTAAACACGTTTATTATGATATTGGCGATTGTTGGTCGTGGCATTTTTTAAAAGCAGCAAAGGGGTCGCCAAGCGTAAAGGGCGACCCCAAATTACAACAAGCAGCAGCAGCAGCAGCAAACAACATGAAAGCATATACATATACTATTAATAAGCATAAATATGGCCGTTCCGGGTATACCGCAACCGGTAATTATATTTTATGTATTTTACATAAATTTTACATGTATGTAGAGTTATCGTTCCGGGTTAACCGCGAACGTTACTCAACATATTTTAGCAAGCAAAGCAATGCATGAATTTGTTGAAAGCAGCACACATTTTGCACAGTAATTGAGTTTGTTTTAAGCAAGCAAAGCAGACCAGTTCATGAATCTGTTGAAAAAAGCACACATTTTCAGTAAATAAGTTTGTTTTAAGCAGCAGCAGCACAATGAATTATAGCATCAGTTGAATGGCTCGGCGCAAACGCCACATGGCCGAAACCTTTGGAAACCACAGGTTTCGGTCACCCCATAAAATGGGGAAGCCGCATTCAACTGACCCACGACCAACAGCCCTTAAATAATTATCCTATTTACTGGGTAAAACCTACTTAAACACTTACTCCAGACCCCCCTCCCCCCCTTTTTTTTTTAATTTAACGATACTAGTATTAAATATAGACAGAAAACATGTGCTATTTGCTATTTGCTTACTGGTGTTTTAATATGCAACTTTTATGAGGAATTAAGGAACATATTTTAGATTATCCCTGGTTTTTTTTATAGCAAATATCTACATATAAATATAATGAATAACTAAGGTATTAAGATGCATTACATCTAGAGCAAACTATTATGGCTGGTTCTAGTATACCCCTCTCATTTCAACAGGAGCACAAGTATTCAAGCTGATTTAAAGCAACACTGTTCTGGGGGCAATCTCTGTTACTGATACTGTAGGATTATCATTAGAAATCTTTGCTATCAAATAAATATGTTAATTTGTATTTTGTAAAAGGTCAGCTATTAGGGAATAAAGTCTCACTTATAGTGCTCACATACGTATGTTTCATGTGGTTATAGTATCCATTTTTTTTTACTCCCCCCCCTCCCTGAATCAAAATGAAATCTTGAAATATTATTTATACTTGGTATGCCAAATAAAATCTTATTTAGGATGAATACTTAAATGCAGAATAACATTGTCACCATATTTAAATTCTATTCTTACAGGTTCTAACTCTGTTCAAATTCTTGCTTTTCCAATCAAAATAATCTTTATAATTGAGGAGCCTACACACCATAAACTTGATCCTTCCAGCTACCGTCTACATGTACAAGGAATATAGAACTAATGTAAAGTTTGACTTCTAATGTGTCTTATAGACTCACAGGTCATATAGAATGCCTTCACTACCTAGAACTATGATAGAAACAGGGCAGACATCAGTCAATAATAAATGACTCATAAACAGAGCAACCCCTTCTCCTATCTTACTGGATTGCAAGAACATTTTACTTCATCCTACAATATGAATTATTGTGTAGACATTTCCGGACAGTGCATTACACTCACAATCCTCAAGGTATAGAGACTAATACAATTAAAACAAAATTTCCTCAATTCAGAGAAAAATTGAAAATGTGATGGGAAGAAGACGCTTTCTGGTTAATAAAGGCTTAATCCATACCTTGAACAGGTTTGAAGCTAAAAAGTACTGTTAAAATATATGTGACTGAACCATATAAATTTTGTCATGCATTAAATTTTATAGCTGACGAACAGAATTTTGCTGTTGATTCTGAATGAATGACACGTTTAAAGGGTAGGAACCTAACATAACTGGAAAGAATTTGACAAATGCTTTCATTCTTAGTACATAAACAATAGTTTTGTATTTTCCTAAAATTATGCTTGTAACAGCTTTTGGTGAAATTCCAATGGGCTGGATTGAGAATATTTCTGCCCCTGGATCTTATATCCCTTAGCCATTCACAATACTTACCAAAGAAAATGATCAATGTGAAATATCACTTTCAATTAGCAAACAGCTGGAGCTAAAGTCTTTTGAATAATTGCCTTCTGGTTTCATCAATAAATTGGCTACTTGTAAAAAAGGAAACAAAAATTATGCCTTGTCTTACCTTCAAAATTCCCATACTACCTGTACATGAATCAGTTTAGAGTTGTAATACTTAAGTGTACTTGAAGTGACCTACACCAGACCTTGAACTAATAAATCTCACTGAACCGATACTCCCAATCCTGGTAATTCTTCTGTCATGATGGGCTCAAATGCAGCATTCTTTGCATAGTACACTCTTCTATTGAAAACCCTATCCCCACAGAATTACTTCAATCTGAGAGTCAGATACTAATTATCTTACAATAAAATTCTTTTTATTCCACAAATATTGAATGAGTTGCATTTTTTGAGGTCATTTTATGAGCTCTGAATTAATATGTCTAAAGTTGCAGTAATATTTTAAACCCAAGCATGTGTTTTAGTCTTTATCTGTTGTAAATTGTTCCATGAACTTCCAAGGTCCTATTAAGAAAATGAAATTACCACTCTGAATTATTTTAGTAAACCATTAAAATATGGCAAATGTTTTAACTGAAAACAATCACTGATAAGCCTAATAAGTCAAATATCTAAAAAAAAAAAAACAAAAAAAAAAAAAACAAAAAAAACAAAAAAAAAAAAAAACAAAAAAAAAACAAAAAAAAAAAAAAACCCAAGTATTAAACCTGACTGAACTTTTTACCAATATATTTTTTTTAATAGGGCAAGTATGCTTTATTTAAGTAACTTTGTCAGAAGCAGAGAATTGGAGTATTGATGAATGTACACATTCACAAATGGTTTCCATGTTTGTGTCACACAGAACACCTATAAACTTTGAGTACCTACCCACAGCTAAAAGAATAAAATTTGTCAATCAGCTGGTCATAGCAACATAGCAAAGAGATGTTCTTTTAAAGGGAAACTTGCTCTACTGATCTGTCAGTTTCCTTTATTAACAAGTCTATCTCCCTAATTTCCCCAACCCCAAATAAATTGGAAAATTCAAATTCTTGTTTACTAGTGTAGAACTTTAGGTGGAATGCAAGACTTAGAGTACAAATGATTAGGTGAATAATATGGGGGCATAACCTAGGTCCTTAAAAGGCTAAAGTAAAATACCCTTGCCCTTGATTCAGATTGCACACTGTTAAATTAATTGTATGACATACACTCAGGAAAATTCATTAGCTCTTAAAGAGCAACTGAGTTATCTTTGAAAGCAATTGAATTTGATAAAGCTTACTAGTATGCATAGAAACCAAGGGGGCAACTACAAACTTAAGAAGCTCTTAATTAAATTTTCAGTTTACATTTGAGGTTAAAATATGCAAGAAATAAAGCAACGGCTTTGTCCTGTTGGTTGATTGTGTTGTTTAATGTGGAGGACAATATTAAAGACCTGAACACAAGTCCTAAATGCATGAATAACACATACGCCTAATTTATGGTAAACATTATCCCTACAATATTGAATTTTCCATACTTTGCTTCCAAGCCCCCCTCCCCTTTTCAACATTTCTAGATGCTATAATCTGAAAAATTAAAAAAATAATTTATTTAAAATTCCCTTGTATAAACCAAGAATGTTCAATTTTATTAATGCTGTGAAAAATGACCAACGATCATTATAATGTTTTGATGCTCTTTAGAGAGTTTTCATACGACGTATTTTCTCTCCGAGTATTTCCCTTGGCCGCCATCCCGGTGGTCAACCTGGTAATTATTTTTTTTGTCTTACCAAAGTTGAGAGGGTGTAGCAGAAAAATTTGATGGAAAATCTTTATGGAAGAAAATTATGAAATGAAGGAGGCTTTAACAGTGTTTAACAAATGTATATTTTTCAGAGAAAAAAACAACAACGCTTCTACCCAACAATAGCCAGTATAAAAAGTTAAAGTTGGTTGAATAATGAAGGAATATGAGCATGTTGACCTCCAATATGGCAGCCAACGGGAAATAACTCTTGATAATTTGGGCCTTCTGAAAACTATCTATAAAACTGTTCTTAAATTATTTCATGCCTGAACTTCCTACAATGTAAACATTAAACGATTTTTTTTTTTATACAACCGCCAGTACTGTCCATATCAAAGTTCTTTTTGTGGTTATTATGTTAACTGTTCACATGTTGATTTGTTCAATTGTTAAACTCTTATTGTACTAACATACCCCATGTGGGGGCTTTAGTGAAAATAAAAGTTTCAAGTTTCTATAGCCCCCCCCCCTCCTTTACCACATAAAATATACAACTCCTGAGTTGATCAAGAATTATGGTGCTATAATGTGTATAATTTTTCTTGCAGTTATACTTATATTCATCATGTTGGTAATTCTTTAGTCGTATTTTCAAATATATATAATACCCGAGGACCCAATGGTTGTATTCCAGGAACATTTCTGGTGTTTAACAGACAACCGTGTTCCCCTTTGACCATCTATGAGGAACTCGCTGATTGTAGAACTGGTAGTGACTAGAACCACCATTTTCTTCACTGTTGGCTCCAATGGTATCGGTAATAAGGAAACGGAATTCTCATCGCAGAACGGAACAGCGAAGTAAAATAAGCTTTTTCTTGTTTCTGAAAGAACAGACAATTGCAAAGAATAAGTTGCATAAGGCCATTAAAAATCTTCTAAAAAATTAACGCTTTCCTATTTCAATTCAATTTTAGTTAGGCCTAACAAATCAAAGATCTGAAAAAAAAAACAACAACACTCATACAAAAAAACAACAACAAAAAAAAAAAAAAAAAAAAAAAAAAAAAAAAAAAAAAAAAAAAAAAAACCCCAAATTATAATAATAATAATAATAAAAACTAGAGACTCATTACTAGTAATGAGAAGGTCTTCCGTTATACTACTTCCTGTTTGCACGAAAATGTCTTTTCCAACGTCGGTATTAGCCTAAAACTTAAGTAGAAACAAAATAACTTAAAAAATACTTTTTTGCTTCGTTTCCTCTCACGACCGGAAGTAATGACGACACCCGATTTTTACACGAAGCAAATGAACTGATGACTGACTATAAGTCCTGAAAGTCTTAGACTTCAGTCTTTTACTGTTGTCGAACAATTGTGAGAACAATTTCTAATTTTGAGGACAGGAAAACACACGACCGGAAGTGAACTGAATAAAAATCTTTGAATTTTCTCTTGACTTTTGCAGTATCTACAGCATATGTAAAAAACATTTCAAATACCTATCTATAAGTGATATTTATGAGAAAGTTAAACCACGAAATAACGTAGTTTATCTCTTAAAACCGGAAGTTTAAAGTTTTTGTTTCCGGTGATATCTAACATATTTCAAAACAGCGAAAGGGAAGCAAGAAAGTGATGAAAGTTTTAATTTTAAAAAGAAAAGTTGAAATTTTCGATTTCTTTGATCACTTCCTGTGATGACCGGAAGTGACGGCTGATGCTTTAAACCCTATGTGTTTTGCCTTCTCACCAAGGTTTATTACTCCTATAAGTTTGCTGTCTTACTTTCATGCCTTTTCCGAGATCTCGCCGAAATAACTTTTCATTTTGAAGACAAGAAAACACGCGACCGGAAGTGAAGTTTACTAAGATATTTCATGTCACTCTAGACATCTGCAGTCTCAATAACATATATAAAAATCATTTAAAGAACTCTATCTATAAGCAATATGTTGGGGAAAATTCAAAACCCCTATTATGTAGTTTTTCTCTTATAACCGGAAGTTGTCGTTTTTTGTTTTTCCGCTGGGACCAACATATATCGTAACTGTGAAAAAGATACAATGATATGATGCAAGTCTTATTCCAAAAGAGAAAAGTTGAATTTTTTTATTTCTTTGATCACTTCCTGTGACGACCGGAAGTGACGACTGACGCTCTTAACCCAAATGGTTTTTTCTACTCCTCAAGGTCTAATACTCCTATAAGTTTGGTATCTAAATCTCTTACAGTTTCTGAGATCTCATTCGGACAAGTTCTCATTTTGCGGACATTTAAACGCGCGACCGGAAGTGAATTTTACAAAGATATTTGAGGTTACTTTAGACATTTGCAGTCTTGATAACATATTAAAAATTCAGTTCAAATACGTTATCTATAAAAAATATTTATGGGAAAGTAAAATACTCAAATTATGCAGTTTTTCGCTTATAGCCGGAAGTTGTCGTTTTGGTTTCCGGTGGGACCAACATATTTCAAATCTACAATTTAGATGCAATAATGTGATGAAAGAAAAAGATCAAAAAAGAAAAGTTGAAAATTTCGATTTCTTTGATCACTTCCTGTGCCGACCGGAAGTGACGGCTGACGCTCTTAACCCAAATGGATTTGCCTACTCCTCAAGATCTATTACTCATATAAGTTTGGTGTCTTAATCTTTTACTGTTTCTGAGATATGACTCGGAAAAAATATTTCTGAAAAAAATGGAAATCGGAGATATCTGACGACCGGAAGTGAATTTTGAAAAAAATGAAAAATAAATTTGTAGGTATTTTCATTGTCTATTATCCCTGAAAATTTCAAGAAAATCCATCCAGCCATCTCTGAGAAATCGTCCGAAAAGAAAAGGGAACAAAAATAATAATAAAAAGAAAAAGAAGAAACAGTAGAATCACTATAAGGTCTTCCGACTGAAACGGAAGACCTTAAAAAGAAAAAGAAGAAACAGTAGAATCACTATAAGGTCTTCCGTCTGAAACAGAAGACCTTAATAAACAGTACAATCACAATAAGGTCTTCCGTCTGGAACGGAAGACCTTAATAAAAAGAAAAAGAAGAAACAGTAGAATCACTATAAGGTCTTCCGTCTGAAACGGAAGACCTTAATAACAGAATGCTGTGTGAGGTTCACGTCAAAACATGGCTGACGCAAAACAATTCCTGAATTTTCCCCTTCAATTCGAGCATTTCTGTATTGGATAGGGTGATGTTTGTTTATGAGATGATAAACTATGTGTAAACTTTCTTAGTTTAGCGGAATCATGAACATTTTCGGCGTGATGAATAATTTGTTTACAGTAGTGATGAGGCTTTCGCGCACCTGCAGGAGCGGATCCAAGGATTTACGAATTTAATAAAAACGATGGAAATGAAGTTCTAATACTTATATATATTATTTAATGAAATTATTAATATGCAAGTAATAAATATACAAGAAAATGCTAAGGAATGCAGCTGACAATCGCTACTTTCTAAAGATAAATTAACTCTAAATAAAATAATTATAAATTCTTTAGACGAAACAGAAGAATGAATGGTAGCAAAATATCAAATCACATCAGGGGAACTGAATTTTATTAATGACACTCTTAAGAAGTTCCTTATAAGTTGTATATTTTGTATCTGCCTATTCCACCTGGCTGCTTCGAGTGAGGAGGGGGGGGGGGGGGACGGTCTTGAACATTAACATGTAAATTACCATTATTTTGAAGAGAGAATTAAGCCTTATCATTTTGAAAACTTCAAGAAGAGTTGCTTGTGATATGAAGGTCAAGGTCATTTTATTTATAATCCAAAACATAAAAGCGACATTTGCATTCATTACAGTAAAAGAGAAGGGGGGGTGGGGGGTCTGTAAAGATGACAATGTCTTCTACAGTTGACAAAATAAAAGAGGGGTGAATAAAATGCGCACTCATGATATACATCATATTCAACCATTTTTATTTAATATAAACTTGTTTCCTTGGCAACAGGAAGATTTTTCTGGCCTATCTCAATCACCTGAGAAGTGTTACCTCTACACTTCATCCTAAGCGAATGAGCTCTCAGCAGTCCCCGTAAACTATATATACGACAAAAAAATCAATATTTTGTAGTGTTTAAGAAACGTTGGTCCTACGTTTTCAGAAATTCTAAGATATTTAAAGATATTTAATTCCTTCTTAATCAAATCAAGAAACTGGCAATACGTAAAATCTTCAAAGAGGGGCCATTACATACCCTGTGAATATTACAGAAAAAAGAAGTTAGAAAGACGAAGAAATTGAAAAAATCGACTTTTAAATCCACTTTCTGTGACGACCGGAAGTATTGACGACGGAAAAAATGTTCATAATGACATCTACAAGTCATTATCTATGATATTTGACAGAGTTAACTTTCATACCTTAAGCTGTTCTGGAGAAATGGAGCGGACAAAGTTCTTTACAAAATTTCGGCAATACAATAATATTAAGAATACTAGAAACTCATTACTAGTAATGAGAAGGTCTTCCGTTATACCACTTCCTGTTGGGAGTCGCCTATGTAACACAGTGTTTTGAGCAGTTTTTTGGGCCGGTACTTCTAGCGGAAATAATTTGAGTGGACATGTCCTTTCTAACTTCGGTATTATCCTAAAACTAATGTAGAAAGAAAACAACTTGCAAAAATTCACTTTTTTGTATCACTTCCTGTCACAATCGGAAGTAATGGCGACACACGATTTTACACGATGCATTTGAACTGATGATTGACTATCAGTCCTGAAAGTTTTAGACTTCAGTCTTTTACTGTTGTCAAGCAATTTTGAGAACACATTCTAATTTTGAGTACAGGAAAACACGCGACCGGAAGTGAATTGTGTAAAAATCTCTGAAATTTCTCTAGACATTTGTAGTATCTACAACATATATAAAAAACATTTCAAATACTTTATCTGTAAGTGATACTTATGAGACAGTTAAACATAGAAATAACATAGTTGATCTCTTAAAACTGGAAGTTTAGATTTTTGTTTCCGGTGGAATCTAACATATCACTAAACAGCAAGAGAGTTGCAATAAAGTGATGCAAGTTTTAATCTTTAAAAGAAAACTTAAAATTTTTGATTTTTTATCACTTCCTGTGACGACCGGAAGCGACGGTTAACGCGTTTAATCATATACGTTTTGTCTACTCCTCAAGATCTATTATTCTTATAAGTTTGGTGTCTTAATCTCTTACTGTTTCCGAGATCTCGCTCAGAGAACTTCTCATTTTCAGGACAGGAAAACACGCGACCGGAAGTGAATTTTACAAAGATGTCTGAAATTACTCTAGACATTTGCAGTCTGAATAAAATATCTAAAAATCATTTCAAATTCCTTATCTATAAAAGATATTTATGGGAAAGTATAATACTCAAATTATGTGGTTTTTCTCTTATAACCGGAAGTTGTCGTTTTTGTTTCCGGTGGGACTGACATATTTCGAAACGACAAATAAGATGCAATAAAGTGATGCAAAAAAATGTTAAAAACGAAAAATTGAAATTTTCGATTTCTTTGATCACTTCCTGTGACGATTGGAAGTGACGGCTGACGTTTTTTACCCAAACGGTTTTGCCAACTTGTTAAGATCTATTATTCATAAAAGTTTGGTGTCTTAATCTCTTACCGTTTCTCAGATCTGATTCAGACAAATTCTCAGTTTACGGACAGTAAAACACGCGACCGGAAATGAATTTTACCAAGATATTTGACGTTATTCTAGACATTTACAGTCTTTATAACATATATAAAAATCATTTCAAATACTTATTCTATAAGCGATATTTATGGGGAAGTATAATACTCGAACTATGTAGTTTATCTCTTATAACCGGAAGTTGACGTTTTTGTTTCCGGTGGGACCAACATATTTCGAAACTACAAATGAGATGCAATAATGTGATGCAAAAAAAGATTCAAAAAAGAAAAGTTGAAAATTTCGATTTCTATGATCACTTCCTGTGACGAGCGGAAGTGACGGTTGACGCTCTTAACCCAAATGGTTTTGCCTACTCCTCAAGATCTATTACTCATATAAGTTTGGTGTCTTAATGTCTAACTGTTTCTGAGATATGACTGGGACAAAATATTTTTGAAAAAATCGGAAATCGGACATATCTGACGACAGGAAGTGAATTTTGAAAAAATGAAAAAAAACGCCTGGGGGTATTTTCATTGTCTATCATCCTTGAAAATTTCAAGAAAATCTGTCCAGCCATCTTTGAGAAATCGAGGGGGACACGAAAAGGGGAAAATAATAATAATAATAATAAACACTACAATCACTATAAGGTCTTCCGTCTGAAACGGAAGACCTTAATAATAATAAGAAAAAGAAGAAACAGTAGAATAACTATAAGATCTTCCATCTGAAACGGAAGACCTTAATAACAGAATGCCGTGTAAGGTTCACGTCAAAACATGACTGACGCAAAACAATTCCTGAATTTTCCCCTTCAATTCGAGCATTTCTGCATTGGACAGGGCTGATGGTTGTTTATGAGATGATAAACTATGTGTAAACTTTCTTAGTTTAGCGGAATCATGAACATTTTCGGCGTGATGAATAATTTGTTTACAGTAGTGATGAGGCTTTCGCGCACCTGCAGGAGCGGATCCAAGGATATGCAAATTAATAAAATTTAATAGAAATGAAGTTTTAATACTTTTAAATAGTATTTAATGAAATTATTAATATGCAAGTGATAGATATACAAGAAAACGTGAAATGCTAATGAATGCAGCTGACAATCACTACTTTGTAAAGATAAATTAATTCTAAATAAAATAATTATAAATTCTATAGACAAAACAGAAGAAGAATGAATGGTAGCAAAATATCAAATCACATCAGGGGAACTGAATTTTATTAATGAAACTCTTAAGAAGTTCCGTATAAGTTGTGAATTTTATATCTGTGTATTCTACCTGGTTGCTTCGAGGAAGGGGGGGGGGGTCTTGAACATAAACATGTAAATTACCATTATTTTATAGAAAGAATTAAGGCTTATAATTTTGAAAACGTCAAGAAGAGTTGCTTGTGATATGAAGTTCAAGGTCATTTTATAAATAATCCAAAACATAAAAGCGAAAAAGAGAAAATGGGGGGGGGGGGTTAAATATGACAATGTCTTCTACAGTTGACAAAAAAAGATAGGCGAATAAAATGCACACACATATCATATACAACCGTTTTTATTTAATATAAACTCGTTTCCATGGCAACAGGAAGGTTTTTCTGGCCTATCCCAATCACCAGGTAGGTGTTACCTCTACACCGCGTCCTACGTGAATGAGCGGTGAGCAGTCCCCGCAAACTATATATACGGGGAAAAAATCAATATTTTGTAGTGTTTTGAGATACGTTGGTCCTACGTTTTCAGAAATTCTAAGATATTTAAAGATATTTAATTCCTTCTTAATCCTATCAAGAAACTGGTAATACGTAAAATCTTCAAAGAGGGGCCTTTACGTACCCTATGAATATTACAGAAAAAAGAAGTTAGAAAGACGAAGAAATTGAAAAAATCGACATTTTAATCCAATTTCTGTGACGACCGGAAGTATTGACGACGAAAAGAATATTCATGGTGACATCCACAAGTCATTATCTATGAAATCTGACAGATTTAACTTTCATATCTTAAGCTGTTCTGGAGAAATGGAGCGGACAAAGTCCTTTACAAAATTTCGTCTATGCAATAATATTAAGAATACTAGATACTTATTGCCTAGGCAATAACAGGTCTTCCGTTTTCTTGATTCTTTTGTCAACTGTTCTGAAAAAAAAGCAGAAAATGCAAAAAAAAAAAAAAAAAAAAAAAAAAAAGTTCTCCCAGCATGGATCGAACTCAAAACCTTCGGGTTATAAGACCTGTGCGCTAACCACTAGACCACGTATTCCGATGAAGATGGAGGTAGTAAATTAATTGTTTAAGAATAAATAGGAATAAAAGCACGTGTTCTTTTGTTTGTTATGGAATGTAGTGATCAGTATTGAATAGATTGAGAAACACGATTGGTGTATAATGCAAATGCAGATTGTCGGCTTAAAAAATTATTTGAGTTGGTCTATATTTGGAATGCATTGAATTAATCATTCAGAGCCTATGATGCATTAGAACTGCAGTGTCGAGACTTTGTTTACAAATATATGAAAATGTCGGATCGGGTTCGGATGTGACTGAATATCCTGAAATAATAGGTAAGCATCTCTGTGTGGATTGAATTAAATGTAAGTAGCATGAATCAAAATTTCAGATATGCATTTTAGAAAGAAAAATGTGCCAATGAGAGAGTGAAAATTTATTTGCTGGGAAAAAATCGCTGTTTTCGACATTCATTCGATTAATATTAATTCTAAATAAAATTGAAATAAATTCCACATACTAGAGAAAGCAAGAATGCTTGGTGTTAAAATATCATATCATATCAAGAGAATCGAGTGCTATTCATAACAACTGAAGAAATAAGCGAGAAAAGCTTTAATTAATTTTTATGTTCATCAGCACCTAAATTTCAGATACGAAAAAAAGATGTAGTGTTTGCCGTTAACATTCATAATTTCTATATACTTCAGAGATTCACTGTCAAATTTTCAGGAAACTTTCTTTCAGGTATCTTCTGCAAAACCCCGAAATTTTATGTCGATTCGAGGTGTTGTATGAGTTCTAGAGAAATATTCTAGGCTGATATTAATCTGATTTTTTTTTTTTTGATTTTTTTGGGGAAGGGGAGGGGAGAAAGAGGAGTAAATTTATTATTGATTCTGACCTTTTGGTCAAAAGTCAAGGTCATCGAAGTTCAAGGTCAAGATCAAAGGTTAAGATCAAAGGTCAAGGTCATGAGAAAATCCCGGAAATAAATTTACTTTCTATGTTTTTTTTTTTTACTTCATCAAGACTGAAATTACTCCAAACAAATAAAATGTTCATTCTACACCTAAATTATTCACAACTGATCATCCCTAAAAGTTTCCATGAAAAACTACTCATGTTTGAAACAACGTCCGGTTTTTAGGCCGGCACTCCCAGTGAAAATGATTTGCATGGTTTTAGTCTATCTAACATCTGCATTAGCCAAACATTTCTGTAAAAAGAAAACAAAACTTGGAAAATTCACTTTTTTTGCATCGCTTCCGGTCACGACGGAAACTGACGGCAACGTACGATTTTCACATGATGTAGAAAAACTGGTGACTGACTATCAGTCCTGAAAGTTTTAGACTTCAGTCGTTTACTGGTGCTGAGCAATTAGGTGAATAAAATCTCAATTTGAGGGCAGGAAAATACGCAACCGGAAGTGAATTATACTAAGATGTTTGACGTCAATTTAGACATCTGCAGTCTCAATAACATATATAAAAATCATTTAAAGAACTCTATATATAAGCGATATGTATGGGAAAATCCAAAAACCCTATAATGTAGTTTTTCTCTTATAACCGGAAGTTGTTGTTTTTTTGTTTCGGGTGGAACCAACACATATCAAAACTGTGAAAAAGATACAATTATATGATGCAAGTCTTATTCCAAAAGAGAATAGTTGAAATTTTCGATTTCTTTGATCACTTCCTGTGACGACCGGAAGTGACGATTGACGCTCTTAACCCAAATGATTTTGTCTACTCCTCAAGGTCTATTACTCATAAAAGTTTGGTGTCAAAATCTCTTACCGTTTCTGAGGTCTCACTCCGAAAATTTCTCATTTTACGGACACCTAAACGCGCGACCGGAAGTGAATTTTACAAAGATTTTTGACGTTACTCTAGACATTTGCAGTCCTAATAACATAAGTAAAAATCAGTTCAAATACGTCATCTATAAAAAATATTTATGGGAAAGAAAAATACCCAAATTATGTAGTTTTTCTCTTATAACCGGAAGTTGTCGTTTTTGTTTCCGGTGGGACTGACATATTTCAAAACTACAAATGAAATGCAATAACGTGATGCAAAAAAAGATTCAAAAAAGAAAAGTTGAAATTTTCGATTTCTATTATCACTTCCTGTGACAACCGGAAGTGACGGCTGACGCTCTTATCCCAAATGGTTTTGCCTACTCCTCAAGATCTATTAACCATTAGAGTTTGGTGTCTTAATCTCTTACCGTTTTTGAGATATGACTGGGACAAAATATTTTTTAAAAAGACGGAAATCGGAGATATCTGACGACCGGAAGTGAATTTTGAAAAAATGAAAAAAACGCCTGGGGGTATTTTCATTCTCTATCATTCCTGAAAATTTCAAGAAAATCCGTCCAGCCATCTCTGAGAAATCGCTCCGACAAGAAAAGGGGAAAAAAAAAATAATAATAAAAAGAAACAGTAGAATCACTATAAGGTCTTCCGTCTGAAACGGAAGACCTTAATAACAGAATGCCGTGTAAGGTTCACGTCAAAACATGGCTGACGCAAAACAATTCCTGAATTTTCTCCTTCAATTCGAGCATTTCTGCATTGGACAGGGCTGATGGTTGTTTATGAGATGATAAACTATGTGTAAACTTTCTTAGTTTAGCGGAATCATGAACATTTTCGGCGTGATGAATAATTTGTTTACAGTAGTGATGAGGCTTTCGCGCACCTGCAGGAGCGGATCCAAGGATATACAAATTAATAAAATTTAATAGAAATGAAGTTTTAATACTTTTAAATAGTATTTAATGAAATTACTAATATGCAAGTGATAGATATACAAGAAAACGTGAAATGCTAATGAATGCAGCTGACAATCACTACTTTGTAAAGATAAATTAATTCTAAATAAAATAATTATAAATTCTATAGACAAAACAGAAGAAGAATGAATGGTAGCAAAATATCAAATCACATCAGGGGAACTGAATTTTATTAATGAAACTCTTAAGAAGTTCCGTATAAGTTGTGAATTTTATATCTGTGTATTCTACCTGGTTGCTTCGAGGAAGGGGGGGGGGATCTTGAACATAAACATGTAAATTACCATTATTTTATAGAAAGAATTAAGGCTTATAATTTTGAAAACGTCAAGAAGAGTTGCTTGTGATATGAAGTTCAAGATCATTTTATAAATAATCCAAAACATAAAAGCGAAAAAGAGAAAATGGGGGGGGGGGGGTTTAAATATGACAATGTCTTCTACAGTTGACAAAAAAAAGAGAGGCGAATAAAATGCACACACATATCATATACAACCGTTTTTATTTAATATAAACTCGTTTCCATGGCAACAGGAAGGTTTTTCTGGCCTATCCCAATCACCAGGTAGGTGTTACCTCTACACCGCGTCCTACGTGAATGAGCGGTGAGCAGTCCCCGCAAACTATATATACGGGGAAAAAATCAATATTTTGTAGTGTTTTGAGATACGTTGGTCCTACGTTTTCAGAAATTCTAAGATACTTAAAGATATTTAATTCCTTCTTAATCCTATCAAGAAACTGGTAATACGTAAAATCTTCAAAGAGGGGCCTTTACGTACCCTATGAATATTACAGAAAAAAGAAGTTAGAAAGACGAAGAAATTGAAAAAATCGACATTTTAATCCAATTTCTGTGACGACCGGAAGTATTGACGACGAAAAGAATATTCATGGTGACATCCACAAGTCATTATCTATGAAATCTGACAGATTTAACTTTCATATCTTAAGCTGTTCTGGAGAAATGGAGCGGACAAAGTCCTTTACAAAATTTCGTCTATACAATAATATTAAGAATACTAGAAACTCATTGCGAGCAATGGGAGGTCTTCCGTCCGATTCTGAAAATAAAAGCAAAAATTCACTCTGAAAAAGTGATAAAAGAAATTCAGCGTGAAAATCCAAGAAAGCTAACCATTAACCATTCACTTTTTTGCGTCACTTCCTGTCACGACCGGAAGTAACGGCGATACAAGATTTTCTCACGATTCAAATAAACTGATGACTGACTATCAGACCTGAAAGTTTTAGACTTCAGTCGTTTACTGTTGCCGAGCAATATTGTGAGAACAAATTCTAATTTTGAGGACAGGTAAACAGTCGAGCGGAAGTGAATTTTATAAAAATCACTGCAAACTTTTTCAATCAAAAAGAAGAAAACATACATAAAACTCCAAGAAGACTCTCTATTAACCCTGTAAATCCCAGAGAAAAATATTGAAAAACAAAAAAGTTGCAAATTTAACATTTTTGAATTCACTTCCGTTTGCGACCGGAAGTAAGAACGACGAAAATTAATGGTCGATCAATATATCTACATTTGATGCTCTATCACCTCAGCAAGTTTCATATTCATATCTTTAGCCATTATCTGATGATACAGTTTACTTTCTTTTATTCTTTATGTATTCAACTTTTTATTTCATGTAATTCCATATACAGGCATGTCCATGTAATCTTTTTCTGCACTTCTATATACTTCTGCATCAGACCATTTGTCTACTACGAAAAGTTGATCACGATACATTATTTCGAGCGAAATGTCACGGGTAAATATTCGCGCATATCCTTCGGAATGTATTTTCTATTGAATGGTGATGGTTTCAATGAAATTTCAAAATGTATGTTCTTATAACCTGAATATCGAGCTTGAGAAAGTATATTTATCATATTGTACTTATTATATATCGTATGGATAAGTAACACTGAAGCAGTGATTTAGGTAAGTTTTTCTACAAGTTTTATTTTCCTGTTTACCCCCAAAGTGGACTATCCCGATTAGTTACACATTCATGGGAAGATTAGAATGTTTCGCCCAAAAACATGTCTCGTCCTGCGACGGTCAAGGAATCTGATACCATTTATGTTCAATAACATCTTTTAGAAAAAAAATATTTAAATCATTTTCATTAAACAATCTTTAAAAAAATGGTTTTCTTATTTCTGTCTTTTCTGTTCATTTAATATGACACAAGCCTGCATGGGGAAAAAACAATGGCCAGGTAATAATTACTATATATTGATTGCTTTAGTCAGGCAAGTTTCTTGAAAAGCTTTTACTTATAACCATGGTTTAGGATCAGTTTTTCCGTGGTGTAAAACAAAAGTTTGTAGTTATCGTATTTCCACTTGTAGTCATGTCGTTTTTCTACTTTGAGATACAGACAAGAAAAATTATAGTAGACGTTTGAGGAAACCCCGGATTAAAACTCTATTGCGAAACAGAATTGCAACGTAATTGTGATGTGACAATCCAACATTTCCTTCACATTTCTTTGATCCTTATGGTACTTTCATTCAAACAAACGCTCGGCTGACTCCGTAAATTCTGACCTACTTATCGGAGTTTACAGAGACAGCCGCCATTTTGGACCCGCTTCAAATTTAGAAATGCGAATATCTAGAGTTTGGATTGATCAATTCTAAAATAAATTATATATTAAGCACTTTCAGAAGAGTCTCTATTAACCTTATTAAAATAAAAGAAAAATATAGAAAAACAAAAAAGTTTCAAAATACGACTTTTTTAAATTCGCATCCGGTAAAGACCGGAAGTATTGACGACGCACAAAAAGGTGATTGCCCTCATCTAGAAGACATAACCTATCATCTCTAACAAGTCTCCAGTTCATATCTTAAACCATTTTTGAAAAAAAGGGGGGACAAAATTTCATTTTAAAATCAGAAAACTGTCAATAACTTGGCACCAGAAGCGAGTTTTCCAAATTTTCCTTCTGATGAACAAAGTTCATTTGACGACGCATAATTCCTGAAAGTTTCATTTAAAACCACTGAATAGTTTTTGAGAAATCGCCTGCACAAAATTTTGGGGAAAAAAAAAATAATAATAATAATAATAATAATAAGAAACAGTAGAATCACTATAAGGTCTTCTGTGAAGACGGAAGACCTTAATAACAGAATGCCGTGTAAGGTTCACGTCAAAACGTGGCTGACGCAAAACAATTCCTGAATTTTCCCCTTCAATTCGAGCATTTCTGCATTGGACAGGGCTGATGGTTGTTTATGAGATGATAAACTATGTGTAAACTTTCTTAGTTTAGCGGAATCATGAACATTTTCGGCGTGATGAATAATTTGTTTACAGTAGTGATGAGGCTTTCGCGCACCTGCAGGAGCGGATCCAAGGATATACAAATAAATAAAATTTAATAGAAATGAAGTTTTAATACTTTTAAATAGTATTTAATGAAATTATTAATATGCAAGTGATAGATATACAAGGAAACGTGAAATGCTAATGAATGCAGCTGACAATCACTACTTTGTAAAGATAAATTAATTCTAAATAAAATAATTATAAATTCTATAGACAAAACAGAAGAAGAATGAATGGTAGCAAAATATCAAATCACATCAGGGGAACTGAATTTTATTAATGAAACTCTTAAGAAGTTCCGTATAAGTTGTGAATTTTATATCTGTGTATTCTACCTGGTTGCTTCGAGGAAGGGGGGGGGGGGTCTTGAACATAAACATGTAAATTACCATTATTTTATAGAAAGAATTAAGGCTTATAATTTTGAAAACGTCAAGAAGAGTTGCTTGTGATATGAAGTTCAAGGTCATTTTATAAATAATCCAAAACATAAAAGCGAAAAAGAGAAAATGGGGGGGGGGGGGTTTAAATATGACAATGTCTTCTACAGTTGACAAAAAAAAGAGAGGCGAATAAAATGCACACACATATCATATACAACCGTTTTTATTTAATATAAACTCGTTTCCATGGCAACAGGAAGGTTTTTCTGGCCTATCCCAATCACCAGGTAGGTGTTACCTCTACACCGCGTCCTACGTGAATGAGCGCTGAGCAGTCCCCGCAAACTATATATACGGGGAAAAAATCAATATTTTGTAGTGTTTTGAGATACGTTGGTCCTACGTTTTCAGAAATTCTAAGATATTTAAAGATATTTAATTCCTTCTTAATCCTATCAAGAAACTGGTAATACGTAAAATCTTCAAAGAGGGGCCTTTACGTACCCTATGAATATTACAGAAAAAAGAAGTTAGAAAGACGAAGAAATTGAAAAAATCGACATTTTAATCCAATTTCTGTGACGACCGGAAGTATTGACGACGAAAAGAATATTCATGGTGACATCCACAAGTCATTATCTATGAAATCTGACAGATTTAACTTTCATATCTTAAGCTGTTCTGGAGAAATGGAGCGGACAAAGTCCTTTACAAAATTTCGTCTATACAATAATATTAAGAATATAACAGAATGCCGTGTAAGGTTCACGTCAAAACGTGGCTGACGCAAAACAATTCCTGAATTTTCCCCTTCAATTCGAGCATTTCTGCATTGGACAGGGCTGATGGTTGTTTATGAGATGATAAACTATGTGTAAACTTTCTTAGTTTAGCGGAATCATGAACATTTTCGGCGTGATGAATAATTTGTTTACAGTAGTGATGAGGCTTTCGCGCACCTGCAGGAGCGGATCCAAGGATATACAAATTAATAAAATTTAATAGAAATGAAGTTTTAATACTTTTAAATAGTATTTAATGAAATTATTAATATGCAAGTGATAGATATACAAGAAAACGTGAAATGCTAATGAATGCAGCTGACAATCACTACTTTGTAAAGATAAATTAATTCTAAATAAAATAATTATAAATTCTATAGACAAAACAGAAGAAGAATGAATGGTAGCAAAATATCAAATCACATCAGGGGAACTGAATTTTATTAATGAAACTCTTAAGAAGTTCCGTATAAGTTGTGAATTTTATATCTGTGTATTCTACCTGGTTGCTTCGAGGAAGGGGGGGGGGTCTTGAACATAAACATGTAAATTACCATTATTTTATAGAAAGAATTAAGGCTTATAATTTTGAAAACGTCAAGAAGAGTTGCTTGTGATATGAAGTTCAAGATCATTTTATAAATAATCCAAAACATAAAAGCGAAAAAGAGAAAATGGGGGGGGGGGGGGTTTAAATATGACAATGTCTTCTACAGTTGACAAAAAAAAGAGAGGCGAATAAAATGCACACACATATCATATACAACCGTTTTTATTTAATATAAACTCGTTTCCATGGCAACAGGAAGGTTTTTCTGGCCTATCCCAATCACCAGGTAGGTGTTACCTCTACACCGCGTCCTACGTGAATGAGCGGTGAGCAGTCCCCGCAAACTATATATACGGGGAAAAAATCAATATTTTGTAGTGTTTTGAGATACGTTGGTCCTACGTTTTCAGAAATTCTAAGATATTTGAAGATATTTAATTCCTTCTTAATCCTATCAAGAAACTGGTAATACGTAAAATCTTCAAAGAGGGGCCTTTACGTACCCTATGAATATTACAGAAAAAAGAAGTTAGAAAGACGAAGAAATTGAAAAAATCGACATTTTAATCCAATTTCTGTGACGACCGGAAGTATTGACGACGAAAAGAATATTCATGGTGACATCCACAAGTCATTATCTATGAAATCTGACAGATTTAACTTTCATATCTTAAGCTGTTCTGGAGAAATGGAGCGGACAAAGTCCTTTACAAAATTTCGTCTATACAATAATATTAAGAATACTAGAAACTCATTGCGAGCAATGGGAGGTCTTCCGTCCGATTCTGAAAATAAAAGCAAAAATTCACTCTGAAAAAGTGATAAAAGAAATTCAGCGTGAAAATCCAAGAAAGCTAACCATTAACCATTCACTTTTTTGCATCACTTCCTGTCACGACCGGAAGTAACGGCGATACAAGATTTTCTCACGATTCAAATAAACTGATGACTGACTATCAGACCTGAAAGTTTTAGACTTCAGTCGTTTACTGTTGCCGAGCAATATTGTGAGAACAAATTCTAATTTTGAGGACAGGTAAACAGTCGAGCGGAAGTGAATTTTATAAAAATCACTGCAAACTTTTTCAATCAAAAAGAAGAAAACATACATAAAACTCCAAGAAGACTCTCTATTAACCCTGTAAATCCCAGAGAAAAATATTGAAAAACAAAAAAGTTGCAAATTTAACATTTTTGAATTCACTTCCGTTTGCGACCGGAAGTAAGAACGACGAAAATTAATGGTCGATCAATATATCTACATTTGATGCTCTATCACCTCAGCAAGTTTCATATTCATATCTTTAGCCATTATCTGATGATACAGTTTACTTTCTTTTATTCTTTATGTATTCAACTTTTTATTTCATGTAATTCCATATACAGGCATGTCCATGTAATCTTTTTCTGCACTTCTATATACTTCTGCATCAGACCATTTGTCTACTACGAAAAGTTGATCACGATACATTATTTCGAGCGAAATGTCACGGGTAAATATTCGCGCATATCCTTCGGAATGTATTTTCTATTGAATGGTGATGGTTTCAATGAAATTTCAAAATGTATGTTCTTATAACCTGAATATCGAGCTTGAGAAAGTATATTTATCATATTGTACTTATTATATATCGTATGGATAAGTAACACTGAAGCAGTGATTTAGGTAAGTTTTTCTACAAGTTTTATTTTCCTGTTTACCCCCAAAGTGGACTATCCCGATTAGTTACACATTCATGGGAAGATTAGAATGTTTCGCCCAAAAACATGTCTCGTCCTGCGACGGTCAAGGAATCTGATACCATTTATGTTCAATAACATCTTTTAGAAAAAAAATATTTAAATCATTTTCATTAAACAATCTTTAAAAAAATGGTTTTCTTATTTCTGTCTTTTCTGTTCATTTAATATGACACAAGCCTGCATGGGGAAAAAACAATGGCCAGGTAATAATTACTATATATTGATTGCTTTAGTCAGGCAAGTTTCTTGAAAAGCTTTTACTTATAACCATGGTTTAGGATCAGTTTTTCCGTGGTGTAAAACAAAAGTTTGTAGTTATCGTATTTCCACTTGTAGTCATGTCGTTTTTCTACTTTGAGATACAGACAAGAAAAATTATAGTAGACGTTTGAGGAAACCCCGGATTAAAACTCTATTGCGAAACAGAATTGCAACGTAATTGTGATGTGACAATCCAACATTTCCTTCACATTTCTTTGATCCTTATGGTACTTTCATTCAAACAAACGCTCGGCTGACTCCGTAAATTCTGACCTACTTATCGGAGTTCACAGAGACAGCCGCCATTTTGGACCCGCTTCAAATTTAGAAATGCGAATATCTAGAGTTTGGATTGATCAATTCTAAAATAAATTATATATTAAGCACTTTCAGAAGAGTCTCTATTAACCTTATTAAAATAAAAGAAAAATATAGAAAAACAAAAAAGTTTCAAAATACGACTTTTTTAAATTCGCATCCGGTAAAGACCGGAAGTATTGACGACGCACAAAAAGGTGATTCCCCTCATCTAGAAGACATAACCTATCATCTCTAACAAGTCTCCAGTTCATATCTTAAACCATTTTTGAAAAAAAGGGGGGACAAAATTTCATTTTAAAATCAGAAAACTGTCAATAACTTGGCACCAGAAGCGAGTTTTCCAAATTTTCCTTCTGATGAACAAAGTTCATTTGACGACGCATAATTCCTGAAAGTTTCATTTAAAACCACTGAATAGTTTTTGAGAAATCGCCTGCACAAAATTTTGGGGAAAAAAATAATAATAATAATAATAACTAGAAACTCATTGCGAGCAATGAGAGGTCTTCCGTCCGATTCTGAAAATAAAAACAAAAAATCACGCTGAAAAAGTGATAAAAGAAATTCAGCGTGAAAATCCAAGAAAGCTAACCATTAACCATTCACTTTTTTGCATCACTTCCTGTCACCACCGGAAGTAACGGCGATACAAGAATTTCTCACGATTCAAATAAACTGATGACTGACTATCAGTCCTGAAAGTTTTAGACTTCAGTCGTTTACTATTGCCGAGCAATATTGAGAGAACAAATTCTAATTTTGAGGACAGGTAAACACTCGACCGGAAGTGAATTTCATAAAAATCTCTGCAAACTTTTTCAATCAAAAAGATGAAAACATACATAAAACTCCTAGAAGACTCTCTATTAACCCTGTAAATCCCAGAGAAAAATATTGAAAAACAAAAAGTTGCAAATTTAACATTTGAATTCACTTCTGTTTGCGACCGGAAGTAAGAACGACGAAAAATAATGGTCGATCACCATATCTACATTTGATGCTCTATCACCTCAGCAAGTTTCATATTCATATCTTTAGCCATTCTCTGATGATACTGTTTACTTTCTTTTATTCTTTATGTATTCAACTTTTTATTTCATGTAATTCCATATACAGGCATGTCCATGTAATCTTTTTCTGCACTTCTATATACTTCTGCATCAGACCATTTGTCTACTACGAAAGGTTGGTCACGATACATCATTTCGCGCGAAACGTCACGGGTAAATATTCGCGCATTTCCTTTGGAATGTATTTTCTATTGAATGGTGATAGCTTCAATGAAATTTCAAAATGTTCTTATAACCTAAATATCGAGCTTGAGAAAGTATATTTATCATATTGTACTTATTATATATCGTATGGTTAAGTAACACTAAAGCAGTGATTTAGGTAAGATTTTCTACAAGTTTTATTTTCCTGTTTACCCCCAAAGTGGACTATCCCGATTAGTTACACATTCATGAAAAGACTGGAATGTTTCGCCCAAAAACATGTCTCGTCCTGCGACGGTCAAGGAATCTGATACCATTTATGTTCAATAACAACATCTTTTAGAAAAAAAATATTTATATCAACTTCATTAAACAATCTTTAAAAAAATGGTTTTCTTATTTTGTCTTTTCTGTTCATTTAATATGACACAAGCCTGCATGGGGAAAAACAATGGCCACGTAATAATTACTATATATTAATTCCTTTAATCAGGAAAGTTTCTTGAAAAGCTTTTACTTATAACCATGGTTTAGGATCAGTTTTCCGTGGTGTAAAACAAAAGGTTGTAGTTATCGTATTTCCACTTGTAATCATGTCGTTTTTCTACTTTGAGATACAGACAAGAACAATTATAGTAGACGTTTGAGGAAACCCCGGATTAAAACTCTAGTTCGAAACAGAATTGCAACGTAATTGTGATGTGACAATCCAACAATTCCTTCACATTTCTTTGATGCTTATGGTACTTTCATTCAAACAAACGCTCGGCTGACTCCGTAAATTCTGACCTACTTATCGGAGTTTACGGAGACAGCCACCATTTTGGACCCGCTTCAAATTTAGAAATGCGAATATCTAGAGTTTGGATTGATCAATTCTAAAATAAATTATATATTAAGCATTTTCAGAAAAGCCTCTATTAACCTTATTAAAACATAAGAAAAATATAGAAAAACAAAAAAGTTTAAAAATTCGACTTTTTTAAATTCGCATCCGGTAACGACCGGAAGTACTGACGACGCACAAAAAGGTAATTCCCCTCATCTAGAAGACATAACCTATCATCTCTAACAAGTCTCCAGTTCATATCTTAAACCATTTTTGAAGAAAAGGGGGGACAAAATTTCATTTTAAAATCAGAAAACTGTCAATAACTTGGCACCAGAAGCGAGTTTTCCAAATTTTCCTTCTGATGAACAAAGTCCATTTGACGACGCATAATTCCTGAAAGTTTCATTTAAAACCACTGAATAGTTTTTGAGAAATCGGCTGCACAAAATTTTGGGGAAAAAAATAATAATAATAATAAGAAACAGTAGAATCACTATAAGGTCTTCCGTGAAGACGGAAGACCTTAATAATAATAAGAAACAGTAGAATCACTATAAGGTCTTCTGTGAAGACGGAAGACCTTAATAACAGAATGCCGTGTAAGGTTCACGTCAAAACGTGGCTGACGCAAAACAATTCCTGAATTTTCCCCTTCAATTCGAGCATTTCTGCATTGGACAGGGCTGATGGTTGTTTATGAGATGATAAACTATGTGTAAACTTTCTTAGTTTAGCGGAATCATGAACATTTTCGGCGTGATGAATAATTTGTTTACAGTAGTGATGAGGCTTTCGCGCACCTGCAGGAGCGGATCCAAGGATATACAAATAAATAAAATTTAATAGAAATGAAGTTTTAATACTTTTAAATAGTATTTAATGAAATTATTAATATGCAAGTGATAGATATACAAGGAAACGTGAAATGCTAATGAATGCAGCTGACAATCACTACTTTGTAAAGATAAATTAATTCTAAATAAAATAATTATAAATTCTATAGACAAAACAGAAGAAGAATGAATGGTAGCAAAATATCAAATCACATCAGGGGAACTGAATTTTATTAATGAAACTCTTAAGAAGTTCCGTATAAGTTGTGAATTTTATATCTGTGTATTCTACCTGGTTGCTTCGAGGAAGGGGGGGGGGGGTCTTGAACATAAACATGTAAATTACCATTATTTTATAGAAAGAATTAAGGCTTATAATTTTGAAAACGTCAAGAAGAGTTGCTTGTGATATGAAGTTCAAGGTCATTTTATAAATAATCCAAAACATAAAAGCGAAAAAGAGAAAATGGGGGGGGGGGGGTTTAAATATGACAATGTCTTCTACAGTTGACAAAAAAAAGAGAGGCGAATAAAATGCACACACATATCATATACAACCGTTTTTATTTAATATAAACTCGTTTCCATGGCAACAGGAAGGTTTTTCTGGCCTATCCCAATCACCAGGTAGGTGTTACCTCTACACCGCGTCCTACGTGAATGAGCGCTGAGCAGTCCCCGCAAACTATATATACGGGGAAAAAATCAATATTTTGTAGTGTTTTGAGATACGTTGGTCCTACGTTTTCAGAAATTCTAAGATATTTAAAGATATTTAATTCCTTCTTAATCCTATCAAGAAACTGGTAATACGTAAAATCTTCAAAGAGGGGCCTTTACGTACCCTATGAATATTACAGAAAAAAGAAGTTAGAAAGACGAAGAAATTGAAAAAATCGACATTTTAATCCAATTTCTGTGACGACCGGAAGTATTGACGACGAAAAGAATATTCATGGTGACATCCACAAGTCATTATCTATGAAATCTGACAGATTTAACTTTCATATCTTAAGCTGTTCTGGAGAAATGGAGCGGACAAAGTCCTTTACAAAATTTCGTCTATTCAATAATATTAAGAATACTAGAAACTCATTGCGAGCAATGGGAGGTCTTCCGTCCGATTCTGAAAATAAAAGCAAAAATTCACTCTGAAAAAGTGATAAAAGAAATTCAGCGTGAAAATCCAAGAAAGCTAACCATTAACCATTCACTTTTTTGCATCACTTCCTGTCACGACCGGAAGTAACGGCGATACAAGATTTTCTCACGATTCAAATAAACTGATGACTGACTATCAGACCTGAAAGTTTTAGACTTCAGTCGTTTACTGTTGCCGAGCAATATTGTGAGAACAAATTCTAATTTTGAGGACAGGTAAACAGTCGAGCGGAAGTGAATTTTATAAAAATCACTGCAAACTTTTTCAATCAAAAAGAAGAAAACATACATAAAACTCCAAGAAGACTCTCTATTAACCCTGTAAATCCCAGAGAAGAATATTGAAAAACAAAAAAGTTGCAAATTTAACATTTTTGAATTCACTTCCGTTTGCGACCGGAAGTAAGAACGACGAAAATTAATGGTCGATCAATATATCTACATTTGATGCTCTATCACCTCAGCAAGTTTCATATTCATATCTTTAGCCATTATCTGATGATACAGTTTACTTTCTTTTATTCTTTATGTATTCAACTTTTTATTTCATGTAATTCCATATACAGGCATGTCCATGTAATCTTTTTCTGCACTTCTATATACTTCTGCATCAGACCATTTGTCTACTACGAAAAGTTGATCACGATACATTATTTCGAGCGAAATGTCACGGGTAAATATTCGCGCATATCCTTCGGAATGTATTTTCTATTGAATGGTGATGGTTTCAATGAAATTTCAAAATGTATGTTCTTATAACCTGAATATCGAGCTTGAGAAAGTATATTTATCATATTGTACTTATTATATATCGTATGGATAAGTAACACTGAAGCAGTGATTTAGGTAAGTTTTTCTACAAGTTTTATTTTCCTGTTTACCCCCAAAGTGGACTATCCCGATTAGTTACACATTCATGGGAAGATTAGAATGTTTCGCCCAAAAACATGTCTCGTCCTGCGACGGTCAAGGAATCTGATACCATTTATGTTCAATAACATCTTTTAGAAAAAAAATATTTAAATCATTTTCATTAAACAATCTTTAAAAAAATGGTTTTCTTATTTCTGTCTTTTCTGTTCATTTAATATGACACAAGCCTGCATGGGGAAAAAACAATGGCCAGGTAATAATTACTATATATTGATTGCTTTAGTCAGGCAAGTTTCTTGAAAAGCTTTTACTTATAACCATGGTTTAGGATCAGTTTTTCCGTGGTGTAAAACAAAAGTTTGTAGTTATCGTATTTCCACTTGTAGTCATGTCGTTTTTCTACTTTGAGATACAGACAAGAAAAATTATAGTAGACGTTTGAGGAAACCCCGGATTAAAACTCTATTGCGAAACAGAATTGCAACGTAATTGTGATGTGACAATCCAACATTTCCTTCACATTTCTTTGATCCTTATGGTACTTTCATTCAAACAAACGCTCGGCTGACTCCGTAAATTCTGACCTACTTATCGGAGTTTACAGAGACAGCCGCCATTTTGGACCCGCTTCAAATTTAGAAATGCGAATATCTAGAGTTTGGATTGATCAATTCTAAAATAAATTATATATTAAGCACTTTCAGAAGAGTCTCTATTAACCTTATTAAAATAAAAGAAAAATATAGAAAAACAAAAAAGTTTAAAAATACGACTTTTTTAAATTCGCATCCGGTAAAGACCGGAAGTATTGACGACGCACAAAAAGGTGATTGCCCTCATCTAGAAGACATAACCTATCATCTCTAACAAGTCTCCAGTTCATATCTTAAACCATTTTTGAAAAAAAGGGGGGACAAAATTTCATTTTAAAATCAGAAAACTGTCAATAACTTGGCACCAGAAGCGAGTTTTCCAAATTTTCCTTCTGATGAACAAAGTTCATTTGACGGCGCATAATTCCTGAAAGTTTCATTTAAAACCACTGAATAGTTTTTGAGAAATCGCCTGCACAAAATTTTGGGGAAAAAAATAATAATAATAATAATAATAACTAGAAACTCATTGCGAGCAATGAGAGGTCTTCCGTCCGATTCTGAAAATAAAAACAAAAAATCACGCTGAAAAAGTGATAAAAGAAATTCAGCGTGAAAATCCAAGAAAGCTAACCATTAACCATTCACTTTTTTGCATCACTTCCTGTCACCACCGGAAGTAACGGCGATACAAGAATTTCTCACGATTCAAATAAACTGATGACTGACTATCAGTCCTGAAAGTTTTAGACTTCAGTCGTTTACTATTGCCGAGCAATATTGAGAGAACAAATTCTAATTTTGAGGACAGGTAAACACTCGACCGGAAGTGAATTTCATAAAAATCTCTGCAAACTTTTTCAATCAAAAAGATGAAAACATACATAAAACTCCTAGAAGACTCTCTATTAACCCTGTAAATCCCAGAGAAAAATATTGAAAAACAAAAAGTTGCAAATTTAACATTTGAATTCACTTCTGTTTGCGACCGGAAGTAAGAACGACGAAAAATAATGGTCGATCACCATATCTACATTTGATGCTCTATCACCTCAGCAAGTTTCATATTCATATCTTTAGCCATTCTCTGATGATACTGTTTACTTTCTTTTATTCTTTATGTATTCAACTTTTTATTTCATGTAATTCCATATACAGGCATGTCCATGTAATCTTTTTCTGCACTTCTATATACTTCTGCATCAGACCATTTGTCTACTACGAAAGGTTGGTCACGATACATCATTTCGCGCGAAACGTCACGGGTAAATATTCGCGCATTTCCTTTGGAATGTATTTTCTATTGAATGGTGATAGCTTCAATGAAATTTCAAAATGTTCTTATAACCTAAATATCGAGCTTGAGAAAGTATATTTATCATATTGTACTTATTATATATCGTATGGTTAAGTAACACTAAAGCAGTGATTTAGGTAAGATTTTCTACAAGTTTTATTTTCCTGTTTACCCCCAAAGTGGACTATCCCGATTAGTTACACATTCATGAAAAGACTGGAATGTTTCGCCCAAAAACATGTCTCGTCCTGCGACGGTCAAGGAATCTGATACCATTTATGTTCAATAACAACATCTTTTAGAAAAAAAATATTTATATCAACTTCATTAAACAATCTTTAAAAAAATGGTTTTCTTATTTTGTCTTTTCTGTTCATTTAATATGACACAAGCCTGCATGGGGAAAAACAATGGCCACGTAATAATTACTATATATTAATTCCTTTAATCAGGAAAGTTTCTTGAAAAGCTTTTACTTATAACCATGGTTTAGGATCAGTTTTCCGTGGTGTAAAACAAAAGGTTGTAGTTATCGTATTTCCACTTGTAATCATGTCGTTTTTCTACTTTGAGATACAGACAAGAACAATTATAGTAGACGTTTGAGGAAACCCCGGATTAAAACTCTAGTTCGAAACAGAATTGCAACGTAATTGTGATGTGACAATCCAACAATTCCTTCACATTTCTTTGATGCTTATGGTACTTTCATTCAAACAAACGCTCGGCTGACTCCGTAAATTCTGACCTACTTATCGGAGTTTACGGAGACAGCCACCATTTTGGACCCGCTTCAAATTTAGAAATGCGAATATCTAGAGTTTGGATTGATCAATTCTAAAATAAATTATATATTAAGCATTTTCAGAAAAGCCTCTATTAACCTTATTAAAACATAAGAAAAATATAGAAAAACAAAAAAGTTTAAAAATTCGACTTTTTTAAATTCGCATCCGGTAACGACCGGAAGTACTGACGACGCACAAAAAGGTAATTCCCCTCATCTAGAAGACATAACCTATCATCTCTAACAAGTCTCCAGTTCATATCTTAAACCATTTTTGAAGAAAAGGGGGGACAAAATTTCATTTTAAAATCAGAAAACTGTCAATAACTTGGCACCAGAAGCGAGTTTTCCAAATTTTCCTTCTGATGAACAAAGTCCATTTGACGACGCATAATTCCTGAAAGTTTCATTTAAAACCACTGAATAGTTTTTGAGAAATCGGCTGCACAAAATTTTGGGGAAAAAAATAATAATAATAATAAGAAACAGTAGAATCACTATAAGGTCTTCCGTGAAGACGGAAGACCTTAATAATAAGAAACAGTAGAATCACTATAAGGTCTTCTGTGAAGACGGAAGACCTTAATAAAAGAATGCCGTGTAAGGTTCACGTCAAAACGTGGCTGACGCAAAACAATTCCTGAATTTTCCCCTTCAATTCGAGCATTTCTGCATTGGACAGGGCTGATGGTTGTTTATGAGATGATAAACTATGTGTAAACTTTCTTAGTTTAGCGGAATCATGAACATTTTCGGCGTGATGAATAATTTGTTTACAGTAGTGATGAGGCTTTCGCGCACCTGCAGGAGCGGATCCAAGGATATACAAATAAATAAAATTTAATAGAAATGAAGTTTTAATACTTTTAAATAGTATTTAATGAAATTATTAATATGCAAGTGATAGATATACAAGGAAACGTGAAATGCTAATGAATGCAGCTGACAATCACTACTTTGTAAAGATAAATTAATTCTAAATAAAATAATTATAAATTCTATAGACAAAACAGAAGAAGAATGAATGGTAGCAAAATATCAAATCACATCAGGGGAACTGAATTTTATTAATGAAACTCTTAAGAAGTTCCGTATAAGTTGTGAATTTTATATCTGTGTATTCTACCTGGTTGCTTCGAGGAAGGGGGGGGGGTCTTGAACATAAACATGTAAATTACCATTATTTTATAGAAAGAATTAAGGCTTATAATTTTGAAAACGTCAAGAAGAGTTGCTTGTGATATGAAGTTCAAGGTCATTTTATAAATAATCCAAAACATAAAAGCGAAAAAGAGAAAATGGGGGGGGGGGGGTTTAAATATGACAATGTCTTCTACAGTTGACAAAAAAAAAGAGAGGCGAATAAAATGCACACACATATCATATACAACCGTTTTTATTTAATATAAACTCGTTTCCATGGCAACAGGAAGGTTTTTCTGGCCTATCCCAATCACCAGGTAGGTGTTACCTCTACACCGCGTCCTACGTGAATGAGCGCTGAGCAGTCCCCGCAAACTATATATACGGGGAAAAAATCAATATTTTGTAGTGTTTTGAGATACGTTGGTCCTACGTTTTCAGAAATTCTAAGATATTTAAAGATATTTAATTCCTTCTTAATCCTATCAAGAAACTGGTAATACGTAAAATCTTCAAAGAGGGGCCTTTACGTACCCTATGAATATTACAGAAAAAAGAAGTTAGAAAGACGAAGAAATTGAAAAAATCGACATTTTAATCCAATTTCTGTGACGACCGGAAGTATTGACGACGAAAAGAATATTCATGGTGACATCCACAAGTCATTATCTATGAAATCTGACAGATTTAACTTTCATATCTTAAGCTGTTCTGGAGAAATGGAGCGGACAAAGTCCTTTACAAAATTTCGTCTATACAATAATATTAAGAATATAACAGAATGCCGTGTAAGGTTCACGTCAAAACGTGGCTGACGCAAAACAATTCCTGAATTTTCCCCTTCAATTCGAGCATTTCTGCATTGGACAGGGCTGATGGTTGTTTATGAGATGATAAACTATGTGTAAACTTTCTTAGTTTAGCGGAATCATGAACATTTTCGGCGTGATGAATAATTTGTTTACAGTAGTGATGAGGCTTTCGCGCACCTGCAGGAGCGGATCCAAGGATATACAAATAAATAAAATTTAATAGAAATGAAGTTTTAATACTTTTAAATAGTATTTAATGAAATTATTAATATGCAAGTGATAGATATACAAGGAAACGTGAAATGCTAATGAATGCAGCTGACAATCACTACTTTGTAAAGATAAATTAATTCTAAATAAAATAATTATAAATTCTATAGACAAAACAGAAGAAGAATGAATGGTAGCAAAATATCAAATCACATCAGGGGAACTGAATTTTATTAATGAAACTCTTAAGAAGTTCCGTATAAGTTGTGAATTTTATATCTGTGTATTCTACCTGGTTGCTTCGAGGAAGGGGGGGGGGGTCTTGAACATAAACATGTAAATTACCATTATTTTATAGAAAGAATTAAGGCTTATAATTTTGAAAACGTCAAGAAGAGTTGCTTGTGATATGAAGTTCAAGGTCATTTTATAAATAATCCAAAACATAAAAGCGAAAAAGAGAAAATGGGGGGGGGGGGTTTAAATATGACAATGTCTTCTACAGTTGACAAAAAAAAAGAGAGGCGAATAAAATGCACACACATATCATATACAACCGTTTTTATTTAATATAAACTCGTTTCCATGGCAACAGGAAGGTTTTTCTGGCCTATCCCAATCACCAGGTAGGTGTTACCTCTACACCGCGTCCTACGTGAATGAGCGCTGAGCAGTCCCCGCAAACTATATATACGGGGAAAAAATCAATATTTTGTAGTGTTTTGAGATACGTTGGTCCTACGTTTTCAGAAATTCTAAGATATTTAAAGATATTTAATTCCTTCTTAATCCTATCAAGAAACTGGTAATACGTAAAATCTTCAAAGAGGGGCCTTTACGTACCCTATGAATATTACAGAAAAAAGAAGTTAGAAAGACGAAGAAATTGAAAAAATCGACATTTTAATCCAATTTCTGTGACGACCGGAAGTATTGACGACGAAAAGAATATTCATGGTGACATCCACAAGTCATTATCTATGAAATCTGACAGATTTAACTTTCATATCTTAAGCTGTTCTGGAGAAATGGAGCGGACAAAGTCCTTTACAAAATTTCGTCTATACAATAATATTAAGAATATAACAGAATGCCGTGTAAGGTTCACGTCAAAACGTGGCTGACGCAAAACAATTCCTGAATTTTCCCCTTCAATTCGAGCATTTCTGCATTGGACAGGGCTGATGGTTGTTTATGAGATGATAAACTATGTGTAAACTTTCTTAGTTTAGCGGAATCATGAACATTTTCGGCGTGATGAATAATTTGTTTACAGTAGTGATGAGGCTTTCGCGCACCTGCAGGAGCGGATCCAAGGATATACAAATAAATAAAATTTAATAGAAATGAAGTTTTAATACTTTTAAATAGTATTTAATGAAATTATTAATATGCAAGTGATAGATATACAAGGAAACGTGAAATGCTAATGAATGCAGCTGACAATCACTACTTTGTAAAGATAAATTAATTCTAAATAAAATAATTATAAATTCTATAGACAAAACAGAAGAAGAATGAATGGTAGCAAAATATCAAATCACATCAGGGGAACTGAATTTTATTAATGAAACTCTTAAGAAGTTCCGTATAAGTTGTGAATTTTATATCTGTGTATTCTACCTGGTTGCTTCGAGGAAGGGGGGGGGGGTCTTGAACATAAACATGTAAATTACCATTATTTTATAGAAAGAATTAAGGCTTATAATTTTGAAAACGTCAAGAAGAGTTGCTTGTGATATGAAGTTCAAGGTCATTTTATAAATAATCCAAAACATAAAAGCGAAAAAGAGAAAATGGGGGGGGGGGGTTTAAATATGACAATGTCTTCTACAGTTGACAAAAAAAAAGAGAGGCGAATAAAATGCACACACATATCATATACAACCGTTTTTATTTAATATAAACTCGTTTCCATGGCAACAGGAAGGTTTTTCTGGCCTATCCCAATCACCAGGTAGGTGTTACCTCTACACCGCGTCCTACGTGAATGAGCGCTGAGCAGTCCCCGCAAACTATATATACGGGGAAAAAATCAATATTTTGTAGTGTTTTGAGATACGTTGGTCCTACGTTTTCAGAAATTCTAAGATATTTAAAGATATTTAATTCCTTCTTAATCCTATCAAGAAACTGGTAATACGTAAAATCTTCAAAGAGGGGCCTTTACGTACCCTATGAATATTACAGAAAAAAGAAGTTAGAAAGACGAAGAAATTGAAAAAATCGACATTTTAATCCAATTTCTGTGACGACCGGAAGTATTGACGACGAAAAGAATATTCATGGTGACATCCACAAGTCATTATCTATGAAATCTGACAGATTTAACTTTCATATCTTAAGCTGTTCTGGAGAAATGGAGCGGACAAAGTCCTTTACAAAATTTCGTCTATACAATAATATTAAGAATATAACAGAATGCCGTGTAAGGTTCACGTCAAAACGTGGCTGACGCAAAACAATTCCTGAATTTTCCCCTTCAATTCGAGCATTTCTGCATTGGACAGGGCTGATGGTTGTTTATGAGATGATAAACTATGTGTAAACTTTCTTAGTTTAGCGGAATCATGAACATTTTCGGCGTGATGAATAATTTGTTTACAGTAGTGATGAGGCTTTCGCGCACCTGCAGGAGCGGATCCAAGGATATACAAATAAATAAAATTTAATAGAAATGAAGTTTTAATACTTTTAAATAGTATTTAATGAAATTATTAATATGCAAGTGATAGATATACAAGGAAACGTGAAATGCTAATGAATGCAGCTGACAATCACTACTTTGTAAAGATAAATTAATTCTAAATAAAATAATTATAAATTCTATAGACAAAACAGAAGAAGAATGAATGGTAGCAAAATATCAAATCACATCAGGGGAACTGAATTTTATTAATGAAACTCTTAAGAAGTTCCGTATAAGTTGTGAATTTTATATCTGTGTATTCTACCTGGTTGCTTCGAGGAAGGGGGGGGGGGTCTTGAACATAAACATGTAAATTACCATTATTTTATAGAAAGAATTAAGGCTTATAATTTTGAAAACGTCAAGAAGAGTTGCTTGTGATATGAAGTTCAAGGTCATTTTATAAATAATCCAAAACATAAAAGCGAAAAAGAGAAAATGGGGGGGGGGGGTTTAAATATGACAATGTCTTCTACAGTTGACAAAAAAAAAGAGAGGCGAATAAAATGCACACACATATCATATACAACCGTTTTTATTTAATATAAACTCGTTTCCATGGCAACAGGAAGGTTTTTCTGGCCTATCCCAATCACCAGGTAGGTGTTACCTCTACACCGCGTCCTACGTGAATGAGCGCTGAGCAGTCCCCGCAAACTATATATACGGGGAAAAAATCAATATTTTGTAGTGTTTTGAGATACGTTGGTCCTACGTTTTCAGAAATTCTAAGATATTTAAAGATATTTAATTCCTTCTTAATCCTATCAAGAAACTGGTAATACGTAAAATCTTCAAAGAGGGGCCTTTACGTACCCTATGAATATTACAGAAAAAAGAAGTTAGAAAGACGAAGAAATTGAAAAAATCGACATTTTAATCCAATTTCTGTGACGACCGGAAGTATTGACGACGAAAAGAATATTCATGGTGACATCCACAAGTCATTATCTATGAAATCTGACAGATTTAACTTTCATATCTTAAGCTGTTCTGGAGAAATGGAGCGGACAAAGTCCTTTACAAAATTTCGTCTATACAATAATATTAAGAATATAACAGAATGCCGTGTAAGGTTCACGTCAAAACGTGGCTGACGCAAAACAATTCCTGAATTTTCCCCTTCAATTCGAGCATTTCTGCATTGGACAGGGCTGATGGTTGTTTATGAGATGATAAACTATGTGTAAACTTTCTTAGTTTAGCGGAATCATGAACATTTTCGGCGTGATGAATAATTTGTTTACAGTAGTGATGAGGCTTTCGCGCACCTGCAGGAGCGGATCCAAGGATATACAAATAAATAAAATTTAATAGAAATGAAGTTTTAATACTTTTAAATAGTATTTAATGAAATTATTAATATGCAAGTGATAGATATACAAGGAAACGTGAAATGCTAATGAATGCAGCTGACAATCACTACTTTGTAAAGATAAATTAATTCTAAATAAAATAATTATAAATTCTATAGACAAAACAGAAGAAGAATGAATGGTAGCAAAATATCAAATCACATCAGGGGAACTGAATTTTATTAATGAAACTCTTAAGAAGTTCCGTATAAGTTGTGAATTTTATATCTGTGTATTCTACCTGGTTGCTTCGAGGAAGGGGGGGGGGGTCTTGAACATAAACATGTAAATTACCATTATTTTATAGAAAGAATTAAGGCTTATAATTTTGAAAACGTCAAGAAGAGTTGCTTGTGATATGAAGTTCAAGGTCATTTTATAAATAATCCAAAACATAAAAGCGAAAAAGAGAAAATGGGGGGGGGGGGTTTAAATATGACAATGTCTTCTACAGTTGACAAAAAAAAAGAGAGGCGAATAAAATGCACACACATATCATATACAACCGTTTTTATTTAATATAAACTCGTTTCCATGGCAACAGGAAGGTTTTTCTGGCCTATCCCAATCACCAGGTAGGTGTTACCTCTACACCGCGTCCTACGTGAATGAGCGCTGAGCAGTCCCCGCAAACTATATATACGGGGAAAAAATCAATATTTTGTAGTGTTTTGAGATACGTTGGTCCTACGTTTTCAGAAATTCTAAGATATTTAAAGATATTTAATTCCTTCTTAATCCTATCAAGAAACTGGTAATACGTAAAATCTTCAAAGAGGGGCCTTTACGTACCCTATGAATATTACAGAAAAAAGAAGTTAGAAAGACGAAGAAATTGAAAAAATCGACATTTTAATCCAATTTCTGTGACGACCGGAAGTATTGACGACGAAAAGAATATTCATGGTGACATCCACAAGTCATTATCTATGAAATCTGACAGATTTAACTTTCATATCTTAAGCTGTTCTGGAGAAATGGAGCGGACAAAGTCCTTTACAAAATTTCGTCTATACAATAATATTAAGAATATAACAGAATGCCGTGTAAGGTTCACGTCAAAACGTGGCTGACGCAAAACAATTCCTGAATTTTCCCCTTCAATTCGAGCATTTCTGCATTGGACAGGGCTGATGGTTGTTTATGAGATGATAAACTATGTGTAAACTTTCTTAGTTTAGCGGAATCATGAACATTTTCGGCGTGATGAATAATTTGTTTACAGTAGTGATGAGGCTTTCGCGCACCTGCAGGAGCGGATCCAAGGATATACAAATAAATAAAATTTAATAGAAATGAAGTTTTAATACTTTTAAATAGTATTTAATGAAATTATTAATATGCAAGTGATAGATATACAAGGAAACGTGAAATGCTAATGAATGCAGCTGACAATCACTACTTTGTAAAGATAAATTAATTCTAAATAAAATAATTA
This sequence comes from Saccostrea echinata, assembly GCF_033153115.1. Classification (NCBI taxonomy): domain Eukaryota; kingdom Metazoa; phylum Mollusca; class Bivalvia; order Ostreida; family Ostreidae; genus Saccostrea; species Saccostrea echinata. The sequence goes on from NW_026889772.1 coordinate 8,621,937, forward strand.
TAAATTCTATAGACAAAACAGAAGAAGAATGAATGGTAGCAAAATATCAAATCACATCAGGGGAACTGAATTTTATTAATGAAACTCTTAAGAAGTTCCGTATAAGTTGTGAATTTTATATCTGTGTATTCTACCTGGTTGCTTCGAGGAAGGGGGGGGGGTCTTGAACATAAACATGTAAATTACCATTATTTTATAGAAAGAATTAAGGCTTATAATTTTGAAAACGTCAAGAAGAGTTGCTTGTGATATGAAGTTCAAGGTCATTTTATAAATAATCCAAAACATAAAAGCGAAAAAGAGAAAATGGGGGGGGGGGGTTTAAATATGACAATGTCTTCTACAGTTGACAAAAAAAAAGAGAGGCGAATAAAATGCACACACATATCATATACAACCGTTTTTATTTAATATAAACTCGTTTCCATGGCAACAGGAAGGTTTTTCTGGCCTATCCCAATCACCAGGTAGGTGTTACCTCTACACCGCGTCCTACGTGAATGAGCGCTGAGCAGTCCCCGCAAACTATATATACGGGGAAAAAATCAATATTTTGTAGTGTTTTGAGATACGTTGGTCCTACGTTTTCAGAAATTCTAAGATATTTAAAGATATTTAATTCCTTCTTAATCCTATCAAGAAACTGGTAATACGTAAAATCTTCAAAGAGGGGCCTTTACGTACCCTATGAATATTACAGAAAAAAGAAGTTAGAAAGACGAAGAAATTGAAAAAATCGACATTTTAATCCAATTTCTGTGACGACCGGAAGTATTGACGACGAAAAGAATATTCATGGTGACATCCACAAGTCATTATCTATGAAATCTGACAGATTTAACTTTCATATCTTAAGCTGTTCTGGAGAAATGGAGCGGACAAAGTCCTTTACAAAATTTCGTCTATACAATAATATTAAGAATATAACAGAATGCCGTGTAAGGTTCACGTCAAAACGTGGCTGACGCAAAACAATTCCTGAATTTTCCCCTTCAATTCGAGCATTTCTGCATTGGACAGGGCTGATGGTTGTTTATGAGATGATAAACTATGTGTAAACTTTCTTAGTTTAGCGGAATCATGAACATTTTCGGCGTGATGAATAATTTGTTTACAGTAGTGATGAGGCTTTCGCGCACCTGCAGGAGCGGATCCAAGGATATACAAATAAATAAAATTTAATAGAAATGAAGTTTTAATACTTTTAAATAGTATTTAATGAAATTATTAATATGCAAGTGATAGATATACAAGGAAACGTGAAATGCTAATGAATGCAGCTGACAATCACTACTTTGTAAAGATAAATTAATTCTAAATAAAATAATTATAAATTCTATAGACAAAACAGAAGAAGAATGAATGGTAGCAAAATATCAAATCACATCAGGGGAACTGAATTTTATTAATGAAACTCTTAAGAAGTTCCGTATAAGTTGTGAATTTTATATCTGTGTATTCTACCTGGTTGCTTCGAGGAAGGGGGGGGGGGTCTTGAACATAAACATGTAAATTACCATTATTTTATAGAAAGAATTAAGGCTTATAATTTTGAAAACGTCAAGAAGAGTTGCTTGTGATATGAAGTTCAAGGTCATTTTATAAATAATCCAAAACATAAAAGCGAAAAAGAGAAAATGGGGGGGGGGGGTTTAAATATGACAATGTCTTCTACAGTTGACAAAAAAAAAGAGAGGCGAATAAAATGCACACACATATCATATACAACCGTTTTTATTTAATATAAACTCGTTTCCATGGCAACAGGAAGGTTTTTCTGGCCTATCCCAATCACCAGGTAGGTGTTACCTCTACACCGCGTCCTACGTGAATGAGCGCTGAGCAGTCCCCGCAAACTATATATACGGGGAAAAAATCAATATTTTGTAGTGTTTTGAGATACGTTGGTCCTACGTTTTCAGAAATTCTAAGATATTTAAAGATATTTAATTCCTTCTTAATCCTATCAAGAAACTGGTAATACGTAAAATCTTCAAAGAGGGGCCTTTACGTACCCTATGAATATTACAGAAAAAAGAAGTTAGAAAGACGAAGAAATTGAAAAAATCGACATTTTAATCCAATTTCTGTGACGACCGGAAGTATTGACGACGAAAAGAATATTCATGGTGACATCCACAAGTCATTATCTATGAAATCTGACAGATTTAACTTTCATATCTTAAGCTGTTCTGGAGAAATGGAGCGGACAAAGTCCTTTACAAAATTTCGTCTATACAATAATATTAAGAATACTAGAGCAAAGCTCGTTGCAAAGCAACGAGTGGGTCTTCCTTCTTAGCGATTAGCTTAAGTTGACGTCGTAATAAAAGGATAAATATTTGTTTAATTTCCACCTAAAGGTTACATGTTTCTGTTTAGATTGTCAACTTTGCTAACATTCTCTTTCTTCTTTGACCCAAATATCAAGAGACCTCATCTCCGGAACTCTGAATCTGGAGTGAGCATGAGGATATATAATTCAACTGTACTCTCTCCAACAGTACTCTTGAAATTGTATCCAAAACACTTATACTCCCAGACCCTCATTTCTTGAATTTTGACTTTTGATTTTCAATTTCTAGACTTTTCTATTCATCTTACATCTTTGATGCAATCATGTTAGTAACACGTGTCATAATACAGAATCATCAGTGTTTTGCTACATCACTGTCATAATAACATAGTTGCCAACTCACCCGATTTCGTCGGGTTACACCCGATTTTTCGACCCTTAACCCGATTATTTTTTATGACACGGTGGGTCATGCTTTTCACCCGATTTTTGCCGAACAACCCGAAAATCTCCTGATTTCCGGATTTGGTTCGTAAATTAGGTTGCACTTTTAACTTCCAGTTACAACCCAAGCTTGGATATAGTACATAAACAATGCCGATGGCTATGTTCAGTAGGCCGTGTACCAGTGAATTATCAGTGCAGATGTAAACAATTACCTGAGAGTTGTTGTGAAAAATCAAAGTTTGAAGTCAATTTAAAATGGCTTCCGATAGAACGAGGTCATTATCAGGGCCAGCAGGAACAAATTGAACCAAGTAAAAGAGAAATGATATTTATGTACATATCAAGGAATCTTGGAAAACAACTTTCATTACCCGTACGAAATTTTAGTCACGTATTTTCAAAAAATATCCAGGCGTATTATAATCTTAAAATCCTGGTGGATTCTCCATTAAAATGAATACATAAAAGCAGGCGTATAAAGTGAAATACGGGCGTACAAGAGGCGTAATCCTACTGTATTTTTAGCCGAAATATGTAAATGAGTACGCCTGGAAATTCAAAATACGCCTGGAAATTTTAACAATAGAATTACACCTAGATATCAAGCATACCCGTAAAAAAAAAATACGCCCGTAAAATAAATACACCCGTAAAATGAATACGCCCGTATAAAAAATACGCCTGCCATAAATATTCATTTCAAATTAAATATTATCACAGCTATGGGGACTACAACCAACATAAATATAAAAGTACAAAGTACTTTAGTACATAGATTACTAGGATTCTAAGTGCATATAAACACATACAAAAAAGATCAGACATATTAAGCTTACAATCATACACAATTTTTATTTTATTAATACTTTTAAGTGTGCTTAAATGTGAATGAGAAATGATTAAAAATCAGAATCGAACATTTACCATTTCAAATCACAGTCACATCACATGTTAGATTTACATTAACTTTTCCTGTTTCACAGTATTTTAACCTACAAGATTGACATATTAGTTTAGTCAGAAGTTGCAACATTCCAATAATCACAGTGAAATCACTTTATTGAGAATCATGCCGATTAATCCTGCCATTCTCTGTACTCCTTATTTGGCACAAAAGGTGCAATTCACAAGCAGTTTTGTCATTCACATTTCTTATTATATTCTCCAATCACATTTTCATAGAAATATTCACAAAAAGATGTTTTTCATGTTTTATGTTCTCCTGGCATTGAAAATACACTTCATTCCTGATGCTACACTCAACAGCTGCAATTCATTGGCATGCATCTATGGAAAATGTTGCAATTCTGGTCATTTGACTCTCGCAAGATCTTTTCTTCACTTAAATTCAAGTATTTATGCACTATTTCATCATTCAATTGATCGCCCAACTGATTTATCCTATGGATTATGATCTGGAAAAAGAAAAACATAAGAACATACTCAATGTCATACTGACCCATTTCAATCATGAACGTCTGGCTCTGCAAATCAAGCAAATGCATCTGTCTTATTTTTTTAGGTAAAAAAAATCTAATGTTATGCAATGCATTTCAAAATAATCACCTCTTCTTCACCATCTGTGCTTCGTTGCCGCTTTCTCCAATCTCTTTGTTCCTGGCATGACCTTCCTGGTGGTTTAAAATTGGCGCAAATACTTGGATGTAAATATTGCTGTTGTTTATAACCCCCTTGTTACCTAAACGGTTTTATCATTTCCGAGAGATCTAATCAGTACATTATGTAAATTTGATGAAAAAGAATTCTGTATTGTTAAAGAATACAACAACAAAAATTCATTTATGTTTACACAAGATGTTTTCTCTATATGAATTATACTTTTATTTTAAAGATTAGGGTGGATAATAGAACTGCTCTAGAGAAACCGGATATAAATTGATAAGCCGTTCTTAGAAAGGTTTACAACATTACAGATAAGTCGTTCCTAAACATGCTCAACACATCTGTAAGTAATTAGCCTAATCCCAACTGGTTAGACTAGGGAAGAGAAAGTAGATGGTAATGTAATATTATCTGAATATACCATCTATATTTTGTTTTATTATAGAGACATTGATCATGCAATTACTGATTGAAAAATTATTTTTAGCATCAGCTATAGTGCTTTGTTAAAACTAAGGACTTAAATATTCATTTAATTAAATGCTATTTTATATTAAGCCACTAAAACATTAATGAAAGAATATACTAGAAAGAATATACTAAGTTTGTTAGAAATAAAATCATCTTAGTTAAGAGAAATAATATTAAACATTTTTTTTAATTTGGGAATCAGGCATGGCACAGTAATCTAAGATTAAATAGTATAATTTACTAAAATTAATTGCTTTAATAAATACAATGAACACAACAAAGGCAATATTGTAATGTAATTAATGTTTATATGTGGAGTAAATACTTTTTTGGGGGTTAATTTTAATACATGTATCACAAAAGCAACTCAATAGTTACATAAAGGAGAATGAAGTTGTCTAAGTAAAATTTTTATCTAGCTCTCTTAATAATAAGGACAAAGTCAGAAAATCCACCAGGATTTCCAAAAATACGCCATTTGAAATTTTCTAAGTTTTTATTTCCCTATGCGAAAGAGACTAAGAAAAAAATACGCCTGGATTAAGAATTTACGCCAGGAGAAAAGGAGACGTATTTCTGGCAAAAATACGTGTACGCCTGAAAATGAACCGTATTTTTAAGAATACGTCTCTTGTACGCCAGGATTTGCAAAAAGTCCAGGCGTAATACGCCTCTAAATTTCATACGGGTAGATAAAATAAAGTGTTTGAAGATAGTGTAGACATAACTGTAAATTTAATAGCGCTTGTTAATTAAATTAATTCGAGGAAAAATAACTTCAAGACCAAAATTGGAATACTTTCAAATTTAGCACATTTAACTTTCCATGTACTTCAAATCAGCAATGCAGATTCTGAAAAGACTTTCCTTTAAAAAATATGCACACTTAATTCAGGTCAATATACTGAATAATGAAACCTTAAATGCTCTTCTAACATGTAAATTTAATCAATATATATTAATTTTTTTGTCATTCTAAGTTAAAGCCACATTTTAATAAAATAATTCTCAATACACAAATGCTTATATATGCATATATATTTAATTTAATCATGGTAAATGTGTCATGAATGTCGTTACGCGTTATGACCAGATTTTTTACTTTCCAAATCTGGTCATGACCAGATTTATACATGTTGGAAGTTGGCAAGTATGTAATAATTGCTTGACAAAACATTTACACAGCATAACTACTTAGTAATTAAGTAATCCAAATGTATTACTGATTGAGTATATCCATTGTTTGACAATCAGTAAGTAGAAAAATACTCTTACAAGAAATGCACAGGAACACGGTGTCACTTGTGGAAAATTTTAACATAACATCTTTTTTAGCCTTTAACTTAAAAGTTAAACTTCATTATCTCAAAAACCGATATCTAAATACATGTACCATTTATATGGTGAAGTGGGTTGGTACTCCCAACCCCTTATTCTTTAAGTTTTTACCCTGCATGGTTATCTGGAGTCATTGGATATCTTGATGTTTAATTTTGGTCCAGTTGAAATTGAGAAAAAATGGTTTTACTGTACTTCTTGGGTTCATTTATTTAAATGTTTTACAAGGGGGAAAAAAAGACACATATATTTAAATTTTTGTAACATGTTAAAATAATCTTTTACATGTACATGTATATTACACATATATTCAAGTAAATTTTTTAAATAAGAATTCATTAAAAATATTTGAATCCATTGAAGTTGATTGCAGTAGATATAATGTGAATTATGAGCCTTAGATATAACAAGCAAATTTAAAGAATAGTGGTCTCATTCTGTCATTTGTCAACTGAAAAAGTTTGAAGATAATAGGCCTGAAACTGTTCAAAATATGCCTCTAAATCATTTTGAAAAAGAATGGCTGCAAAATTCAAAAAGTAGGTAACCATGAACTACTTTTTAGTCAACATGATATAAGGTCCTTAGATGCATCAACTGACAAGATTTGATGATCCTAGTCCTTATAGTTAGCAAAATATCAACATTTTAATAAATGTAATTTTTGGTCAACTTTGAAGTGACCTTGAGACCAAGCCCTTTGTCCCAGGGTGATTCCCCATGCAAATTTTAATCTACAATATATCCTCATCCTTTTATGAAAGTTTGGTGATAATCTGCCCAGTGGTTCTTGAGAAGACGATTTTTTAGCAACCAGTACTTTTGGTTGTTTTTTTTTACCTAATTATCTCCCCTTGTTTAAGGGTCACAACCCTAAGTTTACTACAAACAAGAGCCCTTGGGCCATGGATACACTGTGACAAATTTGACAATAATTGGCCAAGGGGTTCTTGAGTTATGGCCCATATTCTAACAAGAGGCCCATGGGCCACAACGCTCACCTGAGTTACTTTGGCGCTGCTGTTCCTCACCAGACCCTCCGCCCCTTGTAATACTTATTGCGGCCCCAACCTACCCCCGGGGGCCATGATTTGAAAAATTTGAATCTACACTACCCCAGGATGATTCCACATATGTTTCAGTTTTTTCTGGCCCAGCGGTTCTTGAGAAGATTTTTGAAGATTTTGCCTATATATTTCAATGTTAAACTTTGATTCCCTATTGTGGCCCCGCCCTACCCCTGGGGGCCATGATTTGAAGAATTTAGAATCTACACTACCCCAGGATGCTTCCACATAAGTTTCAGCTTTTCTGGCCCACTGGTTCTTGAGAAGATTTTTAAGATTTTGCCTATATATTTCAATGTAAAACTTTGATTCCCTATTGTGGCCCCGCCTTACCCCCGGGGGCCATGATTTGAAGAATTAAGAATCTACACTACTCCAGGATGATTCCACATAAGTTTCAGTTTTTCTGGCCCTGTGGTTCTTGAGAAGATTTTTTAATGACCCCACCCTATTTTTGTCTTCTCTTGATTATCTCCCTTGTAAAGGAGGTTGGTCCTTCATTTTAACAATTTAAACTCCCCTTCACCCAAGGATGCTGTGTACCAACTTTGGCTAAATTTGGCTCAGTGGTTCTTGAGAAGAAGATGAAAATATGAAAAGTTTACAGGTGGATGGACAGACAGACAGACGATGGACAACTGATGATCAGAAAAGCTCACTTAAGCTTTCAGCTCATGTGAGCTAAAAAATTTATGTACACCGCACAAATGGCCACAGCATTAGCTCTTTGAGCCTTTGGTTCACAAGAGCTAAAAAGATAAAAAGAATTATGTATCTTAGAGTTGTCTATTTGTAATCAAAGTTATATTGAAATCAGACCAATTTCTTGAAATAAAAAATTGCACTGTTGTAGCGCAAAAAAATTAATGATATTTTACATGTCGCTACAATATTCAAGAGAGGGCATGTTGCAAAATTTTGAATTAAATTAGAGGGGTTATGACTGTTTCATCGCTAATTATAGATGATCAATGCGAAAACACAAAGTTGAGAATTGCAATGTCATTGAAAGTCTTGGAGAGCACTAAGCTATTAAAAAATTATTTCTTCAGACAGGAAAATACCCAAAAGAGACTAAAATGTTTTCAGATGCTTCAGGGATTGCCTATACATATCTATGACAAAAGTGTTCAAATAGTAGTAGCTTTGTTAATGGAAGGATTAACATTTTTGATGACCCAGTCCATGCGATATCCCAGTACAATGCTTATCGCATGGATGTTGCACCTATGGATTTTGCATTGTTTCCATACCTATTGCTTTACTGTGCAGACATAGATTTTAAGATCTCACTAATATTTGATATGCAACAATAGAAAAAAGTAACATGACTTGCTAGAGCTATTCAATTTTAAGGTAGGGAAAAGACATGTAAATGATAGAACTGAAAGGTATTTATAGCTGTGAAAAGCTCAGCAGGTTTGGAATCAGGTTGTCACATCACCTAACATCAAACAAGAGGCCGAAGGGCCTTGAATCGTTCTTCTGATAAACTGTACAACCTATCACTTCTATTTGAAGCCTCTAAGTATCCTGTATATTAAGATAAACCCTTAAAATTCCAATTCACATTCTGAGAACCCAAGATAATTCTAAGCCAACTAATACCTGAGAGTTGGACAGGTGACCTACTTATCACTTGTCATTCTCTGAGGACCCATCAACTAAGTTTGATGATTCTAAGCCAATTTAATACCTAAAATATTTTTTAAAATTATAACCATAAAATTTTATAAGTAGGTCAAAGTGACCTACTTTTCAGTTTTTGTACACCAAGGACCCAAGATGCATCAACTGACAAAGTTTGATGATTCTAAGCCAATAAGTACTTGAAATACTATTTTATTAAAGCCATAAATTTTCAAAAGTAGGTCACGATGACCTACTTTTCAGTTGACCTACTCCGAAGACCAAAGATGCATCAACTGACAAAGTTTGATGATTCTAAGCCAATTAGTACCTGAAATATTTAATAAAAGCCATAAATTTTCAAAAGTAGGTCACGGTGACCTACTTTTCAGTCGACCTACTCTGAAGACCCAAGATGCATCAACTGACAAAGTTTGATGATTCTAAGCCAATTAGTACCTGAAATATTTAATTAAAGCCATAAATTTTCAAAAGTAGGTCACGGTGACCTACTTTTCAGTCGACCTACTCCGAAGACCCAAGATGCATCAACTGACAAAGTTTGATGATTCTAAGCAAATTCGTACCTGAAATATTTAATTAAAGCCATAAATTTTCAAAAGTAGGTCATGGTGACCTACTTTTCAGTTGACGTTTTTTAAGGACCCAAGATGCATCAACTTACAAAGTTTTATGATCATAGGCTTTAAAATGTCCAAATTATGCCTCTAAAACGCTTTGAAATCAAATGCCTGCAAAGTTCAAAAAGTAGGTCACTGTGACCTACTTTTTAATAAATATGTTTTATGGCCCCAAGATGCATCATCTTACAAGCTAAAATGATTATAAACCTCTCGGTATTCGAATTAATGACCTTTATTGTTTTGAAGATTAGCCATAAAATTCAAAAAGTAGGTCAAGGTGACATACTTTTTAGTTGACGTACTTTGATGACCCAAGATGCATAAACTGACAAAGTTTAATGATCATAGGCCTTAAATTGTTCAAAATATGCCTCTAAATCATTTTGAAAAAGAATGGCCGCAAAATTTAAAAAGTAGGTCACCATGACCTACTTTTGAGTCAACGATATGAGGTCCTTATATGCATCAACTGACGAGATTTGATGATCCTAGTCCTTATAGTAAGCAGAATATCAACATTTTAATAAAATGTAATTTTTGGTCAACTTTGAAGTGACCTTGAGACCACGCCCTTTGCCCCAACGTGAATCCCCATGCAAATTTTAATCTACAATATATCCTCATCCTTTTGTTTAAGTTTGGTGATAATCTGCCCAGTGGTTCTTGAGAAGAAGATTTTTTAGCAACCAGTATTTTTGTTTCTATTTTCCTAATTATATCCCCTTGTTAAAGGGTCACAACCCTAGTTTTAGTATAAAAGGGAGCTCTTGGACCAAGGATACCCTGTGACAAATTTGACAATAATTGGCCAAGGGGTTCTTGAGTTATGGCCCATATTCTAAAAAGTTTAAGCACACCACACAAATGGCCATAGCATTAGCTCTTTGAGCCTCTGGCTCAGAAGAGCTAAAAACATCAAATGCTTGCTCCGTGAATTCTTTGACTGCACAGTAAAATTTGTATATTTTCAAAATTTTAGTAAATGGACCTGATTTTTTACATACTAATAAACAGATAAACAAAATATAAGAATTTAATCAGATAAATGTCATTTTTCAAAGTGCACAGTAAATTTTCCTTAAATCAATGTGTCCGCAAACTTTTCTAACAATCCTCGTTCATGTACATGCCCTTAGCACTGAAGTCATTTGAAATATGCACATATGTTAACATTTGTTGTTGTGTATGCCAAAATAGCAGTTCTCTCTAAATTATTTTGTAAAATACATATATTACAAGTTCTTAAGGTATTAAGGCCTGATGTGTCCATAATCCTAGATGGAAGGACTTTTATCCTTGTGTGACTGTTTAAATTTCACTATATATGCTGCTTATTCTTTGTCATCTCCAAACAGATGCTTTTCTGGCAAATATGGTCATGCTTGGTATCAAATTTCAGTTATCAGATGGCAGTCACACCTATCCAAAGAAATTGAAATTTCTCATTTAAAATTTTTTAAAAAAGTACAACTTATAAATGATAAATAGCGATGTTAGTTTTACTCGGACAGCTAAGTCGAACAGTCAGAGGCTTTAGTCAAATGAAAGTCGAGTACTCGTTGAAATTTAAATTAATTTTTCATGTCATTTTCCTTTTTGTCTTTAGGAGACTGCTAGCCTGTACAATATTTAAACTACGTTATAACCATTACACAACAAATTATTGAATCATTAACATTTACGTAGTAATGAATATATGTATCAAATGTATTTGATTTCAAATATAATATTTACTGCCAGTGTTTTTTTTTTCAGTACTTTGGGAACGGGGGCTGGGGCCCTCACAATTGGGAATTTCAGCATCAATTAGGCTAACTTGGGAATCTCCGAGAAAGCCCAATCACTTAAAAAGCATTGTCAAAAAGCTTTGTTTTTGTCTTTGTATTACTTTAACAAACAATTGTTATAACTATTCAAGACTATTCTTGGTATGGATTATCTAATTACTTGCATCAAGAACAATAGTGGTATGAATTATCTAATTATGAATGAAGCTGAGGTGGCAGAGGATATTTTTTTTTTAATGCCAAACATGTGCCGAGGGGGTATACACATATACATGCAATCCATAAAAACATGTACATGGGGACAGTTTTCCAGGGGCTAATTAATTACACTTCATATGCCCATGGCTAACAAATTATGTCAACAAATTACATGTAATCTGCCTAGTAGAGTGCACATGTACCAAAAATGCACCTGTGGTCTTCCCAGATTTTGGCTTGTTTTCCCAAGATTTGGGCCTCAGTTGCACCCATACAACCCACCCCCAGGCCCGAGCAAGCAGGATAAAACACCCAGTAGTCTGTAAATCAATGCGTGCCCTAATGAAAATTCACCAATTGATATGGGGCCATTGAAATCTTCCCTCTGAGATACACACCTTCTTCTAAGGCCTACTGCTTTTCAGTGAATTTCCTCTGCAACTGACCACGTGTCTTAGGTTCGCATTTACAACTCTGTATATGATAAGCGTCATAGTGACACCTACATGTTGCACATCATTTTTTTTAAGCAAGCACTCTCCTACACTGCAAATGTGTCCCATAATTATTCTAATCATTTTTCTACATAAAATATCGCATCAAACAGGGGATATCTCAATTTTTTAAGAAATTTGACTGGGTCTTTAGTACGAAACTATCCCCTGCCACCTTTAACTTTCAAAGTTTGCTTTTTAATTAAAATAACTTTCCATATTTAGAAAGTGCAATCAATTCTGAGTAAAAATATACTAAATATGTCTTATTTCAATGAAAAATAAAAAAGTTAGAGGCAAATAAGTGACCCCACCAATTGTCGGTCAACCACCTTAACCCCATATTCTTTGTGTTACTTCAAAAATGACCAACTCCTACAATCCAAAAGAATTTATTTCTTATCAAAACAGTGTTTAATGGTAACTTTGATCAATTTCAAATGCAGCTACATATAAAAAGTTCAATAAGAATTGCATGCCTTGATGAAATGTACTCACATGAAACACATACTCTCCTATTTTTGATGTTTTGAGAAATCCCATTTTACCTCTTAATTGCTTGAATTTATACATCTATAGCTTGTTTGCAAAAAGAAAACCCAATCTGTTTTTCAGGATATTTATTGTAATATACAAAAACCCCTCTTGCATCAAAGGACTTCAAGAAGAAGTGTCCTGGAAATTGCAGTTATCTACCCTACCCCTCCAACCATTACCTGATTCTATAGAGAATATACTGTGGAAATCTAGTATATTTCCATTCAATTTCAATGTATCTGAGTGATCAAATACATGCATTTGATTCCCCTGAATATTTAAAGTGATCATCCTGTCCTCATGGTCCTTACTTGGCATTTGTGAGTAAATTTCAGGTGTTTAGTAGAATCCAATAATTACATGAAAATGTACATATTTCTGATATTTTGTTCATTAAATATTTTTACTCTATTAAATAGATGTTTACATGCAGTCAATTTTGAGGATGTAATTAAAAAATATAATATATATAGGGATTAATTAGGAGCTTTTTTTTCATGATTTCACAAAGGAAATGCACATAACTTATATATGTAAAAAATTTCTTAGGGATCGATGGCATTGGTCAACTGGGTAACCATCTAATCAGTCAGAATTATAGTAACCTGTTTAGTATGGGATGACGGGTTATGATTTTCATAACTGGTTAGTCGGTATTTTTTGTATAATATGTACTTTTTAAATAATATACCAGTATACATATTTTTTTAAAAAATTACCACTTAGATCATGTAGATAGCATATGTGTAAAACTAGTCTCATTCAAGCAGATGCTCGACTGTCTCCATAAACTCCTGCTCGTTGGAGTTTACGGAGACGTCTAAGCATCTGCTTGAACAAGATTAGTTTAAAACTGAAAAGTTGCAATCGACTAATTAAATTATTCACAATATACAGCCACTGTGAAAACAAATCCCCATTATTTTGTCATTACAGTAAAACATGCTTATAAGTGCCAGGGACAAATAATTTTGATTCATTATAAATGTATTCATTTTTCAGTTTAATTTTCAGTATGTTTTAAAACCACAGGGAATGAAAATCACTTCACTATACGCTTCAATTCCTTATTTAAGTCTGTTTGCAGTAAGCGTGTTTTATTGTATAACCCAAATACCACTCTAAGTTTACATACCCCAATCATAAAAAATTCTATTTTCTAATTTCAAGAACTAATTTTTTACTAAACAATGTTTTACATCTGTACATGGTAATTAATCTAGTTCATTATCTGTAATGGTAGCCTAGTTGTAGGGCATTCATTTTGTAATCAGGAGGCCTGGGCTTGATTCTCATTTGCTGTGTCAAACCTACATTGTAAGACATAAACATATAGGTAGTGAAGGTTCCTTCACCAAACGCCCAGCATTAGAATGAAAGTCAAAGGTTTTTCATATGAGACCTTAAAAACCTCACAGTAGATGTTGGGACAATAAAGAACCTTCACTGCTCAATGGGCCTTAGTGCCAAGTATTAAGGTCTATGTTTGAACCCCTTCACCAGTATGTGGTAATGTCTCTATATGAGAGAAAAATTTTCAAGTAAGATGTAAAACAACATACAATCAATCAAAGTGTCAGTAAGAAGCTGATCCTTATGTCAAAGGTTTGAATCCCATAGCTGGATGTGGAGATAGGTTCCTCAGATGAAACCGTATGAACCGAGGTTCTGTGTCACAGAAGGTGCTGGCACGAAAAAGATCCCTCACTTCCCAAAGGCCATAAGTGCCAAGTACAGGTCTATATTTGCAGGCCTCCACCAGCAAGTGGTGGCATAATAATATGACTAAAAAAAAAATTGAAGGGGCAATAAACAAAACACAAACCAATCCTGCAGTCTTATCACAGAAATAATTCAAACTTTTATGTATAAATATATTTCCAAATTTCTTTTGCAATTTAACTGAGTGACATTTTTGAGATTTTCCAATAATAATACACATTTACTAACTGGGTTCGAGGGCAACATGGGTTTTGTCGGACCCAAGAACAAAACTGTTTGCCTGAGGCCATTAGGCCGAAGAGAAACAGTTTGGTTCAAGGGGTCAGCAAATTGCATTTTACCCCAAGAACACGGTCAATAAATGTTTTGTTATATCTTTTATTTTCTTTTTTTGTTTGACATACATGTATTTTGTACTGGCTTCCGTGATGTAAATTTCCTTTACCAGCACTGAGGTAAAACTCTGTCAATTCCGTAACTTTCGAACACCAACGAATGCAAATGAGATTTAACTAATCCCGCGCATACTGTAATATGTCAGCTAAGTCCAATGATCTCATCGACAGGTTCAATATCTCACTTTGCGGTTCAACATAGATTTTTTTATGATTGCTCATAAAACATTGGAAATGTTAGACATTTTAAGTGTACACTGGTATAGATTTATATAGGAACAAATTTTTAAAGGTATAACAAATTATAATATTAATCAAGGCCCTAGTTATAACAGCTATTCATACTTGTTGAAGAATATATAACAATAATTATCATGTTTATACATGTAGTATGTTAGATAGTGTATTGTTGAATTTTTTCATTTTTTTGTTTCAATAAAAATAATAAGTCTTGGTGAAATTACATGCTCTCATGCATTTAAATATAAGGTAAAGCAATGGAGATTTGACAATGTCATGTCAGGGATAACAGACAGAGACTGAACCATAAAATAGATAACATACATCAGTGTTTGTGCGTACATTTATACATTTGCTGGCATATACATGTAAACATCAGTGCTGTAAGCAGCTGTTAAATTTTAGATAAGAAAAATTCTAACCTTCATTTCCAAGGTCCACGCCAATCATATATTAAAATGTCACCCTGAACTCTTTCATCACTCGCTACATTTATCACAGAAAACTCCGACACAAGACTGTTCATCGCTGTTAATATGATCGTCAGAATTTCCTCGTAAACAATTTGCGCAAGAATATATATATCCCTTTAAAACTAATGCTTCCTGTACGCAACCAAGGATTTTATGTGCTTCGTAGATGTGGATTAAATGTGCATGTCTACATACGGCTCGCACGTTAAGAAAATGTACAACTGTCTACTTCACATATTTTCTTCTCATTTTCTGTCTGTAATTCCGACTTGCATGGCTACTTCCGGGGACGTACTAAAGACTTGATATACTAAAGACCTGATGTTCGACCTGACGATTTTTCAAAAAATAAAATAATCAGATTGAGTGTTATACATGATTTATTTTTAAAAATTATTGATTATGAAGCATTATGCTATACTAAACTACACTTTTTTGAAATATTTGCCAACAAAGCATCAGATCAAATCACGTTTTTCGTATATCGGGTCTTTAGTGTCTTCTTCCCACAATGCCGCTCGTGATTGTTTACATCCAGGTTACAAACAAGAGGCCCCGATTACGACTTTTTCTATTCGGATGCATTAGTAAATGTTGATTTACCTTTACTTGTGTAAATCACTTGCATTTATAAACGATTTAAATAATAGAAAACAGAGAAATCGAATCAAAACAATTTATTTCAAACACAACAACTATCTAAAACCGTACAAGCATGTGTTACGATCCCCTAAAACGCGTGGCTGGTTTGTAGACAACTTGTTCCTGTACGATTCTTGAATAATTATTATATAAAATAGAATAAAATATAGCACGGAGCTTGTTTCTCTTTATACCACATAACAAGATTTAATATGTTAGAAATTATGTCATTCAAACTTTTTCATAATATTTTAATATTTTTAGCTATCCAAAAAATACTTTTATGACCTGCTGTCCCCTGAATATAGGGGCCAGCCCCTTTTTCTTGATGTTATCTGAAAGCTCTCGTAATTACACACAACTTTCATTCTATATGTCTTACCAAATTTTTATCAGTTTAAAAGTTATTAAACAAAAAGCAGCAAAATTTCATGGAAAAATAATTCTTAAAACTTGCCGTCACATAGCTTCCGAACTAAAAAAAATTAGCCTACAATTTTAATGTTCTGCACATTTGCAATGTATTAGTTACAAGTTCTCAAATTTTCATGCAAATATCATGTGTCGTTATTGAGATTTCTACTGGACAAGAGACCCTCCAAATATCGATTAAAGGGCAATAACTCATGAACGGAGGTATATATCAAAAATTTGAAAAAACCGTTTTTAGGCAATAATACATTGTATCTACCCTGAATGTTTCATAGCAATCGGACAAAAGGTCTCCGAGAAATCGCCTGCTGAAAATCGGCGGGAAAAAAAAAATAAAATAATAATAAGAAACAGTAGAATAACAGTAGGGTCTTCCGAAGGAAGGTCGGAAGACCCTAATAACAGAATGCCGTGTAAGGTTCACGTCAAAACGTGGCTGACGCAAAACAATTCCTGAATTTTCCCCTTCAATTCGAGCATTTCTGCATTGGACAGGGCTGATGGTTGTTTATGAGATGATAAACTATGTGTAAACTTTCTTAGTTTAGCGGAATCATGAACATTTTCGGCGTGATGAATAATTTGTTTACAGTAGTGATGAGGCTTTCGCGCACCTGCAGGAGCGGATCCAAGGATATACAAATAAATAAAATTTAATAGAAATGAAGTTTTAATACTTTTAAATAGTATTTAATGAAATTATTAATATGCAAGTGATAGATATACAAGGAAACGTGAAATGCTAATGAATGCAGCTGACAATCACTACTTTGTAAAGATAAATTAATTCTAAATAAAATAATTATAAATTCTATAGACAAAACAGAAGAAGAATGAATGGTAGCAAAATATCAAATCACATCAGGGGAACTGAATTTTATTAATGAAACTCTTAAGAAGTTCCGTATAAGTTGTGAATTTTATATCTGTGTATTCTACCTGGTTGCTTCGAGGAAGGGGGGGGGGGGTCTTGAACATAAACATGTAAATTACCATTATTTTATAGAAAGAATTAAGGCTTATAATTTTGAAAACGTCAAGAAGAGTTGCTTGTGATATGAAGTTCAAGGTCATTTTATAAATAATCCAAAACATAAAAGCGAAAAAGAGAAAATGGGGGGGGGGGGGTTTAAATATGACAATGTCTTCTACAGTTGACAAAAAAAAAGAGAGGCGAATAAAATGCACACACATATCATATACAACCGTTTTTATTTAATATAAACTCGTTTCCATGGCAACAGGAAGGTTTTTCTGGCCTATCCCAATCACCAGGTAGGTGTTACCTCTACACCGCGTCCTACGTGAATGAGCGCTGAGCAGTCCCCGCAAACTATATATACGGGGAAAAAATCAATATTTTGTAGTGTTTTGAGATACGTTGGTCCTACGTTTTCAGAAATTCTAAGATATTTAAAGATATTTAATTCCTTCTTAATCCTATCAAGAAACTGGTAATACGTAAAATCTTCAAAGAGGGGCCTTTACGTACCCTATGAATATTACAGAAAAAAGAAGTTAGAAAGACGAAGAAATTGAAAAAATCGACATTTTAATCCAATTTCTGTGACGACCGGAAGTATTGACGACGAAAAGAATATTCATGGTGACATCCACAAGTCATTATCTATGAAATCTGACAGATTTAACTTTCATATCTTAAGCTGTTCTGGAGAAATGGAGCGGACAAAGTCCTTTACAAAATTTCGTCTATACAATAATATTAAGAATATAACAGAATGCCGTGTAAGGTTCACGTCAAAACGTGGCTGACGCAAAACAATTCCTGAATTTTCCCCTTCAATTCGAGCATTTCTGCATTGGACAGGGCTGATGGTTGTTTATGAGATGATAAACTATGTGTAAACTTTCTTAGTTTAGCGGAATCATGAACATTTTCGGCGTGATGAATAATTTGTTTACAGTAGTGATGAGGCTTTCGCGCACCTGCAGGAGCGGATCCAAGGATATACAAATAAATAAAATTTAATAGAAATGAAGTTTTAATACTTTTAAATAGTATTTAATGAAATTATTAATATGCAAGTGATAGATATACAAGGAAACGTGAAATGCTAATGAATGCAGCTGACAATCACTACTTTGTAAAGATAAATTAATTCTAAATAAAATAATTATAAATTCTATAGACAAAACAGAAGAAGAATGAATGGTAGCAAAATATCAAATCACATCAGGGGAACTGAATTTTATTAATGAAACTCTTAAGAAGTTCCGTATAAGTTGTGAATTTTATATCTGTGTATTCTACCTGGTTGCTTCGAGGAAGGGGGGGGGGGGTCTTGAACATAAACATGTAAATTACCATTATTTTATAGAAAGAATTAAGGCTTATAATTTTGAAAACGTCAAGAAGAGTTGCTTGTGATATGAAGTTCAAGGTCATTTTATAAATAATCCAAAACATAAAAGCGAAAAAGAGAAAATGGGGGGGGGGGTTTAAATATGACAATGTCTTCTACAGTTGACAAAAAAAAAGAGAGGCGAATAAAATGCACACACATATCATATACAACCGTTTTTATTTAATATAAACTCGTTTCCATGGCAACAGGAAGGTTTTTCTGGCCTATCCCAATCACCAGGTAGGTGTTACCTCTACACCGCGTCCTACGTGAATGAGCGCTGAGCAGTCCCCGCAAACTATATATACGGGGAAAAAATCAATATTTTGTAGTGTTTTGAGATACGTTGGTCCTACGTTTTCAGAAATTCTAAGATATTTAAAGATATTTAATTCCTTCTTAATCCTATCAAGAAACTGGTAATACGTAAAATCTTCAAAGAGGGGCCTTTACGTACCCTATGAATATTACAGAAAAAAGAAGTTAGAAAGACGAAGAAATTGAAAAAATCGACATTTTAATCCAATTTCTGTGACGACCGGAAGTATTGACGACGAAAAGAATATTCATGGTGACATCCACAAGTCATTATCTATGAAATCTGACAGATTTAACTTTCATATCTTAAGCTGTTCTGGAGAAATGGAGCGGACAAAGTCCTTTACAAAATTTCGTCTATACAATAATATTAAGAATATAACAGAATGCCGTGTAAGGTTCACGTCAAAACGTGGCTGACGCAAAACAATTCCTGAATTTTCCCCTTCAATTCGAGCATTTCTGCATTGGACAGGGCTGATGGTTGTTTATGAGATGATAAACTATGTGTAAACTTTCTTAGTTTAGCGGAATCATGAACATTTTCGGCGTGATGAATAATTTGTTTACAGTAGTGATGAGGCTTTCGCGCACCTGCAGGAGCGGATCCAAGGATATACAAATAAATAAAATTTAATAGAAATGAAGTTTTAATACTTTTAAATAGTATTTAATGAAATTATTAATATGCAAGTGATAGATATACAAGGAAACGTGAAATGCTAATGAATGCAGCTGACAATCACTACTTTGTAAAGATAAATTAATTCTAAATAAAATAATTATAAATTCTATAGACAAAACAGAAGAAGAATGAATGGTAGCAAAATATCAAATCACATCAGGGGAACTGAATTTTATTAATGAAACTCTTAAGAAGTTCCGTATAAGTTGTGAATTTTATATCTGTGTATTCTACCTGGTTGCTTCGAGGAAGGGGGGGGGGGTCTTGAACATAAACATGTAAATTACCATTATTTTATAGAAAGAATTAAGGCTTATAATTTTGAAAACGTCAAGAAGAGTTGCTTGTGATATGAAGTTCAAGGTCATTTTATAAATAATCCAAAACATAAAAGCGAAAAAGAGAAAATGGGGGGGGGGGGTTTAAATATGACAATGTCTTCTACAGTTGACAAAAAAAAAGAGAGGCGAATAAAATGCACACACATATCATATACAACCGTTTTTATTTAATATAAACTCGTTTCCATGGCAACAGGAAGGTTTTTCTGGCCTATCCCAATCACCAGGTAGGTGTTACCTCTACACCGCGTCCTACGTGAATGAGCGCTGAGCAGTCCCCGCAAACTATATATACGGGGAAAAAATCAATATTTTGTAGTGTTTTGAGATACGTTGGTCCTACGTTTTCAGAAATTCTAAGATATTTAAAGATATTTAATTCCTTCTTAATCCTATCAAGAAACTGGTAATACGTAAAATCTTCAAAGAGGGGCCTTTACGTACCCTATGAATATTACAGAAAAAAGAAGTTAGAAAGACGAAGAAATTGAAAAAATCGACATTTTAATCCAATTTCTGTGACGACCGGAAGTATTGACGACGAAAAGAATATTCATGGTGACATCCACAAGTCATTATCTATGAAATCTGACAGATTTAACTTTCATATCTTAAGCTGTTCTGGAGAAATGGAGCGGACAAAGTCCTTTACAAAATTTCGTCTATACAATAATATTAAGAATATAACAGAATGCCGTGTAAGGTTCACGTCAAAACGTGGCTGACGCAAAACAATTCCTGAATTTTCCCCTTCAATTCGAGCATTTCTGCATTGGACAGGGCTGATGGTTGTTTATGAGATGATAAACTATGTGTAAACTTTCTTAGTTTAGCGGAATCATGAACATTTTCGGCGTGATGAATAATTTGTTTACAGTAGTGATGAGGCTTTCGCGCACCTGCAGGAGCGGATCCAAGGATATACAAATAAATAAAATTTAATAGAAATGAAGTTTTAATACTTTTAAATAGTATTTAATGAAATTATTAATATGCAAGTGATAGATATACAAGGAAACGTGAAATGCTAATGAATGCAGCTGACAATCACTACTTTGTAAAGATAAATTAATTCTAAATAAAATAATTATAAATTCTATAGACAAAACAGAAGAAGAATGAATGGTAGCAAAATATCAAATCACATCAGGGGAACTGAATTTTATTAATGAAACTCTTAAGAAGTTCCGTATAAGTTGTGAATTTTATATCTGTGTATTCTACCTGGTTGCTTCGAGGAAGGGGGGGGGGGTCTTGAACATAAACATGTAAATTACCATTATTTTATAGAAAGAATTAAGGCTTATAATTTTGAAAACGTCAAGAAGAGTTGCTTGTGATATGAAGTTCAAGGTCATTTTATAAATAATCCAAAACATAAAAGCGAAAAAGAGAAAATGGGGGGGGGGGGTTTAAATATGACAATGTCTTCTACAGTTGACAAAAAAAAAGAGAGGCGAATAAAATGCACACACATATCATATACAACCGTTTTTATTTAATATAAACTCGTTTCCATGGCAACAGGAAGGTTTTTCTGGCCTATCCCAATCACCAGGTAGGTGTTACCTCTACACCGCGTCCTACGTGAATGAGCGCTGAGCAGTCCCCGCAAACTATATATACGGGGAAAAAATCAATATTTTGTAGTGTTTTGAGATACGTTGGTCCTACGTTTTCAGAAATTCTAAGATATTTAAAGATATTTAATTCCTTCTTAATCCTATCAAGAAACTGGTAATACGTAAAATCTTCAAAGAGGGGCCTTTACGTACCCTATGAATATTACAGAAAAAAGAAGTTAGAAAGACGAAGAAATTGAAAAAATCGACATTTTAATCCAATTTCTGTGACGACCGGAAGTATTGACGACGAAAAGAATATTCATGGTGACATCCACAAGTCATTATCTATGAAATCTGACAGATTTAACTTTCATATCTTAAGCTGTTCTGGAGAAATGGAGCGGACAAAGTCCTTTACAAAATTTCGTCTATACAATAATATTAAGAATATAACAGAATGCCGTGTAAGGTTCACGTCAAAACGTGGCTGACGCAAAACAATTCCTGAATTTTCCCCTTCAATTCGAGCATTTCTGCATTGGACAGGGCTGATGGTTGTTTATGAGATGATAAACTATGTGTAAACTTTCTTAGTTTAGCGGAATCATGAACATTTTCGGCGTGATGAATAATTTGTTTACAGTAGTGATGAGGCTTTCGCGCACCTGCAGGAGCGGATCCAAGGATATACAAATAAATAAAATTTAATAGAAATGAAGTTTTAATACTTTTAAATAGTATTTAATGAAATTATTAATATGCAAGTGATAGATATACAAGGAAACGTGAAATGCTAATGAATGCAGCTGACAATCACTACTTTGTAAAGATAAATTAATTCTAAATAAAATAATTATAAATTCTATAGACAAAACAGAAGAAGAATGAATGGTAGCAAAATATCAAATCACATCAGGGGAACTGAATTTTATTAATGAAACTCTTAAGAAGTTCCGTATAAGTTGTGAATTTTATATCTGTGTATTCTACCTGGTTGCTTCGAGGAAGGGGGGGGGGGTCTTGAACATAAACATGTAAATTACCATTATTTTATAGAAAGAATTAAGGCTTATAATTTTGAAAACGTCAAGAAGAGTTGCTTGTGATATGAAGTTCAAGGTCATTTTATAAATAATCCAAAACATAAAAGCGAAAAAGAGAAAATGGGGGGGGGGGGTTTAAATATGACAATGTCTTCTACAGTTGACAAAAAAAAAGAGAGGCGAATAAAATGCACACACATATCATATACAACCGTTTTTATTTAATATAAACTCGTTTCCATGGCAACAGGAAGGTTTTTCTGGCCTATCCCAATCACCAGGTAGGTGTTACCTCTACACCGCGTCCTACGTGAATGAGCGCTGAGCAGTCCCCGCAAACTATATATACGGGGAAAAAATCAATATTTTGTAGTGTTTTGAGATACGTTGGTCCTACGTTTTCAGAAATTCTAAGATATTTAAAGATATTTAATTCCTTCTTAATCCTATCAAGAAACTGGTAATACGTAAAATCTTCAAAGAGGGGCCTTTACGTACCCTATGAATATTACAGAAAAAAGAAGTTAGAAAGACGAAGAAATTGAAAAAATCGACATTTTAATCCAATTTCTGTGACGACCGGAAGTATTGACGACGAAAAGAATATTCATGGTGACATCCACAAGTCATTATCTATGAAATCTGACAGATTTAACTTTCATATCTTAAGCTGTTCTGGAGAAATGGAGCGGACAAAGTCCTTTACAAAATTTCGTCTATACAATAATATTAAGAATATAACAGAATGCCGTGTAAGGTTCACGTCAAAACGTGGCTGACGCAAAACAATTCCTGAATTTTCCCCTTCAATTCGAGCATTTCTGCATTGGACAGGGCTGATGGTTGTTTATGAGATGATAAACTATGTGTAAACTTTCTTAGTTTAGCGGAATCATGAACATTTTCGGCGTGATGAATAATTTGTTTACAGTAGTGATGAGGCTTTCGCGCACCTGCAGGAGCGGATCCAAGGATATACAAATAAATAAAATTTAATAGAAATGAAGTTTTAATACTTTTAAATAGTATTTAATGAAATTATTAATATGCAAGTGATAGATATACAAGGAAACGTGAAATGCTAATGAATGCAGCTGACAATCACTACTTTGTAAAGATAAATTAATTCTAAATAAAATAATTATAAATTCTATAGACAAAACAGAAGAAGAATGAATGGTAGCAAAATATCAAATCACATCAGGGGAACTGAATTTTATTAATGAAACTCTTAAGAAGTTCCGTATAAGTTGTGAATTTTATATCTGTGTATTCTACCTGGTTGCTTCGAGGAAGGGGGGGGGGGTCTTGAACATAAACATGTAAATTACCATTATTTTATAGAAAGAATTAAGGCTTATAATTTTGAAAACGTCAAGAAGAGTTGCTTGTGATATGAAGTTCAAGGTCATTTTATAAATAATCCAAAACATAAAAGCGAAAAAGAGAAAATGGGGGGGGGGGGTTTAAATATGACAATGTCTTCTACAGTTGACAAAAAAAAAGAGAGGCGAATAAAATGCACACACATATCATATACAACCGTTTTTATTTAATATAAACTCGTTTCCATGGCAACAGGAAGGTTTTTCTGGCCTATCCCAATCACCAGGTAGGTGTTACCTCTACACCGCGTCCTACGTGAATGAGCGCTGAGCAGTCCCCGCAAACTATATATACGGGGAAAAAATCAATATTTTGTAGTGTTTTGAGATACGTTGGTCCTACGTTTTCAGAAATTCTAAGATATTTAAAGATATTTAATTCCTTCTTAATCCTATCAAGAAACTGGTAATACGTAAAATCTTCAAAAGAGGGGCCTTTACGTACCCTATGAATATTACAGAAAAAAGAAGTTAGAAAGACGAAGAAATTGAAAAAATCGACATTTTAATCCAATTTCTGTGACGACCGGAAGTATTGACGACGAAAAGAATATTCATGGTGACATCCACAAGTCATTATCTATGAAATCTGACAGATTTAACTTTCATATCTTAAGCTGTTCTGGAGAAATGGAGCGGACAAAGTCCTTTACAAAATTTCGTCTATACAATAATATTAAGAATATAACAGAATGCCGTGTAAGGTTCACGTCAAAACGTGGCTGACGCAAAACAATTCCTGAATTTTCCCCTTCAATTCGAGCATTTCTGCATTGGACAGGGCTGATGGTTGTTTATGAGATGATAAACTATGTGTAAACTTTCTTAGTTTAGCGGAATCATGAACATTTTCGGCGTGATGAATAATTTGTTTACAGTAGTGATGAGGCTTTCGCGCACCTGCAGGAGCGGATCCAAGGATATACAAATAAATAAAATTTAATAGAAATGAAGTTTTAATACTTTTAAATAGTATTTAATGAAATTATTAATATGCAAGTGATAGATATACAAGGAAACGTGAAATGCTAATGAATGCAGCTGACAATCACTACTTTGTAAAGATAAATTAATTCTAAATAAAATAATTATAAATTCTATAGACAAAACAGAAGAAGAATGAATGGTAGCAAAATATCAAATCACATCAGGGGAACTGAATTTTATTAATGAAACTCTTAAGAAGTTCCGTATAAGTTGTGAATTTTATATCTGTGTATTCTACCTGGTTGCTTCGAGGAAGGGGGGGGGGGTCTTGAACATAAACATGTAAATTACCATTATTTTATAGAAAGAATTAAGGCTTATAATTTTGAAAACGTCAAGAAGAGTTGCTTGTGATATGAAGTTCAAGGTCATTTTATAAATAATCCAAAACATAAAAGCGAAAAAGAGAAAATGGGGGGGGGGGGTTTAAATATGACAATGTCTTCTACAGTTGACAAAAAAAAAGAGAGGCGAATAAAATGCACACACATATCATATACAACCGTTTTTATTTAATATAAACTCGTTTCCATGGCAACAGGAAGGTTTTTCTGGCCTATCCCAATCACCAGGTAGGTGTTACCTCTACACCGCGTCCTACGTGAATGAGCGCTGAGCAGTCCCCGCAAACTATATATACGGGGAAAAAATCAATATTTTGTAGTGTTTTGAGATACGTTGGTCCTACGTTTTCAGAAATTCTAAGATATTTAAAGATATTTAATTCCTTCTTAATCCTATCAAGAAACTGGTAATACGTAAAATCTTCAAAGAGGGGCCTTTACGTACCCTATGAATATTACAGAAAAAAGAAGTTAGAAAGACGAAGAAATTGAAAAAATCGACATTTTAATCCAATTTCTGTGACGACCGGAAGTATTGACGACGAAAAGAATATTCATGGTGACATCCACAAGTCATTATCTATGAAATCTGACAGATTTAACTTTCATATCTTAAGCTGTTCTGGAGAAATGGAGCGGACAAAGTCCTTTACAAAATTTCGTCTATACAATAATATTAAGAATATAACAGAATGCCGTGTAAGGTTCACGTCAAAACGTGGCTGACGCAAAACAATTCCTGAATTTTCCCCTTCAATTCGAGCATTTCTGCATTGGACAGGGCTGATGGTTGTTTATGAGATGATAAACTATGTGTAAACTTTCTTAGTTTAGCGGAATCATGAACATTTTCGGCGTGATGAATAATTTGTTTACAGTAGTGATGAGGCTTTCGCGCACCTGCAGGAGCGGATCCAAGGATATACAAATAAATAAAATTTAATAGAAATGAAGTTTTAATACTTTTAAATAGTATTTAATGAAATTATTAATATGCAAGTGATAGATATACAAGGAAACGTGAAATGCTAATGAATGCAGCTGACAATCACTACTTTGTAAAGATAAATTAATTCTAAATAAAATAATTATAAATTCTATAGACAAAACAGAAGAAGAATGAATGGTAGCAAAATATCAAATCACATCAGGGGAACTGAATTTTATTAATGAAACTCTTAAGAAGTTCCGTATAAGTTGTGAATTTTATATCTGTGTATTCTACCTGGTTGCTTCGAGGAAGGGGGGGGGGGTCTTGAACATAAACATGTAAATTACCATTATTTTATAGAAAGAATTAAGGCTTATAATTTTGAAAACGTCAAGAAGAGTTGCTTGTGATATGAAGTTCAAGGTCATTTTATAAATAATCCAAAACATAAAAGCGAAAAAGAGAAAATGGGGGGGGGGGGTTTAAATATGACAATGTCTTCTACAGTTGACAAAAAAAAAGAGAGGCGAATAAAATGCACACACATATCATATACAACCGTTTTTATTTAATATAAACTCGTTTCCATGGCAACAGGAAGGTTTTTCTGGCCTATCCCAATCACCAGGTAGGTGTTACCTCTACACCGCGTCCTACGTGAATGAGCGCTGAGCAGTCCCCGCAAACTATATATACGGGGAAAAAATCAATATTTTGTAGTGTTTTGAGATACGTTGGTCCTACGTTTTCAGAAATTCTAAGATATTTAAAGATATTTAATTCCTTCTTAATCCTATCAAGAAACTGGTAATACGTAAAATCTTCAAAGAGGGGCCTTTACGTACCCTATGAATATTACAGAAAAAAGAAGTTAGAAAGACGAAGAAATTGAAAAAATCGACATTTTAATCCAATTTCTGTGACGACCGGAAGTATTGACGACGAAAAGAATATTCATGGTGACATCCACAAGTCATTATCTATGAAATCTGACAGATTTAACTTTCATATCTTAAGCTGTTCTGGAGAAATGGAGCGGACAAAGTCCTTTACAAAATTTCGTCTATACAATAATATTAAGAATATAACAGAATGCCGTGTAAGGTTCACGTCAAAACGTGGCTGACGCAAAACAATTCCTGAATTTTCCCCTTCAATTCGAGCATTTCTGCATTGGACAGGGCTGATGGTTGTTTATGAGATGATAAACTATGTGTAAACTTTCTTAGTTTAGCGGAATCATGAACATTTTCGGCGTGATGAATAATTTGTTTACAGTAGTGATGAGGCTTTCGCGCACCTGCAGGAGCGGATCCAAGGATATACAAATAAATAAAATTTAATAGAAATGAAGTTTTAATACTTTTAAATAGTATTTAATGAAATTATTAATATGCAAGTGATAGATATACAAGGAAACGTGAAATGCTAATGAATGCAGCTGACAATCACTACTTTGTAAAGATAAATTAATTCTAAATAAAATAATTATAAATTCTATAGACAAAACAGAAGAAGAATGAATGGTAGCAAAATATCAAATCACATCAGGGGAACTGAATTTTATTAATGAAACTCTTAAGAAGTTCCGTATAAGTTGTGAATTTTATACTGTGTATTCTACCTGGTTGCTTCGAGGAAGGGGGGGGGGGGTCTTGAACATAAACATGTAAATTACCATTATTTTATAGAAAGAATTAAGGCTTATAATTTTGAAAACGTCAAGAAGAGTTGCTTGTGATATGAAGTTCAAGGTCATTTTATAAATAATCCAAAACATAAAAGCGAAAAAGAGAAAATGGGGGGGGGGGGTTTAAATATGACAATGTCTTCTACAGTTGACAAAAAAAAAGAGAGGCGAATAAAATGCACACACATATCATATACAACCGTTTTTATTTAATATAAACTCGTTTCCATGGCAACAGGAAGGTTTTTCTGGCCTATCCCAATCACCAGGTAGGTGTTACCTCTACACCGCGTCCTACGTGAATGAGCGCTGAGCAGTCCCCGCAAACTATATATACGGGGAAAAAATCAATATTTTGTAGTGTTTTGAGATACGTTGGTCCTACGTTTTCAGAAATTCTAAGATATTTAAAGATATTTAATTCCTTCTTAATCCTATCAAGAAACTGGTAATACGTAAAATCTTCAAAGAGGGGCCTTTACGTACCCTATGAATATTACAGAAAAAAGAAGTTAGAAAGACGAAGAAATTGAAAAAATCGACATTTTAATCCAATTTCTGTGACGACCGGAAGTATTGACGACGAAAAGAATATTCATGGTGACATCCACAAGTCATTATCTATGAAATCTGACAGATTTAACTTTCATATCTTAAGCTGTTCTGGGGAAATGGAGCGGACAAAGTCCTTTACAAAATTTCGTCTATACAATAATATTAAGAATACTAGATACTTATTGCCTAGGCAATAACAGGTCTTCCGTTTTCTTGATTCTTTTGTCAACTGTTCTGAAAAAAAAGCAGAAAATGCAAAAAAAAAAAAAAAAAAAAAAAAAGTTCTCCCAGCATGGATCGAACTCAAAACCTTCGGGTTATAAGACCTGTGCGCTAACCACTAGACCACGTATTCCGATGAAGATGGAGGTAGTAAATTAATTGTTTAAGAATAAATAGGAATAAAAGCACGTGTTCTTTTGTTTGTTATGGAATGTAGTGATCAGTATTGAATAGATTGAGAAACACGATTGGTGTATAATGCAAATGCAGATTGTCGGCTTAAAAAATTATTTGAGTTGGTCTATATTTGGAATGCATTGAATTAATCATTCAGAGCCTATGATGCATTAGAACTGCAGTGTCGAGACTTTGTTTACAAATATATGAAAATGTCGGATCGGGTTCGGATGTGACTGAATATCCTGAAATAATAGGTAAGCATCTCTGTGTGGATTGAATTAAATGTAAGTAGCATGAATCAAAATTTCAGATATGCATTTTAGAAAGAAAAATGTGCCAATGAGAGAGTGAAAATTTATTTGCTGGGAAAAAATCGCTGTTTTCGACATTCATTCGATTAATATTAATTCTAAATAAAATTGAAATAAATTCCACATACTAGAGAAAGCAAGAATGCTTGGTGTTAAAATATCATATCATATCAAGAGAATCGAGTGCTATTCATAACAACTGAAGAAATAAGCGAGAAAAGCTTTAATTAATTTTTATGTTCATCAGCACCTAAATTTCAGATACGAAAAAAAGATGTAGTGTTTGCCGTTAACATTCATAATTTCTATATACTTCAGAGATTCACTGTCAAATTTTCAGGAAACTTTCTTTCAGGTATCTTCTGCAAAACCCCGAAATTTTATGTCGATTCGAGGTGTTGTATGAGTTCTAGAGAAATATTCTAGGCTGATATTAATCTGATTTTTTTTTTTTTGATTTTTTTGGGGAAGGGGAGGGGAGAAAGGGGAGTAAATTTATTATTGATTCTGACCTTTTGGTCAAAAGTCAAGGTCATCGAAGTTCAAGGTCAAGATCAAAGGTTAAGATCAAAGGTCAAGGTCATGAGAAAATCCCGGAAATAAATTTACTTTCTATGTTTTTTTTTTTACTTCATCAAGACTGAAATTACTCCAAACAAATAAAATGTTCATTCTACACCTAAATTATTCACAACTGATCATCCCTAAAAGTTTCCATGAAAAACTACTCATGTTTGAAACAACGTCCGGTTTTTAGGCCGGCACTCCCAGTGAAAATGATTTGCATGGTTTTAGTCTATCTAACATCTGCATTAGCCAAACATTTCTGTAAAAAGAAAACAAAACTTGGAAAATTCACTTTTTTTGCATCGCTTCCGGTCACGACGGAAACTGACGGCAACGTACGATTTTCACATGATGTAGAAAAACTGGTGACTGACTATCAGTCCTGAAAGTTTTAGACTTCAGTCGTTTACTGGTGCTGAGCAATTAGGTGAATAAAATCTCAATTTGAGGGCAGGAAAATACGCAACCGGAAGTGAATTATACTAAGATGTTTGACGTCAATTTAGACATCTGCAGTCTCAATAACATATATAAAAATCATTTAAAGAACTCTATATATAAGCGATATGTATGGGAAAATCCAAAAACCCTATAATGTAGTTTTTCTCTTATAACCGGAAGTTGTTGTTTTTTTGTTTCGGGTGGAACCAACACATATCAAAACTGTGAAAAAGATACAATTATATGATGCAAGTCTTATTCCAAAAGAGAATAGTTGAAATTTTCGATTTCTTTGATCACTTCCTGTGACGACCGGAAGTGACGATTGACGCTCTTAACCCAAATGATTTTGTCTACTCCTCAAGGTCTATTACTCATAAAAGTTTGGTGTCAAAATCTCTTACCGTTTCTGAGGTCTCACTCCGAAAATTTCTCATTTTACGGACACCTAAACGCGCGACCGGAAGTGAATTTTACAAAGATTTTTGACGTTACTCTAGACATTTGCAGTCCTAATAACATAAGTAAAAATCAGTTCAAATACGTCATCTATAAAAAATATTTATGGGAAAGAAAAATACCCAAATTATGTAGTTTTTCTCTTATAACCGGAAGTTGTCGTTTTTGTTTCCGGTGGGACTGACATATTTCAAAACTACAAATGAAATGCAATAACGTGATGCAAAAAAAGATTCAAAAAAGAAAAGTTGAAATTTTCGATTTCTATTATCACTTCCTGTGACAACCGGAAGTGACGGCTGACGCTCTTATCCCAAATGGTTTTGCCTACTCCTCAAGATCTATTAACCATTAGAGTTTGGTGTCTTAATCTCTTACCGTTTTTGAGATATGACTGGGACAAAATATTTTTTAAAAAGACGGAAATCGGAGATATCTGACGACCGGAAGTGAATTTTGAAAAAATGAAAAAAACGCCTGGGGGTATTTTCATTCTCTATCATTCCTGAAAATTTCAAGAAAATCCGTCCAGCCATCTCTGAGAAATCGCTCCGACAAGAAAAGGGGAAAAAAAAAATAATAATAAAAAGAAACAGTAGAATCACTATAAGGTCTTCCGTCTGAAACGGAAGACCTTAATAACAGAATGCCGTGTAAGGTTCACGTCAAAACATGGCTGACGCAAAACAATTCCTGAATTTTCTCCTTCAATTCGAGCATTTCTGCATTGGACAGGGCTGATGGTTGTTTATGAGATGATAAACTATGTGTAAACTTTCTTAGTTTAGCGGAATCATGAACATTTTCGGCGTGATGAATAATTTGTTTACAGTAGTGATGAGGCTTTCGCGCACCTGCAGGAGCGGATCCAAGGATATACAAATAAATAAAATTTAATAGAAATGAAGTTTTAATACTTTTAAATAGTATTTAATGAAATTATTAATATGCAAGTGATAGATATACAAGGAAACGTGAAATGCTAATGAATGCAGCTGACAATCACTACTTTGTAAAGATAAATTAATTCTAAATAAAATAATTATAAATTCTATAGACAAAACAGAAGAAGAATGAATGGTAGCAAAATATCAAATCACATCAGGGGAACTGAATTTTATTAATGAAACTCTTAAGAAGTTCCGTATAAGTTGTGAATTTTATATCTGTGTATTCTACCTGGTTGCTTCGAGGAAGGGGGGGGGGTCTTGAACATAAACATGTAAATTACCATTATTTTATAGAAAGAATTAAGGCTTATAATTTTGAAAACGTCAAGAAGAGTTGCTTGTGATATGAAGTTCAAGGTCATTTTATAAATAATCCAAAACATAAAAGCGAAAAAGAGAAAATGGGGGGGGGGTTTAAATATGACAATGTCTTCTACAGTTGACAAAAAAAAAGAGAGGCGAATAAAATGCACACACATATCATATACAACCGTTTTTATTTAATATAAACTCGTTTCCATGGCAACAGGAAGGTTTTTCTGGCCTATCCCAATCACCAGGTAGGTGTTACCTCTACACCGCGTCCTACGTGAATGAGCGCTGAGCAGTCCCCGCAAACTATATATACGGGGAAAAAATCAATATTTTGTAGTGTTTTGAGATACGTTGGTCCTACGTTTTCAGAAATTCTAAGATATTTAAAGATATTTAATTCCTTCTTAATCCTATCAAGAAACTGGTAATACGTAAAATCTTCAAAGAGGGGCCTTTACGTACCCTATGAATATTACAGAAAAAAGAAGTTAGAAAGACGAAGAAATTGAAAAAATCGACATTTTAATCCAATTTCTGTGACGACCGGAAGTATTGACGACGAAAAGAATATTCATGGTGACATCCACAAGTCATTATCTATGAAATCTGACAGATTTAACTTTCATATCTTAAGCTGTTCTGGAGAAATGGAGCGGACAAAGTCCTTTACAAAATTTCGTTTATACAATAATATTAAGAATATAACAGAATGCCGTGTAAGGTTCACGTCAAAACGTGGCTGACGCAAAACAATTCCTGAATTTTCCCCTTCAATTCGAGCATTTCTGCATTGGACAGGGCTGATGGTTGTTTATGAGATGATAAACTATGTGTAAACTTTCTTAGTTTAGCGGAATCATGAACATTTTCGGCGTGATGAATAATTTGTTTACAGTAGTGATGAGGCTTTCGCGCACCTGCAGGAGCGGATCCAAGGATATACAAATAAATAAAATTTAATAGAAATGAAGTTTTAATACTTTTAAATAGTATTTAATGAAATTATTAATATGCAAGTGATAGATATACAAGGAAACGTGAAATGCTAATGAATGCAGCTGACAATCACTACTTTGTAAAGATAAATTAATTCTAAATAAAATAATTATAAATTCTATAGACAAAACAGAAGAAGAATGAATGGTAGCAAAATATCAAATCACATCAGGGGAACTGAATTTTATTAATGAAACTCTTAAGAAGTTCCGTATAAGTTGTGAATTTTATATCTGTGTATTCTACCTGGTTGCTTCGAGGAAGGGGGGGGGGGTCTTGAACATAAACATGTAAATTACCATTATTTTATAGAAAGAATTAAGGCTTATAATTTTGAAAACGTCAAGAAGAGTTGCTTGTGATATGAAGTTCAAGGTCATTTTATAAATAATCCAAAACATAAAAGCGAAAAAGAGAAAATGGGGGGGGGGGTTTAAATATGACAATGTCTTCTACAGTTGACAAAAAAAAAGAGAGGCGAATAAAATGCACACACATATCATATACAACCGTTTTTATTTAATATAAACTCGTTTCCATGGCAACAGGAAGGTTTTTCTGGCCTATCCCAATCACCAGGTAGGTGTTACCTCTACACCGCGTCCTACGTGAATGAGCGCTGAGCAGTCCCCGCAAACTATATATACGGGGAAAAAATCAATATTTTGTAGTGTTTTGAGATACGTTGGTCCTACGTTTTCAGAAATTCTAAGATATTTAAAGATATTTAATTCCTTCTTAATCCTATCAAGAAACTGGTAATACGTAAAATCTTCAAAGAGGGGCCTTTACGTACCCTATGAATATTACAGAAAAAAGAAGTTAGAAAGACGAAGAAATTGAAAAAATCGACATTTTAATCCAATTTCTGTGACGACCGGAAGTATTGACGACGAAAAGAATATTCATGGTGACATCCACAAGTCATTATCTATGAAATCTGACAGATTTAACTTTCATATCTTAAGCTGTTCTGGAGAAATGGAGCGGACAAAGTCCTTTACAAAATTTCGTTTATACAATAATATTAAGAATATAACAGAATGCCGTGTAAGGTTCACGTCAAAACGTGGCTGACGCAAAACAATTCCTGAATTTTCCCCTTCAATTCGAGCATTTCTGCATTGGACAGGGCTGATGGTTGTTTATGAGATGATAAACTATGTGTAAACTTTCTTAGTTTAGCGGAATCATGAACATTTTCGGCGTGATGAATAATTTGTTTACAGTAGTGATGAGGCTTTCGCGCACCTGCAGGAGCGGATCCAAGGATATACAAATAAATAAAATTTAATAGAAATGAAGTTTTAATACTTTTAAATAGTATTTAATGAAATTATTAATATGCAAGTGATAGATATACAAGGAAACGTGAAATGCTAATGAATGCAGCTGACAATCACTACTTTGTAAAGATAAATTAATTCTAAATAAAATAATTATAAATTCTATAGACAAAACAGAAGAAGAATGAATGGTAGCAAAATATCAAATCACATCAGGGGAACTGAATTTTATTAATGAAACTCTTAAGAAGTTCCGTATAAGTTGTGAATTTTATATCTGTGTATTCTACCTGGTTGCTTCGAGGAAGGGGGGGGGGGTCTTGAACATAAACATGTAAATTACCATTATTTTATAGAAAGAATTAAGGCTTATAATTTTGAAAACGTCAAGAAGAGTTGCTTGTGATATGAAGTTCAAGGTCATTTTATAAATAATCCAAAACATAAAAGCGAAAAAGAGAAAATGGGGGGGGGGGTTTAAATATGACAATGTCTTCTACAGTTGACAAAAAAAAAGAGAGGCGAATAAAATGCACACACATATCATATACAACCGTTTTTATTTAATATAAACTCGTTTCCATGGCAACAGGAAGGTTTTTCTGGCCTATCCCAATCACCAGGTAGGTGTTACCTCTACACCGCGTCCTACGTGAATGAGCGCTGAGCAGTCCCCGCAAACTATATATACGGGGAAAAAATCAATATTTTGTAGTGTTTTGAGATACGTTGGTCCTACGTTTTCAGAAATTCTAAGATATTTAAAGATATTTAATTCCTTCTTAATCCTATCAAGAAACTGGTAATACGTAAAATCTTCAAAGAGGGGCCTTTACGTACCCTATGAATATTACAGAAAAAAGAAGTTAGAAAGACGAAGAAATTGAAAAAATCGACATTTTAATCCAATTTCTGTGACGACCGGAAGTATTGACGACGAAAAGAATATTCATGGTGACATCCACAAGTCATTATCTATGAAATCTGACAGATTTAACTTTCATATCTTAAGCTGTTCTGGAGAAATGGAGCGGACAAAGTCCTTTACAAAATTTCGTTTATACAATAATATTAAGAATATAACAGAATGCCGTGTAAGGTTCACGTCAAAACGTGGCTGACGCAAAACAATTCCTGAATTTTCCCCTTCAATTCGAGCATTTCTGCATTGGACAGGGCTGATGGTTGTTTATGAGATGATAAACTATGTGTAAACTTTCTTAGTTTAGCGGAATCATGAACATTTTCGGCGTGATGAATAATTTGTTTACAGTAGTGATGAGGCTTTCGCGCACCTGCAGGAGCGGATCCAAGGATATACAAATAAATAAAATTTAATAGAAATGAAGTTTTAATACTTTTAAATAGTATTTAATGAAATTATTAATATGCAAGTGATAGATATACAAGGAAACGTGAAATGCTAATGAATGCAGCTGACAATCACTACTTTGTAAAGATAAATTAATTCTAAATAAAATAATTATAAATTCTATAGACAAAACAGAAGAAGAATGAATGGTAGCAAAATATCAAATCACATCAGGGGAACTGAATTTTATTAATGAAACTCTTAAGAAGTTCCGTATAAGTTGTGAATTTTATATCTGTGTATTCTACCTGGTTGCTTCGAGGAAGGGGGGGGGGGTCTTGAACATAAACATGTAAATTACCATTATTTTATAGAAAGAATTAAGGCTTATAATTTTGAAAACGTCAAGAAGAGTTGCTTGTGATATGAAGTTCAAGGTCATTTTATAAATAATCCAAAACATAAAAGCGAAAAAGAGAAAATGGGGGGGGGGGGGTTTAAATATGACAATGTCTTCTACAGTTGACAAAAAAAAAGAGAGGCGAATAAAATGCACACACATATCATATACAACCGTTTTTATTTAATATAAACTCGTTTCCATGGCAACAGGAAGGTTTTTCTGGCCTATCCCAATCACCAGGTAGGTGTTACCTCTACACCGCGTCCTACGTGAATGAGCGCTGAGCAGTCCCCGCAAACTATATATACGGGGAAAAAATCAATATTTTGTAGTGTTTTGAGATACGTTGGTCCTACGTTTTCAGAAATTCTAAGATATTTAAAGATATTTAATTCCTTCTTAATCCTATCAAGAAACTGGTAATACGTAAAATCTTCAAAGAGGGGCCTTTACGTACCCTATGAATATTACAGAAAAAAGAAGTTAGAAAGACGAAGAAATTGAAAAAATCGACATTTTAATCCAATTTCTGTGACGACCGGAAGTATTGACGACGAAAAGAATATTCATGGTGACATCCACAAGTCATTATCTATGAAATCTGACAGATTTAACTTTCATATCTTAAGCTGTTCTGGAGAAATGGAGCGGACAAAGTCCTTTACAAAATTTCGTCTATACAATAATATTAAGAATACTAGAAACTCATTACTAGTAATGAGAAGGTCTTCCGTTATACGACTTCCTGTTTGCATGAACATGTCTTTTCCAACGTCGGTATTAGCCTAAAACTTATGTAGAAACCAAATAACTTAAAATATACTTTTTTGCTTCGTTTCCTCTCACGACCGGAAGTAATGACGACACACGATTTTTACACCAAGCAAATGAACTGATGACTGACTATAAGTCCTGAAAGTTTTAGAGTTCAGTCTTTTACTGTTGCCGAACAATTGTGAGAACAAATTCTAATTTTGAGGACAAGAAAACACACGACCGGAAGTGAACTGAATAAAAATCTCTGAATTTTCTCTTGACTTTTGCAGTATCTACAGCATATGTAAAAAAAAAAAAAAAAAAAAAAAAAAAAAAACATTTCAATTACTTATCTATAAGTGATATTTATGAGAAAGCTAAACCACGAAATAACGTAGTTTATCTTTTAAAACCGGAAGTTTAAAGTTTTTTTCCGGTGGAATTTAACATATTTTAAAACAGCGAAAGGGAAGCAATAAAGTGATGAAAATTTTAATTTTAAAAAGAAAAGTTGAAATTTTCGATTTCTTCGATCACTTCCTGTGATGACCGGAAATGACGGCTGACGCTTTTAACCCTATGTGTTTTGCCTTCTCACCAAGTTTTATTACTCCTACAAGTTTGGTGTTTTACTTTCATGCCGTTTCCGAGATCTCGCTGAAATAACTTTTCATTTTGTGGACAAGAAAACACGCGACCGGAAGTGAATTTTATTAAGATATTTCATGTCAATCTAGACAACTGCAGTCTCAATAACATATATAAAAATCATTTAAAGAACTCTATCTATAAGCGATATGTTGGGGGAAATTCAAAACCCCTATTATGTAGTTTTTCTCTTAAAACCGAAAGTTGTCGTTTTTTGTTTCCGGTGGAACCAAGACATCTCGTAACTGTGAAAAAGATACAATTATATGATGCAAGTCTTATTTCAAAAGAGAAAATTTGAAATTTTCGATTTCTTTGATCACTTCCTGTGACGACCGGAAGTGACGACTGACGCTCTTAAGCCAAATTGTTTTGTCTACTTCTCAAGGTTTAATACTCTTATCAGTTTGGTGTCTAAATCTCTTACCGTTTCTGAGATCTCACTCGGACAAGTTCTCATTTTGCGGACATTTAAACGCGCGACCGGAAGTGAATTTTACAAAGATATTTGACGTTACTCTAGACATTTGCAGTCTTGATAACATATTCAAAAATCAGTTCAAATACATTATGTATAAAAAATATTTATGGGAAAGTAAAATACTCAAATTATGCAGTTTTTCACTTATAGCCGGAAGTTGACGTTTTTGGTTCCGGTAAGACTAACATATTTCGAATCTACAAATAAGATGCAACAATGTAATGAAAGAAAAAAATCAAAAAAGAAAAGTTGAAAATTTCGATTTCTTTGATCACTTCCTGTGACGACCGGAAGTGACGGCTGACGCTCTTAACCCAAATGGTTTTGCCTACTCCTCAAGATCTATTAACCGTATAGGTTTGGTGTCTTAATCTCTTACCTTTTCTGAGATATGACTGGGACAAAATATTTTTGAAAAAAACGGAAATCGGACATATCTGACGACCGGAATTGAATTTTGAAAAAATGAAAAAAACGCCTAGGGGTATTTTCATTCTCTATCATCCCTGAAAATTTCAAGAAAATCCGTCCAGCCATCTCTGAGAAAACGCTCCGACAAGAAAAGGGGAAAAAAAAAATAATAATAAAAAGAAACAGTAGAATCACTATAAGGTCTTCCGTCTGAAACGGAAGACCTTAATAACAGAATGCCGTGTAAGGTTCACGTCAAAACGTGGCTGACGCAAAACAATTCCTGAATTTTCCCCTTCAATTCGAGCATTTCTGCATTGGACAGGGCTGATGGTTGTTTATGAGATGATAAACTATGTGTAAACTTTCTTAGTTTAGCGGAATCATGAACATTTTCGGCGTGATGAATAATTTGTTTACAGTAGTGATGAGGCTTTCGCGCACCTGCAGGAGCGGATCCAAGGATATACAAATAAATAAAATTTAATAGAAATGAAGTTTTAATACTTTTAAATAGTATTTAATGAAATTATTAATATGCAAGTGATAGATATACAAGGAAACGTGAAATGCTAATGAATGCAGCTGACAATCACTACTTTGTAAAGATAAATTAATTCTAAATAAAATAATTATAAATTCTATAGACAAAACAGAAGAAGAATGAATGGTAGCAAAATATCAAATCACATCAGGGGAACTGAATTTTATTAATGAAACTCTTAAGAAGTTCCGTATAAGTTGTGAATTTTATATCTGTGTATTCTACCTGGTTGCTTCGAGGAAGGGGGGGGGGGGTCTTGAACATAAACATGTAAATTACCATTATTTTATAGAAAGAATTAAGGCTTATAATTTTGAAAACGTCAAGAAGAGTTGCTTGTGATATGAAGTTCAAGGTCATTTTATAAATAATCCAAAACATAAAAGCGAAAAAGAGAAAATGGGGGGGGGGGGTTTAAATATGACAATGTCTTCTACAGTTGACAAAAAAAAAAGAGAGGCGAATAAAATGCACACACATATCATATACAACCGTTTTTATTTAATATAAACTCGTTTCCATGGCAACAGGAAGGTTTTTCTGGCCTATCCCAATCACCAGGTAGGTGTTACCTCTACACCGCGTCCTACGTGAATGAGCGCTGAGCAGTCCCCGCAAACTATATATACGGGGAAAAAATCAATATTTTGTAGTGTTTTGAGATACGTTGGTCCTACGTTTTCAGAAATTCTAAGATATTTAAAGATATTTAATTCCTTCTTAATCCTATCAAGAAACTGGTAATACGTAAAATCTTCAAAGAGGGGCCTTTACGTACCCTATGAATATTACAGAAAAAAGAAGTTAGAAAGACGAAGAAATTGAAAAAATCGACATTTTAATCCAATTTCTGTGACGACCGGAAGTATTGACGACGAAAAGAATATTCATGGTGACATCCACAAGTCATTATCTATGAAATCTGACAGATTTAACTTTCATATCTTAAGCTGTTCTGGAGAAATGGAGCGGACAAAGTCCTTTACAAAATTTCGTCTATACAATAATATTAAGAATATAACAGAATGCCGTGTAAGGTTCACGTCAAAACGTGGCTGACGCAAAACAATTCCTGAATTTTCCCCTTCAATTCGAGCATTTCTGCATTGGACAGGGCTGATGGTTGTTTATGAGATGATAAACTATGTGTAAACTTTCTTAGTTTAGCGGAATCATGAACATTTTCGGCGTGATGAATAATTTGTTTACAGTAGTGATGAGGCTTTCGCGCACCTGCAGGAGCGGATCCAAGGATATACAAATAAATAAAATTTAATAGAAATGAAGTTTTAATACTTTTAAATAGTATTTAATGAAATTATTAATATGCAAGTGATAGATATACAAGGAAACGTGAAATGCTAATGAATGCAGCTGACAATCACTACTTTGTAAAGATAAATTAATTCTAAATAAAATAATTATAAATTCTATAGACAAAACAGAAGAAGAATGAATGGTAGCAAAATATCAAATCACATCAGGGGAACTGAATTTTATTAATGAAACTCTTAAGAAGTTCCGTATAAGTTGTGAATTTTATATCTGTGTATTCTACCTGGTTGCTTCGAGGAAGGGGGGGGGGGTCTTGAACATAAACATGTAAATTACCATTATTTTATAGAAAGAATTAAGGCTTATAATTTTGAAAACGTCAAGAAGAGTTGCTTGTGATATGAAGTTCAAGGTCATTTTATAAATAATCCAAAACATAAAAGCGAAAAAGAGAAAATGGGGGGGGGGGTTTAAATATGACAATGTCTTCTACAGTTGACAAAAAAAAAGAGAGGCGAATAAAATGCACACACATATCATATACAACCGTTTTTATTTAATATAAACTCGTTTCCATGGCAACAGGAAGGTTTTTCTGGCCTATCCCAATCACCAGGTAGGTGTTACCTCTACACCGCGTCCTACGTGAATGAGCGCTGAGCAGTCCCCGCAAACTATATATACGGGGAAAAAATCAATATTTTGTAGTGTTTTGAGATACGTTGGTCCTACGTTTTCAGAAATTCTAAGATATTTAAAGATATTTAATTCCTTCTTAATCCTATCAAGAAACTGGTAATACGTAAAATCTTCAAAGAGGGGCCTTTACGTACCCTATGAATATTACAGAAAAAAGAAGTTAGAAAGACGAAGA
This sequence comes from Saccostrea echinata, assembly GCF_033153115.1. Classification (NCBI taxonomy): domain Eukaryota; kingdom Metazoa; phylum Mollusca; class Bivalvia; order Ostreida; family Ostreidae; genus Saccostrea; species Saccostrea echinata. Next base: position 8,663,013 of record NW_026889772.1, read on the forward strand.
AATTGAAAAAATCGACATTTTAATCCAATTTCTGTGACGACCGGAAGTATTGACGACGAAAAGAATATTCATGGTGACATCCACAAGTCATTATCTATGAAATCTGACAGATTTAACTTTCATATCTTAAGCTGTTCTGGAGAAATGGAGCGGACAAAGTCCTTTACAAAATTTCGTCTATACAATAATATTAAGAATACTAGAAACTCATTACTAGTAATGAGAAGGTCTTCCGTTATACGACTTCCTGTTTGCATGAACATGTCTTTTCCAACGTCGGTATTAGCCTAAAACTTATGTAGAAACCAAATAACTTAAAATATACTTTTTTGCTTCGTTTCCTCTCACGACCGGAAGTAATGACGACACACGATTTTTACACCAAGCAAATGAACTGATGACTGACTATAAGTCCTGAAAGTTTTAGAGTTCAGTCTTTTACTGTTGCCGAACAATTGTGAGAACAAATTCTAATTTTGAGGACAAGAAAACACACGACCGGAAGTGAACTGAATAAAAATCTCTGAATTTTCTCTTGACTTTTGCAGTATCTACAGCATATGTAAAAAAAAAAAAAAAAAAAAAAAAAAAAAAACATTTCAATTACTTATCTATAAGTGATATTTATGAGAAAGCTAAACCACGAAATAACGTAGTTTATCTTTTAAAACCGGAAGTTTAAAGTTTTTTTCCGGTGGAATTTAACATATTTTAAAACAGCGAAAGGGAAGCAATAAAGTGATGAAAATTTTAATTTTAAAAAGAAAAGTTGAAATTTTCGATTTCTTCGATCACTTCCTGTGATGACCGGAAATGACGGCTGACGCTTTTAACCCTATGTGTTTTGCCTTCTCACCAAGTTTTATTACTCCTACAAGTTTGGTGTTTTACTTTCATGCCGTTTCCGAGATCTCGCTGAAATAACTTTTCATTTTGTGGACAAGAAAACACGCGACCGGAAGTGAATTTTATTAAGATATTTCATGTCAATCTAGACAACTGCAGTCTCAATAACATATATAAAAATCATTTAAAGAACTCTATCTATAAGCGATATGTTGGGGGAAATTCAAAACCCCTATTATGTAGTTTTTCTCTTAAAACCGAAAGTTGTCGTTTTTTGTTTCCGGTGGAACCAAGACATCTCGTAACTGTGAAAAAGATACAATTATATGATGCAAGTCTTATTTCAAAAGAGAAAATTTGAAATTTTCGATTTCTTTGATCACTTCCTGTGACGACCGGAAGTGACGACTGACGCTCTTAAGCCAAATTGTTTTGTCTACTTCTCAAGGTTTAATACTCTTATCAGTTTGGTGTCTAAATCTCTTACCGTTTCTGAGATCTCACTCGGACAAGTTCTCATTTTGCGGACATTTAAACGCGCGACCGGAAGTGAATTTTACAAAGATATTTGACGTTACTCTAGACATTTGCAGTCTTGATAACATATTCAAAAATCAGTTCAAATACATTATGTATAAAAAATATTTATGGGAAAGTAAAATACTCAAATTATGCAGTTTTTCACTTATAGCCGGAAGTTGACGTTTTTGGTTCCGGTAAGACTAACATATTTCGAATCTACAAATAAGATGCAACAATGTAATGAAAGAAAAAAATCAAAAAAGAAAAGTTGAAAATTTCGATTTCTTTGATCACTTCCTGTGACGACCGGAAGTGACGGCTGACGCTCTTAACCCAAATGGTTTTGCCTACTCCTCAAGATCTATTAACCGTATAGGTTTGGTGTCTTAATCTCTTACCTTTTCTGAGATATGACTGGGACAAAATATTTTTGAAAAAAACGGAAATCGGACATATCTGACGACCGGAAGTGAATTTTGAAAAAATGAAAAAAACGCCTAGGGGTATTTTCATTCTCTATCATCCCTGAAAATTTCAAGAAAATCCGTCCAGCCATCTCTGAGAAAACGCTCCGACAAGAAAAGGGGAAAAAATAAATAATAATAAAAAGAACTAGATACTTATTGCCTAGGCAATAACAGGTCTTCCGTTTTCTTGATTCTTTTGTCAACTGTTCTGAAAAAAAAGCAGAAAATGCAAAAAAAAAAAAAAAAAAAAAAAAAAAAAAAGTTCTCCCAGCATGGATCGAACTCAAAACCTTCGGGTTATAAGACCTGTGCGCTAACCACTAGACCACGTATTCCGATGAAGATGGAGGTAGTAAATTAATTGTTTAAGAATAAATAGGAATAAAAGCACGTGTTCTTTTGTTTGTTATGGAATGTAGTGATCAGTATTGAATAGATTGAGAAACACGATTGGTGTATAATGCAAATGCAGATTGTCGGCTTAAAAAATTATTTGAGTTGGTCTATATTTGGAATGCATTGAATTAATCATTCAGAGCCTATGATGCATTAGAACTGCAGTGTCGAGACTTTGTTTACAAATATATGAAAATGTCGGATCGGGTTCGGATGTGACTGAATATCCTGAAATAATAGGTAAGCATCTCTGTGTGGATTGAATTAAATGTAAGTAGCATGAATCAAAATTTCAGATATGCATTTTAGAAAGAAAAATGTGCCAATGAGAGAGTGAAAATTTATTTGCTGGGAAAAAATCGCTGTTTTCGACATTCATTCGATTAATATTAATTCTAAATAAAATTGAAATAAATTCCACATACTAGAGAAAGCAAGAATGCTTGGTGTTAAAATATCATATCATATCAAGAGAATCGAGTGCTATTCATAACAACTGAAGAAATAAGCGAGAAAAGCTTTAATTAATTTTTATGTTCATCAGCACCTAAATTTCAGATACGAAAAAAAGATGTAGTGTTTGCCGTTAACATTCATAATTTCTATATACTTCAGAGATTCACTGTCAAATTTTCAGGAAACTTTCTTTCAGGTATCTTCTGCAAAACCCCGAAATTTTATGTCGATCCGAGGTGTTGTATGAGTTCTAGAGAAATATTCTAGGCTGATATTAATCTGATTTTTTTTTTTTTTGATTTTTTTGGGGAAGGGGAGGGGAGAAAGAGGAGTAAATTTATTATTGATTCTGACCTTTTGGTCAAAAGTCAAGGTCATCGAAGTTCAAGGTCAAGATCAAAGGTTAAGATCAAAGGTCAAGGTCATGAGAAAATCCCGGAAATAAATTTACTTTCTATGTTTTTTTTTTTACTTCATCAAGACTGAAATTACTCCAAACAAATAAAATGTTCATTCTACACCTAAATTATTCACAACTGATCATCCCTAAAAGTTTCCATGAAAAACTACTCATGTTTGAAACAACGTCCGGTTTTTAGGCCGGCACTCCCAGTGAAAATGATTTGCATGGTTTTAGTCTATCTAACATCTGCATTAGCCAAACATTTCTGTAAAAAGAAAACAAAACTTGGAAAATTCACTTTTTTTGCATCGCTTCCGGTCACGACGGAAACTGACGGCAACGTACGATTTTCACATGATGTAGAAAAACTGGTGACTGACTATCAGTCCTGAAAGTTTTAGACTTCAGTCGTTTACTGGTGCTGAGCAATTAGGTGAATAAAATCTCAATTTGAGGGCAGGAAAATACGCAACCGGAAGTGAATTATACTAAGATGTTTGACGTCAATTTAGACATCTGCAGTCTCAATAACATATATAAAAATCATTTAAAGAACTCTATCTATAAGCGATATGTATGGGAAAATCCAAAAACCCTATGATGTAGTTTTTCTCTTATAACCGGAAGTTGTTGTTTTTTGTTTCGGGTGGAACCAACACATATCAAAACTGTGAAAAAGATACAATTATATGATGCAAGTCTTATTCCAAAAGAGAATAGTTGAAATTTTCGATTTCTTTGATCACTTCCTGTGACGACCGGAAGTGACGATTGACGCTCCTAACCCAAATGATTTTGTCTACTCCTCAAGGTCTATTACTCATAAAAGTTTGGTGTCAAAATCTCTTACCGTTTCTGAGGTCTCACTCCGAAAATTTCTCATTTTACGGACACCTAAACGCGCGACCGGAAGTGAATTTTACAAAGATTTTTGACGTTACTCTAGACATTTGCAGTCCTAATAACATAAGTAAAAATCAGTTCAAATACGTCATCTATAAAAAATATTTATGGGAAAGAAAAATACCCAAATTATGTAGTTTTTCTCTTATAACCGGAAGTTGTCGTTTTTGTTTCCGGTGGGACTGACATATTTCAAAACTACAAATGAAATGCAATAACGTGATGCAAAAAAAGATTCAAAAAAGAAAAGTTGAAATTTTCGATTTCTATTATCACTTCCTGTGACAACCGGAAGTGACGGCTGACGCTCTTATCCCAAATGGTTTTGCCTACTCCTCAAGATCTATTAACCATTAGAGTTTGGTGTCTTAATCTCTTACCGTTTTTGAGATATGACTGGGACAAAATATTTTTTAAAAAGACGGAAATCGGAGATATCTGACGACCGGAAGTGAATTTTGAAAAAATGAAAAAAACGCCTGGGGGTATTTTCATTCTCTATCATTCCTGAAAATTTCAAGAAAATCCGTCCAGCCATCTCTGAGAAATCGCTCCGACAAGAAAAGGGGAAAAAAAAAATAATAATAAAAAGAAACAGTAGAATCACTATAAGGTCTTCCGTCTGAAACGGAAGACCTTAAACAGTAGAATCACTATAAGGTCTTCCGTCTGAAACGGAAGACCTTAATAACAGAATGCCGTGTAAGGTTCACGTCAAAACGTGGCTGACGCAAAACAATTCCTGAATTTTCCCCTTCAATTCGAGCATTTCTGCATTGGACAGGGCTGATGGTTGTTTATGAGATGATAAACTATGTGTAAACTTTCTTAGTTTAGCGGAATCATGAACATTTTCGGCGTGATGAATAATTTGTTTACAGTAGTGATGAGGCTTTCGCCCACCTGCAGGAGCGGATCCAAGGATATACAAATAAATAAAATTTAATAGAAATGAAGTTTTAATACTTTTAAATAGTATTTAATGAAATTATTAATATGCAAGTGATAGATATACAAGGAAACGTGAAATGCTAATGAATGCAGCTGACAATCACTACTTTGTAAAGATAAATTAATTCTAAATAAAATAATTATAAATTCTATAGACAAAACAGAAGAAGAATGAATGGTAGCAAAATATCAAATCACATCAGGGGAACTGAATTTTATTAATGAAACTCTTAAGAAGTTCCGTATAAGTTGTGAATTTTATATCTGTGTATTCTACCTGGTTGCTTCGAGGAAGGGGGGGGGGTCTTGAACATAAACATGTAAATTACCATTATTTTATAGAAAGAATTAAGGCTTATAATTTTGAAAACGTCAAGAAGAGTTGCTTGTGATATGAAGTTCAAGGTCATTTTATAAATAATCCAAAACATAAAAGCGAAAAAGAGAAAATGGGGGGGGGGGGTTTAAATATGACAATGTCTTCTACAGTTGACAAAAAAAAAAGAGAGGCGAATAAAATGCACACACATATCATATACAACCGTTTTTATTTAATATAAACTCGTTTCCATGGCAACAGGAAGGTTTTTCTGGCCTATCCCAATCACCAGGTAGGTGTTACCTCTACACCGCGTCCTACGTGAATGAGCGCTGAGCAGTCCCCGCAAACTATATATACGGGGAAAAAATCAATATTTTGTAGTGTTTTGAGATACGTTGGTCCTACGTTTTCAGAAATTCTAAGATATTTAAAGATATTTAATTCCTTCTTAATCCTATCAAGAAACTGGTAATACGTAAAATCTTCAAAGAGGGGCCTTTACGTACCCTATGAATATTACAGAAAAAAGAAGTTAGAAAGACGAAGAAATTGAAAAAATCGACATTTTAATCCAATTTCTGTGACGACCGGAAGTATTGACGACGAAAAGAATATTCATGGTGACATCCACAAGTCATTATCTATGAAATCTGACAGATTTAACTTTCATATCTTAAGCTGTTCTGGAGAAATGGAGCGGACAAAGTCCTTTACAAAATTTCGTCTATACAATAATATTAAGAATATAACAGAATGCCGTGTAAGGTTCACGTCAAAACGTGGCTGACGCAAAACAATTCCTGAATTTTCCCCTTCAATTCGAGCATTTCTGCATTGGACAGGGCTGATGGTTGTTTATGAGATGATAAACTATGTGTAAACTTTCTTAGTTTAGCGGAATCATGAACATTTTCGGCGTGATGAATAATTTGTTTACAGTAGTGATGAGGCTTTCGCGCACCTGCAGGAGCGGATCCAAGGATATACAAATAAATAAAATTTAATAGAAATGAAGTTTTAATACTTTTAAATAGTATTTAATGAAATTATTAATATGCAAGTGATAGATATACAAGGAAACGTGAAATGCTAATGAATGCAGCTGACAATCACTACTTTGTAAAGATAAATTAATTCTAAATAAAATAATTATAAATTCTATAGACAAAACAGAAGAAGAATGAATGGTAGCAAAATATCAAATCACATCAGGGGAACTGAATTTTATTAATGAAACTCTTAAGAAGTTCCGTATAAGTTGTGAATTTTATATCTGTGTATTCTACCTGGTTGCTTCGAGGAAGGGGGGGGGGTCTTGAACATAAACATGTAAATTACCATTATTTTATAGAAAGAATTAAGGCTTATAATTTTGAAAACGTCAAGAAGAGTTGCTTGTGATATGAAGTTCAAGGTCATTTTATAAATAATCCAAAACATAAAAGCGAAAAAGAGAAAATGGGGGGGGGGGTTTAAATATGACAATGTCTTCTACAGTTGACAAAAAAAAAAGAGAGGCGAATAAAATGCACACACATATCATATACAACCGTTTTTATTTAATATAAACTCGTTTCCATGGCAACAGGAAGGTTTTTCTGGCCTATCCCAATCACCAGGTAGGTGTTACCTCTACACCGCGTCCTACGTGAATGAGCGCTGAGCAGTCCCCGCAAACTATATATACGGGGAAAAAATCAATATTTTGTAGTGTTTTGAGATACGTTGGTCCTACGTTTTCAGAAATTCTAAGATATTTAAAGATATTTAATTCCTTCTTAATCCTATCAAGAAACTGGTAATACGTAAAATCTTCAAAGAGGGGCCTTTACGTACCCTATGAATATTACAGAAAAAAGAAGTTAGAAAGACGAAGAAATTGAAAAAATCGACATTTTAATCCAATTTCTGTGACGACCGGAAGTATTGACGACGAAAAGAATATTCATGGTGACATCCACAAGTCATTATCTATGAAATCTGACAGATTTAACTTTCATATCTTAAGCTGTTCTGGAGAAATGGAGCGGACAAAGTCCTTTACAAAATTTCGTCTATACAATAATATTAAGAATATAACAGAATGCCGTGTAAGGTTCACGTCAAAACGTGGCTGACGCAAAACAATTCCTGAATTTTCCCCTTCAATTCGAGCATTTCTGCATTGGACAGGGCTGATGGTTGTTTATGAGATGATAAACTATGTGTAAACTTTCTTAGTTTAGCGGAATCATGAACATTTTCGGCGTGATGAATAATTTGTTTACAGTAGTGATGAGGCTTTCGCGCACCTGCAGGAGCGGATCCAAGGATATACAAATAAATAAAATTTAATAGAAATGAAGTTTTAATACTTTTAAATAGTATTTAATGAAATTATTAATATGCAAGTGATAGATATACAAGGAAACGTGAAATGCTAATGAATGCAGCTGACAATCACTACTTTGTAAAGATAAATTAATTCTAAATAAAATAATTATAAATTCTATAGACAAAACAGAAGAAGAATGAATGGTAGCAAAATATCAAATCACATCAGGGGAACTGAATTTTATTAATGAAACTCTTAAGAAGTTCCGTATAAGTTGTGAATTTTATATCTGTGTATTCTACCTGGTTGCTTCGAGGAAGGGGGGGGGGGTCTTGAACATAAACATGTAAATTACCATTATTTTATAGAAAGAATTAAGGCTTATAATTTTGAAAACGTCAAGAAGAGTTGCTTGTGATATGAAGTTCAAGGTCATTTTATAAATAATCCAAAACATAAAAGCGAAAAAGAGAAAATGGGGGGGGGGGGTTTAAATATGACAATGTCTTCTACAGTTGACAAAAAAAAAGAGAGGCGAATAAAATGCACACACATATCATATACAACCGTTTTTATTTAATATAAACTCGTTTCCATGGCAACAGGAAGGTTTTTCTGGCCTATCCCAATCACCAGGTAGGTGTTACCTCTACACCGCGTCCTACGTGAATGAGCGCTGAGCAGTCCCCGCAAACTATATATACGGGGAAAAAATCAATATTTTGTAGTGTTTTGAGATACGTTGGTCCTACGTTTTCAGAAATTCTAAGATATTTAAAGATATTTAATTCCTTCTTAATCCTATCAAGAAACTGGTAATACGTAAAATCTTCAAAGAGGGGCCTTTACGTACCCTATGAATATTACAGAAAAAAGAAGTTAGAAAGACGAAGAAATTGAAAAAATCGACATTTTAATCCAATTTCTGTGACGACCGGAAGTATTGACGACGAAAAGAATATTCATGGTGACATCCACAAGTCATTATCTATGAAATCTGACAGATTTAACTTTCATATCTTAAGCTGTTCTGGAGAAATGGAGCGGACAAAGTCCTTTACAAAATTTCGTCTATACAATAATATTAAGAATATAACAGAATGCCGTGTAAGGTTCACGTCAAAACGTGGCTGACGCAAAACAATTCCTGAATTTTCCCCTTCAATTCGAGCATTTCTGCATTGGACAGGGCTGATGGTTGTTTATGAGATGATAAACTATGTGTAAACTTTCTTAGTTTAGCGGAATCATGAACATTTTCGGCGTGATGAATAATTTGTTTACAGTAGTGATGAGGCTTTCGCCCACCTGCAGGAGCGGATCCAAGGATATACAAATAAATAAAATTTAATAGAAATGAAGTTTTAATACTTTTAAATAGTATTTAATGAAATTATTAATATGCAAGTGATAGATATACAAGGAAACGTGAAATGCTAATGAATGCAGCTGACAATCACTACTTTGTAAAGATAAATTAATTCTAAATAAAATAATTATAAATTCTATAGACAAAACAGAAGAAGAATGAATGGTAGCAAAATATCAAATCACATCAGGGGAACTGAATTTTATTAATGAAACTCTTAAGAAGTTCCGTATAAGTTGTGAATTTTATATCTGTGTATTCTACCTGGTTGCTTCGAGGAAGGGGGGGGGGGGTCTTGAACATAAACATGTAAATTACCATTATTTTATAGAAAGAATTAAGGCTTATAATTTTGAAAACGTCAAGAAGAGTTGCTTGTGATATGAAGTTCAAGGTCATTTTATAAATAATCCAAAACATAAAAGCGAAAAAGAGAAAATGGGGGGGGGGGGTTTAAATATGACAATGTCTTCTACAGTTGACAAAAAAAAAGAGAGGCGAATAAAATGCACACACATATCATATACAACCGTTTTTATTTAATATAAACTCGTTTCCATGGCAACAGGAAGGTTTTTCTGGCCTATCCCAATCACCAGGTAGGTGTTACCTCTACACCGCGTCCTACGTGAATGAGCGCTGAGCAGTCCCCGCAAACTATATATACGGGGAAAAAATCAATATTTTGTAGTGTTTTGAGATACGTTGGTCCTACGTTTTCAGAAATTCTAAGATATTTAAAGATATTTAATTCCTTCTTAATCCTATCAAGAAACTGGTAATACGTAAAATCTTCAAAGAGGGGCCTTTACGTACCCTATGAATATTACAGAAAAAAGAAGTTAGAAAGACGAAGAAATTGAAAAAATCGACATTTTAATCCAATTTCTGTGACGACCGGAAGTATTGACGACGAAAAGAATATTCATGGTGACATCCACAAGTCATTATCTATGAAATCTGACAGATTTAACTTTCATATCTTAAGCTGTTCTGGAGAAATGGAGCGGACAAAGTCCTTTACAAAATTTCGTCTATACAATAATATTAAGAATATAACAGAATGCCGTGTAAGGTTCACGTCAAAACGTGGCTGACGCAAAACAATTCCTGAATTTTCCCCTTCAATTCGAGCATTTCTGCATTGGACAGGGCTGATGGTTGTTTATGAGATGATAAACTATGTGTAAACTTTCTTAGTTTAGCGGAATCATGAACATTTTCGGCGTGATGAATAATTTGTTTACAGTAGTGATGAGGCTTTCGCCCACCTGCAGGAGCGGATCCAAGGATATACAAATAAATAAAATTTAATAGAAATGAAGTTTTAATACTTTTAAATAGTATTTAATGAAATTATTAATATGCAAGTGATAGATATACAAGGAAACGTGAAATGCTAATGAATGCAGCTGACAATCACTACTTTGTAAAGATAAATTAATTCTAAATAAAATAATTATAAATTCTATAGACAAAACAGAAGAAGAATGAATGGTAGCAAAATATCAAATCACATCAGGGGAACTGAATTTTATTAATGAAACTCTTAAGAAGTTCCGTATAAGTTGTGAATTTTATATCTGTGTATTCTACCTGGTTGCTTCGAGGAAGGGGGGGGGGGTCTTGAACATAAACATGTAAATTACCATTATTTTATAGAAAGAATTAAGGCTTATAATTTTGAAAACGTCAAGAAGAGTTGCTTGTGATATGAAGTTCAAGGTCATTTTATAAATAATCCAAAACATAAAAGCGAAAAAGAGAAAATGGGGGGGGGGGGTTTAAATATGACAATGTCTTCTACAGTTGACAAAAAAAAAGAGAGGCGAATAAAATGCACACACATATCATATACAACCGTTTTTATTTAATATAAACTCGTTTCCATGGCAACAGGAAGGTTTTTCTGGCCTATCCCAATCACCAGGTAGGTGTTACCTCTACACCGCGTCCTACGTGAATGAGCGCTGAGCAGTCCCCGCAAACTATATATACGGGGAAAAAATCAATATTTTGTAGTGTTTTGAGATACGTTGGTCCTACGTTTTCAGAAATTCTAAGATATTTAAAGATATTTAATTCCTTCTTAATCCTATCAAGAAACTGGTAATACGTAAAATCTTCAAAGAGGGGCCTTTACGTACCCTATGAATATTACAGAAAAAAGAAGTTAGAAAGACGAAGAAATTGAAAAAATCGACATTTTAATCCAATTTCTGTGACGACCGGAAGTATTGACGACGAAAAGAATATTCATGGTGACATCCACAAGTCATTATCTATGAAATCTGACAGATTTAACTTTCATATCTTAAGCTGTTCTGGAGAAATGGAGCGGACAAAGTCCTTTACAAAATTTCGTCTATACAATAATATTAAGAATATAACAGAATGCCGTGTAAGGTTCACGTCAAAACGTGGCTGACGCAAAACAATTCCTGAATTTTCCCCTTCAATTCGAGCATTTCTGCATTGGACAGGGCTGATGGTTGTTTATGAGATGATAAACTATGTGTAAACTTTCTTAGTTTAGCGGAATCATGAACATTTTCGGCGTGATGAATAATTTGTTTACAGTAGTGATGAGGCTTTCGCCCACCTGCAGGAGCGGATCCAAGGATATACAAATAAATAAAATTTAATAGAAATGAAGTTTTAATACTTTTAAATAGTATTTAATGAAATTATTAATATGCAAGTGATAGATATACAAGGAAACGTGAAATGCTAATGAATGCAGCTGACAATCACTACTTTGTAAAGATAAATTAATTCTAAATAAAATAATTATAAATTCTATAGACAAAACAGAAGAAGAATGAATGGTAGCAAAATATCAAATCACATCAGGGGAACTGAATTTTATTAATGAAACTCTTAAGAAGTTCCGTATAAGTTGTGAATTTTATATCTGTGTATTCTACCTGGTTGCTTCGAGGAAGGGGGGGGGGGGTCTTGAACATAAACATGTAAATTACCATTATTTTATAGAAAGAATTAAGGCTTATAATTTTGAAAACGTCAAGAAGAGTTGCTTGTGATATGAAGTTCAAGGTCATTTTATAAATAATCCAAAACATAAAAGCGAAAAAGAGAAAATGGGGGGGGGGGGTTTAAATATGACAATGTCTTCTACAGTTGACAAAAAAAAAGAGAGGCGAATAAAATGCACACACATATCATATACAACCGTTTTTATTTAATATAAACTCGTTTCCATGGCAACAGGAAGGTTTTTCTGGCCTATCCCAATCACCAGGTAGGTGTTACCTCTACACCGCGTCCTACGTGAATGAGCGCTGAGCAGTCCCCGCAAACTATATATACGGGGAAAAAATCAATATTTTGTAGTGTTTTGAGATACGTTGGTCCTACGTTTTCAGAAATTCTAAGATATTTAAAGATATTTAATTCCTTCTTAATCCTATCAAGAAACTGGTAATACGTAAAATCTTCAAAGAGGGGCCTTTACGTACCCTATGAATATTACAGAAAAAAGAAGTTAGAAAGACGAAGAAATTGAAAAAATCGACATTTTAATCCAATTTCTGTGACGACCGGAAGTATTGACGACGAAAAGAATATTCATGGTGACATCCACAAGTCATTATCTATGAAATCTGACAGATTTAACTTTCATATCTTAAGCTGTTCTGGAGAAATGGAGCGGACAAAGTCCTTTACAAAATTTCGTCTATACAATAATATTAAGAATATAACAGAATGCCGTGTAAGGTTCACGTCAAAACGTGGCTGACGCAAAACAATTCCTGAATTTTCCCCTTCAATTCGAGCATTTCTGCATTGGACAGGGCTGATGGTTGTTTATGAGATGATAAACTATGTGTAAACTTTCTTAGTTTAGCGGAATCATGAACATTTTCGGCGTGATGAATAATTTGTTTACAGTAGTGATGAGGCTTTCGCCCACCTGCAGGAGCGGATCCAAGGATATACAAATAAATAAAATTTAATAGAAATGAAGTTTTAATACTTTTAAATAGTATTTAATGAAATTATTAATATGCAAGTGATAGATATACAAGGAAACGTGAAATGCTAATGAATGCAGCTGACAATCACTACTTTGTAAAGATAAATTAATTCTAAATAAAATAATTATAAATTCTATAGACAAAACAGAAGAAGAATGAATGGTAGCAAAATATCAAATCACATCAGGGGAACTGAATTTTATTAATGAAACTCTTAAGAAGTTCCGTATAAGTTGTGAATTTTATATCTGTGTATTCTACCTGGTTGCTTCGAGGAAGGGGGGGGGGGTCTTGAACATAAACATGTAAATTACCATTATTTTATAGAAAGAATTAAGGCTTATAATTTTGAAAACGTCAAGAAGAGTTGCTTGTGATATGAAGTTCAAGGTCATTTTATAAATAATCCAAAACATAAAAGCGAAAAAGAGAAAATGGGGGGGGGGTTTAAATATGACAATGTCTTCTACAGTTGACAAAAAAAAAAGAGAGGCGAATAAAATGCACACACATATCATATACAACCGTTTTTATTTAATATAAACTCGTTTCCATGGCAACAGGAAGGTTTTTCTGGCCTATCCCAATCACCAGGTAGGTGTTACCTCTACACCGCGTCCTACGTGAATGAGCGCTGAGCAGTCCCCGCAAACTATATATACGGGGAAAAAATCAATATTTTGTAGTGTTTTGAGATACGTTGGTCCTACGTTTTCAGAAATTCTAAGATATTTAAAGATATTTAATTCCTTCTTAATCCTATCAAGAAACTGGTAATACGTAAAATCTTCAAAGAGGGGCCTTTACGTACCCTATGAATATTACAGAAAAAAGAAGTTAGAAAGACGAAGAAATTGAAAAAATCGACATTTTAATCCAATTTCTGTGACGACCGGAAGTATTGACGACGAAAAGAATATTCATGGTGACATCCACAAGTCATTATCTATGAAATCTGACAGATTTAACTTTCATATCTTAAGCTGTTCTGGAGAAATGGAGCGGACAAAGTCCTTTACAAAATTTCGTCTATACAATAATATTAAGAATATAACAGAATGCCGTGTAAGGTTCACGTCAAAACGTGGCTGACGCAAAACAATTCCTGAATTTTCCCCTTCAATTCGAGCATTTCTGCATTGGACAGGGCTGATGGTTGTTTATGAGATGATAAACTATGTGTAAACTTTCTTAGTTTAGCGGAATCATGAACATTTTCGGCGTGATGAATAATTTGTTTACAGTAGTGATGAGGCTTTCGCCCACCTGCAGGAGCGGATCCAAGGATATACAAATAAATAAAATTTAATAGAAATGAAGTTTTAATACTTTTAAATAGTATTTAATGAAATTATTAATATGCAAGTGATAGATATACAAGGAAACGTGAAATGCTAATGAATGCAGCTGACAATCACTACTTTGTAAAGATAAATTAATTCTAAATAAAATAATTATAAATTCTATAGACAAAACAGAAGAAGAATGAATGGTAGCAAAATATCAAATCACATCAGGGGAACTGAATTTTATTAATGAAACTCTTAAGAAGTTCCGTATAAGTTGTGAATTTTATATCTGTGTATTCTACCTGGTTGCTTCGAGGAAGGGGGGGGGGTCTTGAACATAAACATGTAAATTACCATTATTTTATAGAAAGAATTAAGGCTTATAATTTTGAAAACGTCAAGAAGAGTTGCTTGTGATATGAAGTTCAAGGTCATTTTATAAATAATCCAAAACATAAAAGCGAAAAAGAGAAAATGGGGGGGGGGGGTTTAAATATGACAATGTCTTCTACAGTTGACAAAAAAAAAAGAGAGGCGAATAAAATGCACACACATATCATATACAACCGTTTTTATTTAATATAAACTCGTTTCCATGGCAACAGGAAGGTTTTTCTGGCCTATCCCAATCACCAGGTAGGTGTTACCTCTACACCGCGTCCTACGTGAATGAGCGCTGAGCAGTCCCCGCAAACTATATATACGGGGAAAAAATCAATATTTTGTAGTGTTTTGAGATACGTTGGTCCTACGTTTTCAGAAATTCTAAGATATTTAAAGATATTTAATTCCTTCTTAATCCTATCAAGAAACTGGTAATACGTAAAATCTTCAAAGAGGGGCCTTTACGTACCCTATGAATATTACAGAAAAAAGAAGTTAGAAAGACGAAGAAATTGAAAAAATCGACATTTTAATCCAATTTCTGTGACGACCGGAAGTATTGACGACGAAAAGAATATTCATGGTGACATCCACAAGTCATTATCTATGAAATCTGACAGATTTAACTTTCATATCTTAAGCTGTTCTGGAGAAATGGAGCGGACAAAGTCCTTTACAAAATTTCGTCTATACAATAATATTAAGAATATAACAGAATGCCGTGTAAGGTTCACGTCAAAACGTGGCTGACGCAAAACAATTCCTGAATTTTCCCCTTCAATTCGAGCATTTCTGCATTGGACAGGGCTGATGGTTGTTTATGAGATGATAAACTATGTGTAAACTTTCTTAGTTTAGCGGAATCATGAACATTTTCGGCGTGATGAATAATTTGTTTACAGTAGTGATGAGGCTTTCGCGCACCTGCAGGAGCGGATCCAAGGATATACAAATAAATAAAATTTAATAGAAATGAAGTTTTAATACTTTTAAATAGTATTTAATGAAATTATTAATATGCAAGTGATAGATATACAAGGAAACGTGAAATGCTAATGAATGCAGCTGACAATCACTACTTTGTAAAGATAAATTAATTCTAAATAAAATAATTATAAATTCTATAGACAAAACAGAAGAAGAATGAATGGTAGCAAAATATCAAATCACATCAGGGGAACTGAATTTTATTAATGAAACTCTTAAGAAGTTCCGTATAAGTTGTGAATTTTATATCTGTGTATTCTACCTGGTTGCTTCGAGGAAGGGGGGGGGTCTTGAACATAAACATGTAAATTACCATTATTTTATAGAAAGAATTAAGGCTTATAATTTTGAAAACGTCAAGAAGAGTTGCTTGTGATATGAAGTTCAAGGTCATTTTATAAATAATCCAAAACATAAAAGCGAAAAAGAGAAAATGGGGGGGGGGGTTTAAATATGACAATGTCTTCTACAGTTGACAAAAAAAAAAGAGAGGCGAATAAAATGCACACACATATCATATACAACCGTTTTTATTTAATATAAACTCGTTTCCATGGCAACAGGAAGGTTTTTCTGGCCTATCCCAATCACCAGGTAGGTGTTACCTCTACACCGCGTCCTACGTGAATGAGCGCTGAGCAGTCCCCGCAAACTATATATACGGGGAAAAAATCAATATTTTGTAGTGTTTTGAGATACGTTGGTCCTACGTTTTCAGAAATTCTAAGATATTTAAAGATATTTAATTCCTTCTTAATCCTATCAAGAAACTGGTAATACGTAAAATCTTCAAAGAGGGGCCTTTACGTACCCTATGAATATTACAGAAAAAAGAAGTTAGAAAGACGAAGAAATTGAAAAAATCGACATTTTAATCCAATTTCTGTGACGACCGGAAGTATTGACGACGAAAAGAATATTCATGGTGACATCCACAAGTCATTATCTATGAAATCTGACAGATTTAACTTTCATATCTTAAGCTGTTCTGGAGAAATGGAGCGGACAAAGTCCTTTACAAAATTTCGTCTATACAATAATATTAAGAATATAACAGAATGCCGTGTAAGGTTCACGTCAAAACGTGGCTGACGCAAAACAATTCCTGAATTTTCCCCTTCAATTCGAGCATTTCTGCATTGGACAGGGCTGATGGTTGTTTATGAGATGATAAACTATGTGTAAACTTTCTTAGTTTAGCGGAATCATGAACATTTTCGGCGTGATGAATAATTTGTTTACAGTAGTGATGAGGCTTTCGCGCACCTGCAGGAGCGGATCCAAGGATATACAAATAAATAAAATTTAATAGAAATGAAGTTTTAATACTTTTAAATAGTATTTAATGAAATTATTAATATGCAAGTGATAGATATACAAGGAAACGTGAAATGCTAATGAATGCAGCTGACAATCACTACTTTGTAAAGATAAATTAATTCTAAATAAAATAATTATAAATTCTATAGACAAAACAGAAGAAGAATGAATGGTAGCAAAATATCAAATCACATCAGGGGAACTGAATTTTATTAATGAAACTCTTAAGAAGTTCCGTATAAGTTGTGAATTTTATATCTGTGTATTCTACCTGGTTGCTTCGAGGAAGGGGGGGGGGGTCTTGAACATAAAAATGTAAATTACCATTATTTTATAGAAAGAATTAAGGCTTATAATTTTGAAAACGTCAAGAAGAGTTGCTTGTGATATGAAGTTCAAGGTCATTTTATAAATAATCCAAAACATAAAAGCGAAAAAGAGAAAATGGGGGGGGGGGGTTTAAATATGACAATGTCTTCTACAGTTGACAAAAAAAAAGAGAGGCGAATAAAATGCACACACATATCATATACAACCGTTTTTATTTAATATAAACTCGTTTCCATGGCAACAGGAAGGTTTTTCTGGCCTATCCCAATCACCAGGTAGGTGTTACCTCTACACCGCGTCCTACGTGAATGAGCGCTGAGCAGTCCCCGCAAACTATATATACGGGGAAAAAATCAATATTTTGTAGTGTTTTGAGATACGTTGGTCCTACGTTTTCAGAAATTCTAAGATATTTAAAGATATTTAATTCCTTCTTAATCCTATCAAGAAACTGGTAATACGTAAAATCTTCAAAGAGGGGCCTTTACGTACCCTATGAATATTACAGAAAAAAGAAGTTAGAAAGACGAAGAAATTGAAAAAATCGACATTTTAATCCAATTTCTGTGACGACCGGAAGTATTGACGACGAAAAGAATATTCATGGTGACATCCACAAGTCATTATCTATGAAATCTGACAGATTTAACTTTCATATCTTAAGCTGTTCTGGAGAAATGGAGCGGACAAAGTCCTTTACAAAATTTCGTCTATACAATAATATTAAGAATATAACAGAATGCCGTGTAAGGTTCACGTCAAAACGTGGCTGACGCAAAACAATTCCTGAATTTTCCCCTTCAATTCGAGCATTTCTGCATTGGACAGGGCTGATGGTTGTTTATGAGATGATAAACTATGTGTAAACTTTCTTAGTTTAGCGGAATCATGAACATTTTCGGCGTGATGAATAATTTGTTTACAGTAGTGATGAGGCTTTCGCCCACCTGCAGGAGCGGATCCAAGGATATACAAATAAATAAAATTTAATAGAAATGAAGTTTTAATACTTTTAAATAGTATTTAATGAAATTATTAATATGCAAGTGATAGATATACAAGGAAACGTGAAATGCTAATGAATGCAGCTGACAATCACTACTTTGTAAAGATAAATTAATTCTAAATAAAATAATTATAAATTCTATAGACAAAACAGAAGAAGAATGAATGGTAGCAAAATATCAAATCACATCAGGGGAACTGAATTTTATTAATGAAACTCTTAAGAAGTTCCGTATAAGTTGTGAATTTTATATCTGTGTATTCTACCTGGTTGCTTCGAGGAAGGGGGGGGGGGGGTCTTGAACATAAACATGTAAATTACCATTATTTTATAGAAAGAATTAAGGCTTATAATTTTGAAAACGTCAAGAAGAGTTGCTTGTGATATGAAGTTCAAGGTCATTTTATAAATAATCCAAAACATAAAAGCGAAAAAGAGAAAATGGGGGGGGGTTTAAATATGACAATGTCTTCTACAGTTGACAAAAAAAAAGAGAGGCGAATAAAATGCACACACATATCATATACAACCGTTTTTATTTAATATAAACTCGTTTCCATGGCAACAGGAAGGTTTTTCTGGCCTATCCCAATCACCAGGTAGGTGTTACCTCTACACCGCGTCCTACGTGAATGAGCGCTGAGCAGTCCCCGCAAACTATATATACGGGGAAAAAATCAATATTTTGTAGTGTTTTGAGATACGTTGGTCCTACGTTTTCAGAAATTCTAAGATATTTAAAGATATTTAATTCCTTCTTAATCCTATCAAGAAACTGGTAATACGTAAAATCTTCAAAGAGGGGCCTTTACGTACCCTATGAATATTACAGAAAAAAGAAGTTAGAAAGACGAAGAAATTGAAAAAATCGACATTTTAATCCAATTTCTGTGACGACCGGAAGTATTGACGACGAAAAGAATATTCATGGTGACATCCACAAGTCATTATCTATGAAATCTGACAGATTTAACTTTCATATCTTAAGCTGTTCTGGAGAAATGGAGCGGACAAAGTCCTTTACAAAATTTCGTCTATACAATAATATTAAGAATATAACAGAATGCCGTGTAAGGTTCACGTCAAAACGTGGCTGACGCAAAACAATTCCTGAATTTTCCCCTTCAATTCGAGCATTTCTGCATTGGACAGGGCTGATGGTTGTTTATGAGATGATAAACTATGTGTAAACTTTCTTAGTTTAGCGGAATCATGAACATTTTCGGCGTGATGAATAATTTGTTTACAGTAGTGATGAGGCTTTCGCCCACCTGCAGGAGCGGATCCAAGGATATACAAATAAATAAAATTTAATAGAAATGAAGTTTTAATACTTTTAAATAGTATTTAATGAAATTATTAATATGCAAGTGATAGATATACAAGGAAACGTGAAATGCTAATGAATGCAGCTGACAATCACTACTTTGTAAAGATAAATTAATTCTAAATAAAATAATTATAAATTCTATAGACAAAACAGAAGAAGAATGAATGGTAGCAAAATATCAAATCACATCAGGGGAACTGAATTTTATTAATGAAACTCTTAAGAAGTTCCGTATAAGTTGTGAATTTTATATCTGTGTATTCTACCTGGTTGCTTCGAGGAAGGGGGGGGGGGTCTTGAACATAAACATGTAAATTACCATTATTTTATAGAAAGAATTAAGGCTTATAATTTTGAAAACGTCAAGAAGAGTTGCTTGTGATATGAAGTTCAAGGTCATTTTATAAATAATCCAAAACATAAAAGCGAAAAAGAGAAAATGGGGGGGGGGTTTAAATATGACAATGTCTTCTACAGTTGACAAAAAAAAAAGAGAGGCGAATAAAATGCACACACATATCATATACAACCGTTTTTATTTAATATAAACTCGTTTCCATGGCAACAGGAAGGTTTTTCTGGCCTATCCCAATCACCAGGTAGGTGTTACCTCTACACCGCGTCCTACGTGAATGAGCGCTGAGCAGTCCCCGCAAACTATATATACGGGGAAAAAATCAATATTTTGTAGTGTTTTGAGATACGTTGGTCCTACGTTTTCAGAAATTCTAAGATATTTAAAGATATTTAATTCCTTCTTAATCCTATCAAGAAACTGGTAATACGTAAAATCTTCAAAGAGGGGCCTTTACGTACCCTATGAATATTACAGAAAAAAGAAGTTAGAAAGACGAAGAAATTGAAAAAATCGACATTTTAATCCAATTTCTGTGACGACCGGAAGTATTGACGACGAAAAGAATATTCATGGTGACATCCACAAGTCATTATCTATGAAATCTGACAGATTTAACTTTCATATCTTAAGCTGTTCTGGAGAAATGGAGCGGACAAAGTCCTTTACAAAATTTCGTCTATACAATAATATTAAGAATATAACAGAATGCCGTGTAAGGTTCACGTCAAAACGTGGCTGACGCAAAACAATTCCTGAATTTTCCCCTTCAATTCGAGCATTTCTGCATTGGACAGGGCTGATGGTTGTTTATGAGATGATAAACTATGTGTAAACTTTCTTAGTTTAGCGGAATCATGAACATTTTCGGCGTGATGAATAATTTGTTTACAGTAGTGATGAGGCTTTCGCCCACCTGCAGGAGCGGATCCAAGGATATACAAATAAATAAAATTTAATAGAAATGAAGTTTTAATACTTTTAAATAGTATTTAATGAAATTATTAATATGCAAGTGATAGATATACAAGGAAACGTGAAATGCTAATGAATGCAGCTGACAATCACTACTTTGTAAAGATAAATTAATTCTAAATAAAATAATTATAAATTCTATAGACAAAACAGAAGAAGAATGAATGGTAGCAAAATATCAAATCACATCAGGGGAACTGAATTTTATTAATGAAACTCTTAAGAAGTTCCGTATAAGTTGTGAATTTTATATCTGTGTATTCTACCTGGTTGCTTCGAGGAAGGGGGGGGGGGTCTTGAACATAAACATGTAAATTACCATTATTTTATAGAAAGAATTAAGGCTTATAATTTTGAAAACGTCAAGAAGAGTTGCTTGTGATATGAAGTTCAAGGTCATTTTATAAATAATCCAAAACATAAAAGCGAAAAAGAGAAAATGGGGGGGGGGGGTTTAAATATGACAATGTCTTCTACAGTTGACAAAAAAAAAGAGAGGCGAATAAAATGCACACACATATCATATACAACCGTTTTTATTTAATATAAACTCGTTTCCATGGCAACAGGAAGGTTTTTCTGGCCTATCCCAATCACCAGGTAGGTGTTACCTCTACACCGCGTCCTACGTGAATGAGCGCTGAGCAGTCCCCGCAAACTATATATACGGGGAAAAAATCAATATTTTGTAGTGTTTTGAGATACGTTGGTCCTACGTTTTCAGAAATTCTAAGATATTTAAAGATATTTAATTCCTTCTTAATCCTATCAAGAAACTGGTAATACGTAAAATCTTCAAAGAGGGGCCTTTACGTACCCTATGAATATTACAGAAAAAAGAAGTTAGAAAGACGAAGAAATTGAAAAAATCGACATTTTAATCCAATTTCTGTGACGACCGGAAGTATTGACGACGAAAAGAATATTCATGGTGACATCCACAAGTCATTATCTATGAAATCTGACAGATTTAACTTTCATATCTTAAGCTGTTCTGGAGAAATGGAGCGGACAAAGTCCTTTACAAAATTTCGTCTATACAATAATATTAAGAATATAACAGAATGCCGTGTAAGGTTCACGTCAAAACGTGGCTGACGCAAAACAATTCCTGAATTTTCCCCTTCAATTCGAGCATTTCTGCATTGGACAGGGCTGATGGTTGTTTATGAGATGATAAACTATGTGTAAACTTTCTTAGTTTAGCGGAATCATGAACATTTTCGGCGTGATGAATAATTTGTTTACAGTAGTGATGAGGCTTTCGCCCACCTGCAGGAGCGGATCCAAGGATATACAAATAAATAAAATTTAATAGAAATGAAGTTTTAATACTTTTAAATAGTATTTAATGAAATTATTAATATGCAAGTGATAGATATACAAGGAAACGTGAAATGCTAATGAATGCAGCTGACAATCACTACTTTGTAAAGATAAATTAATTCTAAATAAAATAATTATAAATTCTATAGACAAAACAGAAGAAGAATGAATGGTAGCAAAATATCAAATCACATCAGGGGAACTGAATTTTATTAATGAAACTCTTAAGAAGTTCCGTATAAGTTGTGAATTTTATATCTGTGTATTCTACCTGGTTGCTTCGAGGAAGGGGGGGGGGGTCTTGAACATAAACATGTAAATTACCATTATTTTATAGAAAGAATTAAGGCTTATAATTTTGAAAACGTCAAGAAGAGTTGCTTGTGATATGAAGTTCAAGGTCATTTTATAAATAATCCAAAACATAAAAGCGAAAAAGAGAAAATGGGGGGGGGGGGTTTAAATATGACAATGTCTTCTACAGTTGACAAAAAAAAAAGAGAGGCGAATAAAATGCACACACATATCATATACAACCGTTTTTATTTAATATAAACTCGTTTCCATGGCAACAGGAAGGTTTTTCTGGCCTATCCCAATCACCAGGTAGGTGTTACCTCTACACCGCGTCCTACGTGAATGAGCGCTGAGCAGTCCCCGCAAACTATATATACGGGGAAAAAATCAATATTTTGTAGTGTTTTGAGATACGTTGGTCCTACGTTTTCAGAAATTCTAAGATATTTAAAGATATTTAATTCCTTCTTAATCCTATCAAGAAACTGGTAATACGTAAAATCTTCAAAGAGGGGCCTTTACGTACCCTATGAATATTACAGAAAAAAGAAGTTAGAAAGACGAAGAAATTGAAAAAATCGACATTTTAATCCAATTTCTGTGACGACCGGAAGTATTGACGACGAAAAGAATATTCATGGTGACATCCACAAGTCATTATCTATGAAATCTGACAGATTTAACTTTCATATCTTAAGCTGTTCTGGAGAAATGGAGCGGACAAAGTCCTTTACAAAATTTCGTCTATACAATAATATTAAGAATATAACAGAATGCCGTGTAAGGTTCACGTCAAAACGTGGCTGACGCAAAACAATTCCTGAATTTTCCCCTTCAATTCGAGCATTTCTGCATTGGACAGGGCTGATGGTTGTTTATGAGATGATAAACTATGTGTAAACTTTCTTAGTTTAGCGGAATCATGAACATTTTCGGCGTGATGAATAATTTGTTTACAGTAGTGATGAGGCTTTCGCCCACCTGCAGGAGCGGATCCAAGGATATACAAATAAATAAAATTTAATAGAAATGAAGTTTTAATACTTTTAAATAGTATTTAATGAAATTATTAATATGCAAGTGATAGATATACAAGGAAACGTGAAATGCTAATGAATGCAGCTGACAATCACTACTTTGTAAAGATAAATTAATTCTAAATAAAATAATTATAAATTCTATAGACAAAACAGAAGAAGAATGAATGGTAGCAAAATATCAAATCACATCAGGGGAACTGAATTTTATTAATGAAACTCTTAAGAAGTTCCGTATAAGTTGTGAATTTTATATCTGTGTATTCTACCTGGTTGCTTCGAGGAAGGGGGGGGGGGTCTTGAACATAAACATGTAAATTACCATTATTTTATAGAAAGAATTAAGGCTTATAATTTTGAAAACGTCAAGAAGAGTTGCTTGTGATATGAAGTTCAAGGTCATTTTATAAATAATCCAAAACATAAAAGCGAAAAAGAGAAAATGGGGGGGGGGGGTTTAAATATGACAATGTCTTCTACAGTTGACAAAAAAAAAAGAGAGGCGAATAAAATGCACACACATATCATATACAACCGTTTTTATTTAATATAAACTCGTTTCCATGGCAACAGGAAGGTTTTTCTGGCCTATCCCAATCACCAGGTAGGTGTTACCTCTACACCGCGTCCTACGTGAATGAGCGCTGAGCAGTCCCCGCAAACTATATATACGGGGAAAAAATCAATATTTTGTAGTGTTTTGAGATACGTTGGTCCTACGTTTTCAGAAATTCTAAGATATTTAAAGATATTTAATTCCTTCTTAATCCTATCAAGAAACTGGTAATACGTAAAATCTTCAAAGAGGGGCCTTTACGTACCCTATGAATATTACAGAAAAAAGAAGTTAGAAAGACGAAGAAATTGAAAAAATCGACATTTTAATCCAATTTCTGTGACGACCGGAAGTATTGACGACGAAAAGAATATTCATGGTGACATCCACAAGTCATTATCTATGAAATCTGACAGATTTAACTTTCATATCTTAAGCTGTTCTGGAGAAATGGAGCGGACAAAGTCCTTTACAAAATTTCGTCTATACAATAATATTAAGAATATAACAGAATGCCGTGTAAGGTTCACGTCAAAACGTGGCTGACGCAAAACAATTCCTGAATTTTCCCCTTCAATTCGAGCATTTCTGCATTGGACAGGGCTGATGGTTGTTTATGAGATGATAAACTATGTGTAAACTTTCTTAGTTTAGCGGAATCATGAACATTTTCGGCGTGATGAATAATTTGTTTACAGTAGTGATGAGGCTTTCGCGCACCTGCAGGAGCGGATCCAAGGATATACAAATAAATAAAATTTAATAGAAATGAAGTTTTAATACTTTTAAATAGTATTTAATGAAATTATTAATATGCAAGTGATAGATATACAAGGAAACGTGAAATGCTAATGAATGCAGCTGACAATCACTACTTTGTAAAGATAAATTAATTCTAAATAAAATAATTATAAATTCTATAGACAAAACAGAAGAAGAATGAATGGTAGCAAAATATCAAATCACATCAGGGGAACTGAATTTTATTAATGAAACTCTTAAGAAGTTCCGTATAAGTTGTGAATTTTATATCTGTGTATTCTACCTGGTTGCTTCGAGGAAGGGGGGGGGGGGTCTTGAACATAAACATGTAAATTACCATTATTTTATAGAAAGAATTAAGGCTTATAATTTTGAAAACGTCAAGAAGAGTTGCTTGTGATATGAAGTTCAAGGTCATTTTATAAATAATCCAAAACATAAAAGCGAAAAAGAGAAAATGGGGGGGGGGGGGGTTTAAATATGACAATGTCTTCTACAGTTGACAAAAAAAAAGAGAGGCGAATAAAATGCACACACATATCATATACAACCGTTTTTATTTAATATAAACTCGTTTCCATGGCAACAGGAAGGTTTTTCTGGCCTATCCCAATCACCAGGTAGGTGTTACCTCTACACCGCGTCCTACGTGAATGAGCGCTGAGCAGTCCCCGCAAACTATATATACGGGGAAAAAATCAATATTTTGTAGTGTTTTGAGATACGTTGGTCCTACGTTTTCAGAAATTCTAAGATATTTAAAGATATTTAATTCCTTCTTAATCCTATCAAGAAACTGGTAATACGTAAAATCTTCAAAGAGGGGCCTTTACGTACCCTATGAATATTACAGAAAAAAGAAGTTAGAAAGACGAAGAAATTGAAAAAATCGACATTTTAATCCAATTTCTGTGACGACCGGAAGTATTGACGACGAAAAGAATATTCATGGTGACATCCACAAGTCATTATCTATGAAATCTGACAGATTTAACTTTCATATCTTAAGCTGTTCTGGAGAAATGGAGCGGACAAAGTCCTTTACAAAATTTCGTCTATACAATAATATTAAGAATACTAGATGAGATCTCGTTGCGAGCAACGAGTGGGTCTTCCGTCTGATTTTTGGTAAGATGAGAAAAGAATTTGATTGAGATTTTCGTTCAAATATAATGATATAAATAATTTCTTAAGAAAAACAATTTCCCCTCAGTAACGTGTAACAAAGAAAGAGTTATAGATTAAAGACTTTCAGCCCCTCTCGATCCGTATTTTGAGGGGCCAGCCCCTTTTTCTTGATATCACCTTAAAGCTCTCATGATTTTGAACAATTTTCGTTCAACAATTGTTCAGAAATTCTTTTTCGTTTCGGAGTTATTTGCAAAAGAAATATTTAGGGTCGTCCCTTCAATTCCCTAACGGGGACGTTTAGCAAAAATTGAAAGGTTGCACATTGTTAAGAACATTATTTTAAACATCTTTTCAATATTGCTTATCAAAATATTTCCCCCTTTCGAGATATAAAGAATCAAAGATTTAGCATTCTGGCCCCTTATGGCCCCTAATTACGAAACATATGAAGTAAATATCATAATATATAGATGTGAATTATGAAGATAAACATTTTTGCTTCAGTATTGTATTACAAAATATTGATCGTTGAAGAGTTATAGATTAAAGACTTTAAATGTTTTGATAAGCAATATTGAACAAAAGATGTCCAAAATAATGTTCTAAACAGAACGCAACCTTTCATTTTTTGCTAATCGTCCCCATTAAGGAGTTGAAGGGCCGCGAACATCTCAGAAACGAAAAAGTATTTCTGACTAGTTGATGAACAAAAAGTGTAAAAAAAAAAATCGAGAGCTTTAAGGTGATATCAAGGAAAAGGGTCTGACCCCTTAAATAAGGGGCCGAGAGGGGCCGAAAGTATACAATCAATAACTCTTTAATGATCAATATTTTGTAATATATTACTGAGGCGAAATAGTTCTTCTTCACACACTTTATCTAAATAACATGATGTTGATATCATATATTACGCAATAAGGGGTCTTTAAGGGGCCAGATTGCAAAATCATTGGCGCAATATGTCTCGAAAAGGAAGAATATTTTGATAGACAGTATTGAACAATAGACGTTCAAAATAATATTCTGAACAATATGCACTCTTTCAAACGCAAACGCTCTTTCTCGGTCCATAGTTTGAGGGGCCAGCCCCTTTTCCTTGATATCACCTTAAAGCTCTCATGATTTTAAACACTTTTTGTTCAACAACTATTCAGAAATTCTTTTCCATTTCCGAGATACTGCAAAAGAAATATTTAGTGGCCAGCCCTTCAACTCCTTAAGGGAGACTTTTTGAAAAATTGAAAGGTTGCATATTGTTTAGAACATTATTTTGAACATCTTTTGTTCAATATTGCTTATCAAAATATTTCCCACTTTTGAGATATAAAGCGTCAAAGATTTAGCATTCTGGCCCCTTATGGCCCCTAATTATGTAACATATGATGTAAATATCAAAATACATAGTTATAAATTGTTGAGATAAACATTTTTGCTTCAGTAATGCATTACAAAATATTGATCGTTAAAGAATTATTGTTCAAAGACTTTCGGCCCCTCTCAGCCCCTATTTTGAGGGTCCAGCCCCTTTTTCTTCATATCACTTTAAGAATCTCATGATTTTGAACAATTTTTGTTCAACAACTAGTCAGAAATTCTTTTTCATTTCTGAGATATTTGCAAAAGAAGTATTTAGGGGCCGGCCCTTCAACTCCTTAATGGGGACATTTAGCAAAAAATGAAAGGTTGCATCTTGTTGAGAACATTATTTTGGACATCTTTTGTTCAATATTGCTTATCAAAAAATTTCCCACTTTTGAGATATAAAGCGTCAAAGATTTAACATTCTGGCCCCTTATGGCCCCTAAATACGTAACATATGATGTAAATATCATAATATATAGTTGTAAATTGTTGAGATAAACATTTTTGCTTCAGTAATACATTTCAAAATATTGATCGTTAAAGAGTTATTGTTCAAAGACTTTCGGCCCCTCTCAGCCCCTATTGTGAGGGTCCAGCCCCTTTTTCTTTATACCACTTTAAAGCTCTCATGATTTTGAACACTTTTTGTTCAACAACTAGTCAGAAATTCTTTTTCATTTCTGAGATATTTGCAAAAGAAATATTTAGGGGCCGGCCCTTCAACTCCTTAATGGGGACGCTTAGCAAATATTGAAAGGTTAAATATTGTTTAGCATATTATTTTGAACATCTTTTGTTCAATATTGCTTATCAAAATATTTCCCACTTTCGAGATATAAAGCGTCAAAGATTTAGCATTCTGGCCCCTTATGGCCCCTAATTATGTAACATATGAGATTTTTATCATAATATATAGTTGTAGATTGTTCAGATAAACATTTTTGCTTCAGTAATGTATATCAAAATATTGATCGTTTAAGAGTTATGGATTTAGGACTTTTGGCCCCTCTTGGCCCCTAATGTGATGAGTCAGCCCTTTTTTCTTGATATCATAAAAAAGATCTTATTATTCTACACAATTTCTGTTCAATATGTTTTAAGAAAATATTTATTGTTTTGAAGATATGATAAAAAATGTCTCGAAAATTCACTCCTGATTCATGTCCTAAATTTTGACCCCTACCGAGCTTCCATACTAGGCACTTCCGGAAAATTTGAAAACTGAGGTGCACAACTAGAACATGTCCTCTATTATCACTGAAAATCTCAGCACTCTAGCTTTTGTCATTTTTGAGTTTTTGTGTAGACAAAATGGTCACTAAAAATTCGATTAAAGGGCGATAACTTCCGACCGGAAGTGAATTTCCAAAAATTAAAGAAAATGTATTAGGTTTACATCATGATGCATCATCTCTGAAAATTTCAAGAGAATCCATCCAACCATCTCTGAGAAATCGTCTGCACAAAATTTGGACAGAAAAAAATAATAATAATAATAGTGAAAAAGAAACAATAGAATAATAGAAGGGTCTTCCGTTGGAGACGGAAGACCCTAATAACAGAATGCCGTGTAAGGTTCACGTCAAAACGTGGCTGACGCAAAACAATTCCTGAATTTTCCCCTTCAATTCGAGCATTTCTGCATTGGACAGGGCTGATGGTTGTTTATGAGATGATAAACTATGTGTAAACTTTCTTAGTTTAGCGGAATCATGAACATTTTCGGCGTGATGAATAATTTGTTTACAGTAGTGATGAGGCTTTCGCGCACCTGCAGGAGCGGATCCAAGGATATACAAATAAATAAAATTTAATAGAAATGAAGTTTTAATACTTTTAAATAGTATTTAATGAAATTATTAATATGCAAGTGATAGATATACAAGGAAACGTGAAATGCTAATGAATGCAGCTGACAATCACTACTTTGTAAAGATAAATTAATTCTAAATAAAATAATTATAAATTCTATAGACAAAACAGAAGAAGAATGAATGGTAGCAAAATATCAAATCACATCAGGGGAACTGAATTTTATTAATGAAACTCTTAAGAAGTTCCGTATAAGTTGTGAATTTTATATCTGTGTATTCTACCTGGTTGCTTCGAGGAAGGGGGGGGGGGGTCTTGAACATAAACATGTAAATTACCATTATTTTATAGAAAGAATTAAGGCTTATAATTTTGAAAACGTCAAGAAGAGTTGCTTGTGATATGAAGTTCAAGGTCATTTTATAAATAATCCAAAACATAAAAGCGAAAAAGAGAAAATGGGGGGGGGGGTTTAAATATGACAATGTCTTCTACAGTTGACAAAAAAAAAAGAGAGGCGAATAAAATGCACACACATATCATATACAACCGTTTTTATTTAATATAAACTCGTTTCCATGGCAACAGGAAGGTTTTTCTGGCCTATCCCAATCACCAGGTAGGTGTTACCTCTACACCGCGTCCTACGTGAATGAGCGCTGAGCAGTCCCCGCAAACTATATATACGGGGAAAAAATCAATATTTTGTAGTGTTTTGAGATACGTTGGTCCTACGTTTTCAGAAATTCTAAGATATTTAAAGATATTTAATTCCTTCTTAATCCTATCAAGAAACTGGTAATACGTAAAATCTTCAAAGAGGGGCCTTTACGTACCCTATGAATATTACAGAAAAAAGAAGTTAGAAAGACGAAGAAATTGAAAAAATCGACATTTTAATCCAATTTCTGTGACGACCGGAAGTATTGACGACGAAAAGAATATTCATGGTGACATCCACAAGTCATTATCTATGAAATCTGACAGATTTAACTTTCATATCTTAAGCTGTTCTGGAGAAATGGAGCGGACAAAGTCCTTTACAAAATTTCGTCTATACAATAATATTAAGAATATAACAGAATGCCGTGTAAGGTTCACGTCAAAACGTGGCTGACGCAAAACAATTCCTGAATTTTCCCCTTCAATTCGAGCATTTCTGCATTGGACAGGGCTGATGGTTGTTTATGAGATGATAAACTATGTGTAAACTTTCTTAGTTTAGCGGAATCATGAACATTTTCGGCGTGATGAATAATTTGTTTACAGTAGTGATGAGGCTTTCGCGCACCTGCAGGAGCGGATCCAAGGATATACAAATAAATAAAATTTAATAGAAATGAAGTTTTAATACTTTTAAATAGTATTTAATGAAATTATTAATATGCAAGTGATAGATATACAAGGAAACGTGAAATGCTAATGAATGCAGCTGACAATCACTACTTTGTAAAGATAAATTAATTCTAAATAAAATAATTATAAATTCTATAGACAAAACAGAAGAAGAATGAATGGTAGCAAAATATCAAATCACATCAGGGGAACTGAATTTTATTAATGAAACTCTTAAGAAGTTCCGTATAAGTTGTGAATTTTATATCTGTGTATTCTACCTGGTTGCTTCGAGGAAGGGGGGGGGGGTCTTGAACATAAACATGTAAATTACCATTATTTTATAGAAAGAATTAAGGCTTATAATTTTGAAAACGTCAAGAAGAGTTGCTTGTGATATGAAGTTCAAGGTCATTTTATAAATAATCCAAAACATAAAAGCGAAAAAGAGAAAATGGGGGGGGGGGTTTAAATATGACAATGTCTTCTACAGTTGACAAAAAAAAAGAGAGGCGAATAAAATGCACACACATATCATATACAACCGTTTTTATTTAATATAAACTCGTTTCCATGGCAACAGGAAGGTTTTTCTGGCCTATCCCAATCACCAGGTAGGTGTTACCTCTACACCGCGTCCTACGTGAATGAGCGCTGAGCAGTCCCCGCAAACTATATATACGGGGAAAAAATCAATATTTTGTAGTGTTTTGAGATACGTTGGTCCTACGTTTTCAGAAATTCTAAGATATTTAAAGATATTTAATTCCTTCTTAATCCTATCAAGAAACTGGTAATACGTAAAATCTTCAAAGAGGGGCCTTTACGTACCCTATGAATATTACAGAAAAAAGAAGTTAGAAAGACGAAGAAATTGAAAAAATCGACATTTTAATCCAATTTCTGTGACGACCGGAAGTATTGACGACGAAAAGAATATTCATGGTGACATCCACAAGTCATTATCTATGAAATCTGACAGATTTAACTTTCATATCTTAAGCTGTTCTGGAGAAATGGAGCGGACAAAGTCCTTTACAAAATTTCGTCTATACAATAATATTAAGAATATAACAGAATGCCGTGTAAGGTTCACGTCAAAACGTGGCTGACGCAAAACAATTCCTGAATTTTCCCCTTCAATTCGAGCATTTCTGCATTGGACAGGGCTGATGGTTGTTTATGAGATGATAAACTATGTGTAAACTTTCTTAGTTTAGCGGAATCATGAACATTTTCGGCGTGATGAATAATTTGTTTACAGTAGTGATGAGGCTTTCGCGCACCTGCAGGAGCGGATCCAAGGATATACAAATAAATAAAATTTAATAGAAATGAAGTTTTAATACTTTTAAATAGTATTTAATGAAATTATTAATATGCAAGTGATAGATATACAAGGAAACGTGAAATGCTAATGAATGCAGCTGACAATCACTACTTTGTAAAGATAAATTAATTCTAAATAAAATAATTATAAATTCTATAGACAAAACAGAAGAAGAATGAATGGTAGCAAAATATCAAATCACATCAGGGGAACTGAATTTTATTAATGAAACTCTTAAGAAGTTCCGTATAAGTTGTGAATTTTATATCTGTGTATTCTACCTGGTTGCTTCGAGGAAGGGGGGGGGGGTCTTGAACATAAACATGTAAATTACCATTATTTTATAGAAAGAATTAAGGCTTATAATTTTGAAAACGTCAAGAAGAGTTGCTTGTGATATGAAGTTCAAGGTCATTTTATAAATAATCCAAAACATAAAAGCGAAAAAGAGAAAATGGGGGGGGGGGTTTAAATATGACAATGTCTTCTACAGTTGACAAAAAAAAAGAGAGGCGAATAAAATGCACACACATATCATATACAACCGTTTTTATTTAATATAAACTCGTTTCCATGGCAACAGGAAGGTTTTTCTGGCCTATCCCAATCACCAGGTAGGTGTTACCTCTACACCGCGTCCTACGTGAATGAGCGCTGAGCAGTCCCCGCAAACTATATATACGGGGAAAAAATCAATATTTTGTAGTGTTTTGAGATACGTTGGTCCTACGTTTTCAGAAATTCTAAGATATTTAAAGATATTTAATTCCTTCTTAATCCTATCAAGAAACTGGTAATACGTAAAATCTTCAAAGAGGGGCCTTTACGTACCCTATGAATATTACAGAAAAAAGAAGTTAGAAAGACGAAGAAATTGAAAAAATCGACATTTTAATCCAATTTCTGTGACGACCGGAAGTATTGACGACGAAAAGAATATTCATGGTGACATCCACAAGTCATTATCTATGAAATCTGACAGATTTAACTTTCATATCTTAAGCTGTTCTGGAGAAATGGAGCGGACAAAGTCCTTTACAAAATTTCGTCTATACAATAATATTAAGAATATAACAGAATGCCGTGTAAGGTTCACGTCAAAACGTGGCTGACGCAAAACAATTCCTGAATTTTCCCCTTCAATTCGAGCATTTCTGCATTGGACAGGGCTGATGGTTGTTTATGAGATGATAAACTATGTGTAAACTTTCTTAGTTTAGCGGAATCATGAACATTTTCGGCGTGATGAATAATTTGTTTACAGTAGTGATGAGGCTTTCGCGCACCTGCAGGAGCGGATCCAAGGATATACAAATAAATAAAATTTAATAGAAATGAAGTTTTAATACTTTTAAATAGTATTTAATGAAATTATTAATATGCAAGTGATAGATATACAAGGAAACGTGAAATGCTAATGAATGCAGCTGACAATCACTACTTTGTAAAGATAAATTAATTCTAAATAAAATAATTATAAATTCTATAGACAAAACAGAAGAAGAATGAATGGTAGCAAAATATCAAATCACATCAGGGGAACTGAATTTTATTAATGAAACTCTTAAGAAGTTCCGTATAAGTTGTGAATTTTATATCTGTGTATTCTACCTGGTTGCTTCGAGGAAGGGGGGGGGGGTCTTGAACATAAACATGTAAATTACCATTATTTTATAGAAAGAATTAAGGCTTATAATTTTGAAAACGTCAAGAAGAGTTGCTTGTGATATGAAGTTCAAGGTCATTTTATAAATAATCCAAAACATAAAAGCGAAAAAGAGAAAATGGGGGGGGGGGTTTAAATATGACAATGTCTTCTACAGTTGACAAAAAAAAAAGAGAGGCGAATAAAATGCACACACATATCATATACAACCGTTTTTATTTAATATAAACTCGTTTCCATGGCAACAGGAAGGTTTTTCTGGCCTATCCCAATCACCAGGTAGGTGTTACCTCTACACCGCGTCCTACGTGAATGAGCGCTGAGCAGTCCCCGCAAACTATATATACGGGGAAAAAATCAATATTTTGTAGTGTTTTGAGATACGTTGGTCCTACGTTTTCAGAAATTCTAAGATATTTAAAGATATTTAATTCCTTCTTAATCCTATCAAGAAACTGGTAATACGTAAAATCTTCAAAGAGGGGCCTTTACGTACCCTATGAATATTACAGAAAAAAGAAGTTAGAAAGACGAAGAAATTGAAAAAATCGACATTTTAATCCAATTTCTGTGACGACCGGAAGTATTGACGACGAAAAGAATATTCATGGTGACATCCACAAGTCATTATCTATGAAATCTGACAGATTTAACTTTCATATCTTAAGCTGTTCTGGAGAAATGGAGCGGACAAAGTCCTTTACAAAATTTCGTCTATACAATAATATTAAGAATATAACAGAATGCCGTGTAAGGTTCACGTCAAAACGTGGCTGACGCAAAACAATTCCTGAATTTTCCCCTTCAATTCGAGCATTTCTGCATTGGACAGGGCTGATGGTTGTTTATGAGATGATAAACTATGTGTAAACTTTCTTAGTTTAGCGGAATCATGAACATTTTCGGCGTGATGAATAATTTGTTTACAGTAGTGATGAGGCTTTCGCGCACCTGCAGGAGCGGATCCAAGGATATACAAATAAATAAAATTTAATAGAAATGAAGTTTTAATACTTTTAAATAGTATTTAATGAAATTATTAATATGCAAGTGATAGATATACAAGGAAACGTGAAATGCTAATGAATGCAGCTGACAATCACTACTTTGTAAAGATAAATTAATTCTAAATAAAATAATTATAAATTCTATAGACAAAACAGAAGAAGAATGAATGGTAGCAAAATATCAAATCACATCAGGGGAACTGAATTTTATTAATGAAACTCTTAAGAAGTTCCGTATAAGTTGTGAATTTTATATCTGTGTATTCTACCTGGTTGCTTCGAGGAAGGGGGGGGGGGGGTCTTGAACATAAACATGTAAATTACCATTATTTTATAGAAAGAATTAAGGCTTATAATTTTGAAAACGTCAAGAAGAGTTGCTTGTGATATGAAGTTCAAGGTCATTTTATAAATAATCCAAAACATAAAAGCGAAAAAGAGAAAATGGGGGGGGGGGGGGGGTTAAATATGACAATGTCTTCTACAGTTGACAAAAAAAAAAGAGAGGCGAACAAAATGCACACACATATCATATACAACCGTTTTTATTTAATATAAACTCGTTTCCATGGCAACAGGAAGGTTTTTCTGGCCTATCCCAATCACCAGGTAGGTGTTACCTCTACACCGCGTCCTACGTGAATGAGCGCTGAGCAGTCCCCGCAAACTATATATACGGGGAAAAAATCAATATTTTGTAGTGTTTTGAGATACGTTGGTCCTACGTTTTCAGAAATTCTAAGATATTTAAAGATATTTAATTCCTTCTTAATCCTATCAAGAAACTGGTAATACGTAAAATCTTCAAAGAGGGGCCTTTACGTACCCTATGAATATTACAGAAAAAAGAAGTTAGAAAGACGAAGAAATTGAAAAAATCGACATTTTAATCCAATTTCTGTGACGACCGGAAGTATTGACGACGAAAAGAATATTCATGGTGACATCCACAAGTCATTATCTATGAAATCTGACAGATTTAACTTTCATATCTTAAGCTGTTCTGGAGAAATGGAGCGGACAAAGTCCTTTACAAAATTTCGTCTATACAATAATATTAAGAATATAACAGAATGCCGTGTAAGGTTCACGTCAAAACGTGGCTGACGCAAAACAATTCCTGAATTTTCCCCTTCAATTCGAGCATTTCTGCATTGGACAGGGCTGATGGTTGTTTATGAGATGATAAACTATGTGTAAACTTTCTTAGTTTAGCGGAATCATGAACATTTTCGGCGTGATGAATAATTTGTTTACAGTAGTGATGAGGCTTTCGCGCACCTGCAGGAGCGGATCCAAGGATATACAAATAAATAAAATTTAATAGAAATGAAGTTTTAATACTTTTAAATAGTATTTAATGAAATTATTAATATGCAAGTGATAGATATACAAGGAAACGTGAAATGCTAATGAATGCAGCTGACAATCACTACTTTGTAAAGATAAATTAATTCTAAATAAAATAATTATAAATTCTATAGACAAAACAGAAGAAGAATGAATGGTAGCAAAATATCAAATCACATCAGGGGAACTGAATTTTATTAATGAAACTCTTAAGAAGTTCCGTATAAGTTGTGAATTTTATATCTGTGTATTCTACCTGGTTGCTTCGAGGAAGGGGGGGGGGGTCTTGAACATAAACATGTAAATTACCATTATTTTATAGAAAGAATTAAGGCTTATAATTTTGAAAACGTCAAGAAGAGTTGCTTGTGATATGAAGTTCAAGGTCATTTTATAAATAATCCAAAACATAAAAGCGAAAAAGAGAAAATGGGGGGGGGGGTTTAAATATGACAATGTCTTCTACAGTTGACAAAAAAAAAAGAGAGGCGAATAAAATGCACACACATATCATATACAACCGTTTTTATTTAATATAAACTCGTTTCCATGGCAACAGGAAGGTTTTTCTGGCCTATCCCAATCACCAGGTAGGTGTTACCTCTACACCGCGTCCTACGTGAATGAGCGCTGAGCAGTCCCCGCAAACTATATATACGGGGAAAAAATCAATATTTTGTAGTGTTTTGAGATACGTTGGTCCTACGTTTTCAGAAATTCTAAGATATTTAAAGATATTTAATTCCTTCTTAATCCTATCAAGAAACTGGTAATACGTAAAATCTTCAAAGAGGGGCCTTTACGTACCCTATGAATATTACAGAAAAAAGAAGTTAGAAAGACGAAGAAATTGAAAAAATCGACATTTTAATCCAATTTCTGTGACGACCGGAAGTATTGACGACGAAAAGAATATTCATGGTGACATCCACAAGTCATTATCTATGAAATCTGACAGATTTAACTTTCATATCTTAAGCTGTTCTGGAGAAATGGAGCGGACAAAGTCCTTTACAAAATTTCGTCTATACAATAATATTAAGAATATAACAGAATGCCGTGTAAGGTTCACGTCAAAACGTGGCTGACGCAAAACAATTCCTGAATTTTCCCCTTCAATTCGAGCATTTCTGCATTGGACAGGGCTGATGGTTGTTTATGAGATGATAAACTATGTGTAAACTTTCTTAGTTTAGCGGAATCATGAACATTTTCGGCGTGATGAATAATTTGTTTACAGTAGTGATGAGGCTTTCGCGCACCTGCAGGAGCGGATCCAAGGATATACAAATAAATAAAATTTAATAGAAATGAAGTTTTAATACTTTTAAATAGTATTTAATGAAATTATTAATATGCAAGTGATAGATATACAAGGAAACGTGAAATGCTAATGAATGCAGCTGACAATCACTACTTTGTAAAGATAAATTAATTCTAAATAAAATAATTATAAATTCTATAGACAAAACAGAAGAAGAATGAATGGTAGCAAAATATCAAATCACATCAGGGGAACTGAATTTTATTAATGAAACTCTTAAGAAGTTCCGTATAAGTTGTGAATTTTATATCTGTGTATTCTACCTGGTTGCTTCGAGGAAGGGGGGGGGGGTCTTGAACATAAACATGTAAATTACCATTATTTTATAGAAAGAATTAAGGCTTATAATTTTGAAAACGTCAAGAAGAGTTGCTTGTGATATGAAGTTCAAGGTCATTTTATAAATAATCCAAAACATAAAAGCGAAAAAGAGAAAATGGGGGGGGGGGGTTTAAATATGACAATGTCTTCTACAGTTGACAAAAAAAAAAGAGAGGCGAATAAAATGCACACACATATCGTATACAACCGTTTTTATTTAATATAAACTCGTTTCCATGGCAACAGGAAGGTTTTTCTGGCCTATCCCAATCACCAGGTAGGTGTTACCTCTACACCGCGTCCTACGTGAATGAGCGCTGAGCAGTCCCCGCAAACTATATATACGGGGAAAAAATCAATATTTTGTAGTGTTTTGAGATACGTTGGTCCTACGTTTTCAGAAATTCTAAGATATTTAAAGATATTTAATTCCTTCTTAATCCTATCAAGAAACTGGTAATACGTAAAATCTTCAAAGAGGGGCCTTTACGTACCCTATGAATATTACAGAAAAAAGAAGTTAGAAAGACGAAGAAATTGAAAAAATCGACATTTTAATCCAATTTCTGTGACGACCGGAAGTATTGACGACGAAAAGAATATTCATGGTGACATCCACAAGTCATTATCTATGAAATCTGACAGATTTAACTTTCATATCTTAAGCTGTTCTGGAGAAATGGAGCGGACAAAGTCCTTTACAAAATTTCGTCTATACAATAATATTAAGAATATAACAGAATGCCGTGTAAGGTTCACGTCAAAACGTGGCTGACGCAAAACAATTCCTGAATTTTCCCCTTCAATTCGAGCATTTCTGCATTGGACAGGGCTGATGGTTGTTTATGAGATGATAAACTATGTGTAAACTTTCTTAGTTTAGCGGAATCATGAACATTTTCGGCGTGATGAATAATTTGTTTACAGTAGTGATGAGGCTTTCGCGCACCTGCAGGAGCGGATCCAAGGATATACAAATAAATAAAATTTAATAGAAATGAAGTTTTAATACTTTTAAATAGTATTTAATGAAATTATTAATATGCAAGTGATAGATATACAAGGAAACGTGAAATGCTAATGAATGCAGCTGACAATCACTACTTTGTAAAGATAAATTAATTCTAAATAAAATAATTATAAATTCTATAGACAAAACAGAAGAAGAATGAATGGTAGCAAAATATCAAATCACATCAGGGGAACTGAATTTTATTAATGAAACTCTTAAGAAGTTCCGTATAAGTTGTGAATTTTATATCTGTGTATTCTACCTGGTTGCTTCGAGGAAGGGGGGGGGGTCTTGAACATAAACATGTAAATTACCATTATTTTATAGAAAGAATTAAGGCTTATAATTTTGAAAACGTCAAGAAGAGTTGCTTGTGATATGAAGTTCAAGGTCATTTTATAAATAATCCAAAACATAAAAGCGAAAAAGAGAAAATGGGGGGGGGGGTTTAAATATGACAATGTCTTCTACAGTTGACAAAAAAAAAAAGAGAGGCGAATAAAATGCACACACATATCATATACAACCGTTTTTATTTAATATAAACTCGTTTCCATGGCAACAGGAAGGTTTTTCTGGCCTATCCCAATCACCAGGTAGGTGTTACCTCTACACCGCGTCCTACGTGAATGAGCGCTGAGCAGTCCCCGCAAACTATATATACGGGGAAAAAATCAATATTTTGTAGTGTTTTGAGATACGTTGGTCCTACGTTTTCAGAAATTCTAAGATATTTAAAGATATTTAATTCCTTCTTAATCCTATCAAGAAACTGGTAATACGTAAAATCTTCAAAGAGGGGCCTTTACGTACCCTATGAATATTACAGAAAAAAGAAGTTAGAAAGACGAAGAAATTGAAAAAATCGACATTTTAATCCAATTTCTGTGACGACCGGAAGTATTGACGACGAAAAGAATATTCATGGTGACATCCACAAGTCATTATCTATGAAATCTGACAGATTTAACTTTCATATCTTAAGCTGTTCTGGAGAAATGGAGCGGACAAAGTCCTTTACAAAATTTCGTCTATACAATAATATTAAGAATATAACAGAATGCCGTGTAAGGTTCACGTCAAAACGTGGCTGACGCAAAACAATTCCTGAATTTTCCCCTTCAATTCGAGCATTTCTGCATTGGACAGGGCTGATGGTTGTTTATGAGATGATAAACTATGTGTAAACTTTCTTAGTTTAGCGGAATCATGAACATTTTCGGCGTGATGAATAATTTGTTTACAGTAGTGATGAGGCTTTCGCGCACCTGCAGGAGCGGATCCAAGGATATACAAATAAATAAAATTTAATAGAAATGAAGTTTTAATACTTTTAAATAGTATTTAATGAAATTATTAATATGCAAGTGATAGATATACAAGGAAACGTGAAATGCTAATGAATGCAGCTGACAATCACTACTTTGTAAAGATAAATTAATTCTAAATAAAATAATTATAAATTCTATAGACAAAACAGAAGAAGAATGAATGGTAGCAAAATATCAAATCACATCAGGGGAACTGAATTTTATTAATGAAACTCTTAAGAAGTTCCGTATAAGTTGTGAATTTTATATCTGTGTATTCTACCTGGTTGCTTCGAGGAAGGGGGGGGGTCTTGAACATAAACATGTAAATTACCATTATTTTATAGAAAGAATTAAGGCTTATAATTTTGAAAACGTCAAGAAGAGTTGCTTGTGATATGAAGTTCAAGGTCATTTTATAAATAATCCAAAACATAAAAGCGAAAAAGAGAAAATGGGGGGGGGGGGTTTAAATATGACAATGTCTTCTACAGTTGACAAAAAAAAAAGAGAGGCGAATAAAATGCACACACATATCATATACAACCGTTTTTATTTAATATAAACTCGTTTCCATGGCAACAGGAAGGTTTTTCTGGCCTATCCCAATCACCAGGTAGGTGTTACCTCTACACCGCGTCCTACGTGAATGAGCGCTGAGCAGTCCCCGCAAACTATATATACGGGGAAAAAATCAATATTTTGTAGTGTTTTGAGATACGTTGGTCCTACGTTTTCAGAAATTCTAAGATATTTAAAGATATTTAATTCCTTCTTAATCCTATCAAGAAACTGGTAATACGTAAATTCTTCAAAGAGGGGCCTTTACGTACCCTATGAATATTACAGAAAAAAGAAGTTAGAAAGACGAAGAAATTGAAAAAATCGACATTTTAATCCAATTTCTGTGACGACCGGAAGTATTGACGACGAAAAGAATATTCATGGTGACATCCACAAGTCATTATCTATGAAATCTGACAGATTTAACTTTCATATCTTAAGCTGTTCTGGAGAAATGGAGCGGACAAAGTCCTTTACAAAATTTCGTCTATACAATAATATTAAGAATACTAGAAACTCATTGCGAGCAATGAGAGGTCTTCCGTCCGATTCTGAAAATAAAAACAAAAATTCACACTGAAAAAGTGATAAAAGAAATTCAGCGTGAAAATCCAAGAAAGCTAACCGTTAACCATTCACTTTTTTGCGTCACTTCCTGTCACGACCGGAAGTAACGGCGATACAAGATTTTCTCACGATTCAAATAAACTGATGACTGACTATCAGACCTGAAAGTTTTAGACTTCAGTCGTTTACTGTTGCCGAGCAATATTGTGAGAACAAATTCTAATTTTGAGGACAGGTAAACAGTCGAGCGGAAGTGAATTTTATAAAAATCACTGCAAACTTTTTCAATCAAAAAGAAGAAAACATACATAAAACTCCAAGAAGACTCTCTATTAACCCTGTAAATCCCAGAGAAAAATATTGAAAAACAAAAAAGTTGCAAATTTAACATTTTTGAATTCACTTCCGTTTGCGACCGGAAGTAAGAACGACGAAAATTAATGGTCGATCAATATATCTACATTTGATGCTCTATCACCTCAGCAAGTTTCATATTCATATCTTTAGCCATTATCTGATGATACAGTTTACTTTCTTTTATTCTTTATGTATTCAACTTTTTTTTATTCATGTAATTCCATATACAGGCATGTCCATGTAATCTTTTTCTGCACTTCTATATACTTCTGCATCAGACCATTTGTCTACTACGAAAAGTTGATCACGATACATTATTTCGAGCGAAATGTCACGGGTAAATATTCGCGCATATCCTTCGGAATGTATTTTCTATTGAATGGTGATGGTTTCAATGAAATTTCAAAATGTATGTTCTTATAACCTGAATATCGAGCTTGAGAAAGTATATTTATCATATTGTACTTATTATATATCGTATGGATAAGTAACACTGAAGCAGTGATTTAGGTAAGTTTTTCTACAAGTTTTATTTTCCTGTTTACCCCCAAAGTGGACTATCCCGATTAGTTACACATTCATGGGAAGATTAGAATGTTTCGCCCAAAAACATGTCTCGTCCTGCGACGGTCAAGGAATCTGATACCATTTATGTTCAATAACATCTTTTAGAAAAAAAATATTTAAATCATTTTCATTAAACAATCTTTAAAAAAATGGTTTTCTTATTTCTGTCTTTTCTGTTCATTTAATATGACACAAGCCTGCATGGGGAAAAAACAATGGCCAGGTAATAATTACTATATATTGATTGCTTTAGTCAGGCAAGTTTCTTGAAAAGCTTTTACTTATAACCATGGTTTAGGATCAGTTTTTCCGTGGTGTAAAACAAAAGTTTGTAGTTATCGTATTTCCACTTGTAGTCATGTCGTTTTTCTACTTTGAGATACAGACAAGAAAAATTATAGTAGACGTTTGAGGAAACCCCGGATTAAAACTCTATTGCGAAACAGAATTGCAACGTAATTGTGATGTGACAATCCAACATTTCCTTCACATTTCTTTGATCCTTATGGTACTTTCATTCAAACAAACGCTCGGCTGACTCCGTAAATTCTGACCT
The DNA here is from genome assembly GCF_033153115.1 of Saccostrea echinata. NCBI lineage: Eukaryota > Metazoa > Mollusca > Bivalvia > Ostreida > Ostreidae > Saccostrea > Saccostrea echinata. The sequence continues at coordinate 8,705,485 of NW_026889772.1, forward strand.
ACTTATCGGAGTTTACAGAGACAGCCGCCATTTTGGACCCGCTTCAAATTTAGAAATGCGAATATCTAGAGTTTGGATTGATCAATTCTAAAATAAATTATATATTAAGCACTTTCAGAAGAGTCTCTATTAACCTTATTAAAATAAAAGAAAAATATAGAAAAACAAAAAAGTTTCAAAATACGACTTTTTTAGATTCGCATCCGGTAAAGACCGGAAGTATTGACGACGCACAAAAAGGTGATTCCCCTCATCTAGAAGACATAACCTATCATCTCTAACAAGTCTCCAGTTCATATCTTAAACCATTTTTGAAAAAAAGGGGGGACAAAATTTCATTTTAAAATCAGAAAACTGTCAATAACTTGGCACCAGAAGCGAGTTTTCCAAATTTTCCTTCTGATGAACAAAGTTCATTTGACGACGCATAATTCCTGAAAGTTTCATTTAAAACCACTGAATAGTTTTTGAGAAATCGCCTGCACAAAATTTTGGGGAAAAAAATAATAATAATAATAATAACTAGAAACTCATTGCGAGCAATGAGAGGTCTTCCGTCCGATTCTGAAAATAAAAACGAAAATTCAAGCTTAAAAAGTGATAAAAGAAATTCAGACACTCTGGAGATTTAACCCTTGTCGTCAGCGTGAAAATCCAACGTGCTAACCATTAACCATTCACTTTTTTGCATCACTTCCTGTCACCACAGGAAGTAACGGCGGCACACGATTTTCATACGATGCAAATAAACTGATGACGGACTGTCAATCCTGAAAGTTTCAGACTTCAGTCGTTCATTGTTGCCGAGCAATTGTGAGAACAAATTCTAATTTTGAGGACAGGAAAACACGCAACCGGAAGTGAATTTTATAAAAAATCTCTAACGTGTCTCTAGACATTTGCAGTATCTACAACATGTATTAAAACATTTCAATTCTTTTTCTTTAAGCGATATTTATGAGAAAGTTAAATATCGAAATTATGTATTTTATCTCCTAAAACCGGAAGTTGACGATTTTGTTTCCGGAGGAGTCTAACATATTTCAAAAGCGCGAAAGAGATGCAATAAGGTGATGCAAGTCTTAATTTAAACAAGAAAAGTTGAATTTTTTGATTTCTTTGATCACTTCCTGTGACGACCGGAAGTGACGGCTGACAGTTTAACCCAAATAATTTTGCCTACTCTTCAAGGTCTATTACTCATATAAGTTTGTTGTCTTAATCTCATACCGTTTCTGAGATCTCGCTCAGATATTTTCTCACTTTGAGGACAGAAAAACACGCGACCGGAAGTGAATTTTGCAAAGATATATGACGTTACTCTAGACATTTGCAATCTGAATAACATATCTAAAAATCATTTCAAATACTTTACCTATAAAAGATATTTATGGGAAAGAAAAATACTCAAATTATGTAGTTTTTCTCTTATAACCGGAAGTTGTCGTTTTTGTTTCCGGTGGGACCAACATATTTCGAAACTGCGAAAGAGATGCAGTAATGTGATGCAAGATTTGATTAGAAAAAGAAAAGTTGAAATTTTCGATTTCTTTGAACACTTCCGGTGACGACCGGAAGTACTGACGACGAAAACCAAGGTAATTTCGAACATCTAGAAGTCATGGTCTATCATCTCTAATAAGTCTCCAGTTCATATCTTTAGCCGTTTCTTAGATCCTTCGAGGACAAAATTTCATTTTAAAATCAGGAAATTGTCCATAACTTGGCACTGGAACCGAATTTACCAAAAAACGGAATTTTATATAAACTTCATATAAAGACCTTTTATCCCTGAAAATTTCAAAGAAATTCATTGAATAGTTTTCGAGAAATCGCGTGCACAAAATTTTGTCTAAAAAAAAAAGAATAACTAGAAACTCATTGCGAGCAATGAGAGGTCTTCCGTCCGATTCTGAAAATAAAAACAAAAAATCACGCTGAAAAAGTGATAAAAGAAATTCAGCGTGAAAATCCAAGAAAGCTAACCATTAACCATTCACTTTTTTGCATCACTTCCTGTCACCACCGGAAGTAACGGCGATACAAGAATTTCTCACGATTCAAATAAACTGATGACTGACTATCAGTCCTGAAAGTTTTAGACTTCAGTCGTTTACTATTGCCGAGCAATATTGAGAGAACAAATTCTAATTTTGAGGACAGGTAAACACTCGACCGGAAGTGAATTTCATAAAAATCTCTGCAAACTTTTTCAATCAAAAAGATGAAAACATACATAAAACTCCTAGAAGACTCTCTATTAACCCTGTAAATCCCAGAGAAAAATATTGAAAAACAAAAAGTTGCAAATTTAACATTTGAATTCACTTCTGTTTGCGACCGGAAGTAAGAACGACGAAAAATAATGGTCGATCACCATATCTACATTTGATGCTCTATCACCTCAGCAAGTTTCATATTCATATCTTTAGCCATTCTCTGATGATACTGTTTACTTTCTTTTATTCTTTATGTATTCAACTTTTTATTTCATGTAATTCCATATACAGGCATGTCCATGTAATCTTTTTCTGCACTTCTATATACTTCTGCATCAGACCATTTGTCTACTACGAAAGGTTGGTCACGATACATCATTTCGCGCGAAACGTCACGGGTAAATATTCGCGCATTTCCTTTGGAATGTATTTTCTATTGAATGGTGATAGCTTCAATGAAATTTCAAAATGTTCTTATAACCTAAATATCGAGCTTGAGAAAGTATATTTATCATATTGTACTTATTATATATCGTATGGTTAAGTAACACTAAAGCAGTGATTTAGGTAAGATTTTCTACAAGTTTTATTTTCCTGTTTACCCCCAAAGTGGACTATCCCGATTAGTTACACATTCATGAAAAGACTGGAATGTTTCGCCCAAAAACATGTCTCGTCCTGCGACGGTCAAGGAATCTGATACCATTTATGTTCAATAACAACATCTTTTAGAAAAAAAATATTTATATCAACTTCATTAAACAATCTTTAAAAAAATGGTTTTCTTATTTTGTCTTTTCTGTTCATTTAATATGACACAAGCCTGCATGGGGAAAAACAATGGCCACGTAATAATTACTATATATTAATTCCTTTAATCAGGAAAGTTTCTTGAAAAGCTTTTACTTATAACCATGGTTTAGGATCAGTTTTCCGTGGTGTAAAACAAAAGTTTGTAGTTATCGTATTTCCACTTGTAATCATGTCGTTTTTCTACTTTGAGATACAGACAAGAACAATTATAGTAGACGTTTGAGGAAACCCCGGATTAAAACTCTAGTTCGAAACAGAATTGCAACGTAATTGTGATGTGACAATCCAACAATTCCTTCACATTTCTTTGATGCTTATGGTACTTTCATTCAAACAAACGCTCGGCTGACTCCGTAAATTCTGACCTACTTATCGGAGTTTACGGAGACAGCCACCATTTTGGACCCGCTTCAAATTTAGAAATGCGAATATCTAGAGTTTGGATTGATCAATTCTAAAATAAATTATATATTAAGCATTTTCAGAAAAGCCTCTATTAACCTTATTAAAACATAAGAAAAATATAGAAAAACAAAAAAGTTTAAAAATTCGACTTTTTTAAATTCGCATCCGGTAACGACCGGAAGTACTGACGACGCACAAAAAGGTAATTCCCCTCATCTAGAAGACATAACCTATCATCTCTAACAAGTCTCCAGTTCATATCTTAAACCATTTTTGAAGAAAAGGGGGGACAAAATTTCATTTTAAAATCAGAAAACTGTCAATAACTTGGCACCAGAAGCGAGTTTTCCAAATTTTCCTTCTGATGAACAAAGTCCATTTGACGACGCATAATTCCTGAAAGTTTCATTTAAAACCACTGAATAGTTTTTGAGAAATCGGCTGCACAAAATTTTGGGGAAAAAAATAATAATAATAATAAGAAACAGTAGAATCACTATAAGGTCTTCCGTGAAGACGGAAGACCTTAATAATAAGAAACAGTAGAATCACTATAAGGTCTTCCGTGAAGACGGAAGACCTTAATAATAAGAAACAGTAGAATCACTATAAGGTCTTCCGTGAAGACGGAAGACCTTAATAATAAGAAACAGTAGAATCACTATAAGGTCTTCCGTGAAGACGGAAGACCTTAATAATGATAGTATCAATACACCGACTATAATATCGTCATATCACATCCGACAAATGTTTCATTGCCATGTGCAAATAAAATCAAAATCGGAAACACTGACTGGCGAGACCACGGAGGTTGACCCAAGACGTTACGGTATACTGTTCATGGACACACGGTCGTTGGTTACTCATGGAATTACGGTTACGACACTGTCCAAAGGTCGCACGTCCCTCTAGCCGTCAACACCTTAGTACGTAGAATTTTCTCGAATGTCTCAGTATGCCATAATGTTCACCTGCTACTTCAAACACGCACATACACAGCTGGTCACCTATAATAACACATTATTTGAAGGTCTAGGTTTCCATAGTCGGAATAAACACATTCAAACGGAATACTTGAATATGTCGGGTACATTATCTTGTACAAATAAGACTTAACAAAGTAATGAAATAATAATTTTTTCTTTAAATAAAAAAAATTAAAAAAAAAACATCTAGCTAACAAAATATACAGTTCAAACTCACCGCTGCCAAAGTTCTCAAAATTACTCTACTGTCCACACAGGAAAACTTCTCGAACACACACAAAACATTCAGCACTTCAGGCTAAATGCACGCAGCCATTTTTCTCGCGACCGCACAGGTCATACAACATTTTTACTCAGGAAGGACACACCTTCTCACTTCTTCAGCCTGCTCAGAACTAACTTACAAGTAGACAAATTGTTATACATTTTCTGTGACGTCAGAATAAATTTACATGCTAAATGAGGCACACAATGTGACTGGCAAACTGACCAATCAGCTAAATGAGTTGCATTATGGGTTACTACAAAAAATACTACATGTACGGTTTCGAAAAGTACAGTTTTTGAAATCGCTCTCGGAAAGACAAGATGCATTTTTTCAAGCATTTTACACACTTAATAAAATATGTACATCATTATCTACTAGTTCCATGCTCACATTTACATAAAAATGTTTTACAACGGTAAAGTTTGGGTTTTCTCCACTCCATTGTATAAGTCCGTTTGTTGACAATAGCCTGGCAGTTTTTCCCGTGCTGTACTATCAGTCAGTATGAATTTCACGTGACTATTTCCTGGTCCAAAACAAATCGACTTTGAGGTGTACTCACGTATTGTCATTGTTTACTACGTATACAACTTCGATATATATGCTACTCAATATACGTTCTATGATCAAGGTACATGAGAATTAAAATACCGTACAGCATTATAGACTTACGTTTTTTATAACTGCATAACTTTTAATTTCTAGTAAACAAATAACAAAGTAACAATGAATAACACTAGTAGCATGGCAAATTTACGAATATCAAGTTATAAAAACTGGGTTTTTATTTACTTATGAAGATTTTGTGACCGGTATTTCAACGCACAAGTGCTTGAGGACAGAACACCCCCCCCCCCCCCCCAATATAGATCCCCGGGCCTGTTCGACTTTTTTCTCATAAGTTATAAATGGCTGACACATTTATGATATAATCTCTATATCATCAATTCGGAAAATTGACTTAAACAAACATTTTAGAAAAATTACTACCCTACCCTATGTATAAAAATTTTATATGCAGAGAGTGGGGTAGATTTTATATAATGTTTGTTTAAGGTAATTTTTCGAATTGTTGGTATAGATTATATCACAGATATGTCATTGAAAGATAATTTATGAGAAAAAAGTCGAAAAGGCCCGGGGGTCTATATCGGGGGTGGGGGTGGGGTGGGGTGGGGGGTTCCTGTCCTCAAGCACCTGTGTTTCAACGTACCATTTAACACGGAAAATTGACTTTGTTTGTTAATGTGAGCATGGAAAATCTTAATTAGTGCCTATTCTTCGTGTTTTTCACAAAAACATTAAAAATAATTATTAGTTGACTTTCCCGCAGTCATTTGAAATCGCGTCCTAAATTTGCCTGACCCACGTGTTTGTAGCAAAATATAAACATGTAGTAGACCATCATGTTTTTCGGCTCATTCATTGGATTGGACGATTGCTCACTGTAAGCACCTCTGTGCGCAATGACAACAATATCCATATATGGTAGATTCCTCGACCTGTTATAACCGGTCTGACAGCCGTGACCAGCTATCCGTAACGACTATACGATGAGAATGAACCTATGGTACACCATAACCAACATAATCAAATTAAACAAAATTGTGACACTTTTTTATTCAAAATTTCAAATAATGTATTATAAAGTGATTAAATAGTTGTATAGATTTATAAGGGTGATTGGAGAAATGTAGAATTTTGAACATTATAGAAAGTTTACAATTTCTTAATATTTTAGAAATTTTATTTTTGCATCATTCACAGCCAAAACATGTCCAAAAATTTATATCAATCCAGGCATCCATTTTCTGTATGTATAATATGTTCTTAAGATCATATATGTTACTTGAGGCCCCCTTTCTCGGTGTGAATAGCAACCCTCCGATTCATATTTTCTTCTCCCCAATTGGGGCCTCTGTATCAAATGAGATGATAAGGTTACCGCGTGGTTCATAGATAAGTTAGCGTGGTTCAGAAGCAGACGTAATTTTCAATTCGCAATAATTTTTGGATATATGTGTTTATAAGTGATTAAGTGAGATTCGTGCATATAACTGATACTTGTGAAATTGGCTCTAAAACATTGCCATCAAATAAGCGTATAGACGCTGTTTTTGCGTATAGACGCAGTATTTTAAAACTGTCTAAACAGTGTTTGCAGTATGAGTACTGACAATGCAGATAACGTTTCTCCTGGAAATGATGAAAGGGAGAGGGGCGACAGTAGTGACAATACGAGCATAGTCGCCATGATGAAAGAAATGCAGAAGAATATTGCATCTCTGACATCGACAGTTTGCGAACTTCAACAAAAAAGGGGTAAAAAACGAAAGGCTGAGGATGACAAACCAGGACCTTCAGGTCTAGATCTCAGTGATGTGTCAGAAGACGAAGATGGCGGGAAAGATGATTTAGATGAGTTACTGGAAGAAGTAAATAAAGATGTAGACAGTGATTGTGACGACATGCTAGACGGACTGGTGGAATGTTTCGGTGGCGAAGATAAATGTAGTGAGGCGATAAATGAAAAACTAGCAAAAGGAGCCAATGATGGTCTTCGCTCAATTCTGGACGCAGACAAAATCAAAGAGTTAAGTGAAAAATACAACCGACCAAAAAACGTCCCAAATATCGTTACACCAAAATTAAACGAAGAAATCCGGGCGCAGTTAAGCCGGAAAATGCGTAGTCAGGACATTCGACTACAGAGAACTCAAACCCTGCTCGGGAAGGCAATTGTACCTGTGTTACAACAAATTAACTTGCTAGTTAAATCCAAACAAAAGGGCGAGATGCCATCAAGGAAGGAACTCTCAAACCTGGCTATGGACGGGCTTAAACTCATGGCTGTTGCGTATTGCGACTTGTCAAATAGAAGACGGGAATTGATTATCCAACCGGAGAGAAACGAAGAATTTCGCACATTATGCTCAAATGAACATCCAGTTACAGACAAACTGTTCGGCGACGATCTGGGAAAGAGAGTAGAAGATATAGTCAAAGCAAATAAAGTGGGAGCTAAGATCTCCGGACACCAAAAGTTTGATAAACGCGGATATCAGAACCGCAAGTTTCAGCAAGGACAGAGGTCTTCCTCAAGTTACAACCAACACTACAGAACCCAGAATTTTTTAGGCCAACGCTGGGGTCCCCACTACAGAAAGAAAACGACGACGACGAACAAGCAAAAGAAATAAGCCAGAGGAATCTTCAAAACGTGAGTTCGTTTCACAATACATGTCAAAATTTTACGGCTGGAAAAATTGCACTTTATTTTCAAAATTGGAAATTAATCACTAGCGATTCCAGGATTTTGGATTATGTCAAGGGATATTCAATCGAATTTGAAAACTTACCATCCCAAAATTTTATACCTAAAACAATTCAGTTTAATGAGTCAGAAATGGCTATAATTGACAGAGAGATAAATGATTTATTAGAGAAGAATATCATTGAACCAGTAACAAATTACGAAGAAGGGGAATTTATATCTAACATTTTCATGAGACCTAAGAAAAACGGAAAATTTAGAGTCATTCTTAGTTTGAAACAATTAAATGATTGTGTTGAATATCACCATTTTAAGATGGAAACACTGTCTGCAGCTGTTGGTCTGGTGTCAAAAAACTGTTTTTTCGCTTCCATTGACTTACAAGATGCGTATTATTCTTGTCCTGTGTGCACAGAGGACAGAAAATATTTACGATTTTTATGGAACGATAGAAAATACCAGTATACTTGCTTAGCAATGGGGTTAGCATCGGCTCCCCGTATATTCACGAAACTGTTAAAACCGGTGTTTTCCACATTGAGGAAACGCGGGCATGCTAATATAGCTTATATTGACGATTCTTTGTTAGTGAGCAAAACAGAATCTGAATGCCGTAAAAATGTCAGGGAGAGAGCTGAGCTTTTAGACAGCCTTGGATTAACTATAAACGTAGAGAAGTCGGTATTCACTCCAAGTAGGGCTATTCAATTTTTGGGATTTATAATAAATTCTGAATTGATGACAGTATCATTAACGCCAGATCGGGCTACATCGATAAGACAAAAGTGTGAGGAAATTCTGAAATTGCATCGAATTACGATAAGAGAATTTGCACAGTTAATTGGCAAATTAGTGTCAAGTGAGCCAGGTGTCCGCTATGCGCCTTTGTTTTATAAATCTCTTGAGATTGTTAAAGACAAAGAATTAAAAACAAATGCTGGTAATTTGGATGCAAAATTTGTGATTTCCGGTGAAATTAGGAAAACAATCACTTGGTGGATAAATAATGTTGAACGATTTCCTCGATTTATAAATATTGATAAACCAGTGTTAGTAATTAAAACAGACAGCTCGTTGGCAGGCTGGGGCATATTTAATGAAAACAACGGAGATTGTTATCAAGGAGAATGGTTAGATGAAGATAAAGAAAAGAATATCAATTTCTTGGAATTGAAAGTAGGATTAATTGCGTTATCAAAATTTTGTAATGATTTACAAGAGGGACATGTAAAACTTTACATGGAGAACACGGTGGCCGTAACGTACATTTCAAAAATGGGAGGAAAAATTGAATCACTAAACGACTTGACAATTTCAATTTGGGAATTTTGTATGGCTAGAAATATTTGGTTATCTGCAAGTCATATTGCAGGTGTTGAAAATATAGAGGCTGACTATTTATCGCGCCACAAAAATGATGACCTAGAATGGATGTTAGATAGGAAAATATTCTCACAAATAGAAAACTCGTTCGGGAAATGTGATATTGACTTGTTCGCTTCCAAGCATAATTTTCAATTCATGCCATACGTTTCTTACAGCCCAGACCAACATGCAAAAGCTATAGACGCTTTCAGCATGGACTGGAGTGACTTAATGTGTTACATATTTTGTCCTTTCAGTTTGATGGGATCAGTGCTGCAGAAAATTACTACCGACAGAGCAGAGGCGATAGTAATTGCTCCAATATGGCCGACACAGCATTGGTTTCCACGGCTGCTTCAAATGGTCTGCAAGGACAGTTATCTGTTGCCGGACATTCAAAATCTTCTGACGATGCCGAACAAACCCGAGAAGTACCACCCACTGAGAAAAATGAGACTGGGCGCATTCCGTGTATCGGGGAATCCTTCAAAAATCGAGGCTTATCAGATGACACTCAAAAAATTCTCTTATCTTCCTGGCGAGAGTCCACTAAAAAACAATATAGGGCATATATCGAAAAATGGTTGTCATTTTGTAATAGCAGACAAATTAATGTATTTGAGGCAAATGTGAACAATGTTTTGTCATTTTTAACAGAATTATTTCAGTCAGGGTTAGGATACAGTTGTCTAAATACGGCTAGGAGCGCATTATCATCTTTTCTACAGTTAGAAAATTTTGTAAATATAGGTTCTCATCCGTTAATACGTAGGTTTATGAGAGGGGTATTTGTACTTAGACCTGCTCTTCCAAGATACAATGTTACCTGGGATGTAAATATTGTGTTAAAATATTTGAAATCATTGTCTCCTTTATCATCATTATCACTGTTACAATTATCTCGGAAACTGGTTATGTTACTTGCCTTACTTTCAGGGCAAAGGGGACAAACACTTCATTTGATTGATATTAGAAATGTTCATTTTCAAGAGAGTGGTGTAAAAATTGTTATAGGTGATCTTTTGAAAACTTCAAATACAAAAAGACACTTGGGTGAAATTGAGCTAACTAGCTACGAAGTCGATAAAGATTTGTGTGTGGTGAACACTTTGACTAATTATTTACAAAACACAGAGACTCTGCGAGGTGCCGTTACACGCTTGTTTATTACGTCACAACGACCGCACAATTCAGTGTCCAGAGACACAATTGGCAGGTGGCTGAAGTCTGTTCTAAAGATGGCAGGAGCTGATATTTCTATATTCAAACCTCACAGCACCAGGGTGGCTTCAGCGAGCGCTGCACATGCACTAAGAATCCCTGTTGATACAATTATGCGAACAGTGGGTTGGTCAAGAGAGTCAACATTTAGAAAGTTTTATAACAGAGAAGTTACTTTAAATGCTGACATTTGTGAAACGTTGTTTAAAAAATTACAAGTGACTGTATATCATAAGTACGTAATTGTATATACATGTATAATTAAAATTTTCAGGATTTCTAGATAAAATTGTAGAATGATCATTTCTGTTTTCATTATTAGAACTTAATTCCAAAAATCTGGATTTTATCTCTAAAGTCTCATTTGATACAGAGGCCCCAATTGGGGAGAAGAAATTTAAAAGTTAAACGAGACTTACCTGGAAGGTGAAGTTTGACTGTAATTTCTTCGACCCAGTTGGGTGCCGAGGGATCAAATGGCCAACCCGAAGGCAGATCCCACCCGTTATGATCCTGCTTTGTTAATCTTAATCCAAATTTTTGTGCTCTGAAGTATGAACCACGCGGTAACCTTATCATCTCATTTGATCCCTCGGCACCCAATTGGGTCGAAGAAATTACAGTCAAACTTCACCTTCCAGGTAAGTCTCGTTTAACTTTTAAAATTAATCTTATGTACACTCAAGATTGTCTTTTTTGAATATCAATTGAATTTGAAAGAGGGTCAAAATTCAATTATACAGATACAGGATTTTCCTTTAGTGGGCACAAAAGTAAAATGTTTTGACAAAAAGAAGGTTTATTTCAGAAGTTTTAAAGGGTTCTGAAGTTTAAAATGCTTTAAATTTTTCCTACATGCAGATTACAACAAATTTTAGTAAGAAGTATTTCGAGGGGTAATATTCAGAATGTGCAAGATGCATCGCACCCATTAAATCCACCACCAAAACTAGCCTCAAAGTATCCTTGGGTACACAGGAACCAAATTTCTGCAGTTGAAGAACCCCACATCTCCACAAAAGAAGATCTATATAAAAATAGGGTGGATTACAGATTAATCTTCTCTTGATCTATCAATTCAATCATTACAATAATCATTTGAAAGCTATAAATTTACATAACGAAAACTCATGTTTTTTTCTTCAAATTATCGCCCGGCATCACAATGGGAAGACAAAAAGGTCCGAAGATTCACTTAGACAAATTATATACAATAAGGGATGGGAAACAACACGTTTTCCTACGGAATTCGGGGCCTGGAGAACTCATCAATCTTGCATTTTACGCATTAGCCAATTCATCTGTAAGAACAAGACTGGTGGTGTCCTATAAATGGTAAATAACATTTTGGAATTTTAATTTTCATTCTGGGGGCCAATGGAAAAGGTTTTTCTACGAAACTGGGTAACCAGAATTTTCTTACATTTTATGCAGTTGAGAAAATGATTCGAAGTGTTCTGTAGATATGCAATACTGTAAAATCACATACTTTCGTGGGTACAAATTTTCGTTGTTTGAGAAAAAAATTGGGTTTGTGTGGATTTGATTTCGTAGATGAAGAATTATTGAGTGGTAGTATATGTGAAAAACTAGATTTCATGGTGTTCCTTCATACCCTGAAAACAACAAAAATTAACCCCTCACGAAAATGTGATTTCAGTATTAAGGTTTTAGTAGGTTTTTTTCTTAGTGGAGACCAATTGATAGGAAAACACACACACCCATACACCATTTTTCAACAAAAAGCATTTCCACAAAAGCTCTCTCAAATTTTACACAGTAGCTAAATCATCTTTTTAGAATATGATTGGTAGAGTCCTATAAATGTGCAAAATATGATTATAGACTTTTCATCCAGGAGACCATTTTTCACACAAAAACATTTCCAAAACTCATTTCTGAACAGATTCGTCACTACCTTATGTAAATCAACAGTTAGGTCTTCATCACATTTGCACCACACTTTATTCTGTCCCTTTGAAACTTTTGAATAGTCTACTTGAAAAGGTCAAGGAAAGTCCATTTTTTGATTCCTCGACACCAGAATACAGACTCGGTTCTGTGATTATGGATATTGCAAATCATAGGCTTTTTAAACCGCCACGTTTTAAGGAGGAAAATGCAGCTAAAACAACCCGTTTTTTCCTTTAACTCCAATATGCCAACAAAGGAATTGACGCGGTTAATACAAGTAATATTCTTAATCACAAAAGGACCCAGTCTTGTATTCCACCATATTTCAAGTTGAAGACTACACCTTGTATTTCCTACAAATATACATCGACTATTGCTTCCAAACTTTTTTAATTACAAGAAAACTTTACAGGGCCTGGATATCGAATATCTGAAACATTATCCTCCATCGTGTTCATGTTCTTCTTCGCCCTATAACTATAGTCCTGCTGGACACGTTATTACTGGTGACGTAAATATAGTTAATAATGAGGACCTTAGATCACTAATTTTAAAAGGTCCTAAATATAGGGAACCCCGAACCTTTAACTGGCGACGTAATTTCATACATATTATGGATTCCCTAGAGGATTACGCCAGACTTTGGGGTTAGACATGAAAAAGAAGACCTTGACACTTTGTTAGAATGGAATAAATGTATCAGAGGTATGTTAAAATCTCGCATTAAGCGACTGAGGGGCAGTATGAAAACCATCTATCCTTCTGTATTCAATAATTCAGAAGTGAAAAAAAGAATTAAATAGATTACAAGATCAGTACTACTGGTCCCTGCTGACAAAGCAGGTAACAACATTGTCTTTGTTTGTAAGGCTCTTTATATAAATTGTATTGTAGAGGAACTGGGATTTAATTCTACAAGTGGTAATCCAACTTATACCCATAGCTCCCTTTCTAAGGATTGATTGATTGATTGATTGTATGTTGTTTTACGTCCCATTCGAGAATTTTTCACTCATATAGAGACGTCACCATATACCGGTGAAGGGCTTCAAATTTTGACCTTTACTCGGCACTCAAGGCCATTGAGCAGTGATCTTTATCGTGCCAACGCCTGCCGTGACACGAGGCCTCGGTTTTTAAGGTCTCATCGGAAGGACCCGCAACTTTCACTTCAAAGTGCCGAGCACATGGCGAAGGAACAGTTGCTACCCATTTTTTATCGACTTAGTTTAGTCGCAGCCGAGATTCCAACTCACGACCTCCCGACCATGGAGCGAGCGCTCTACCGACTGAGCTACCGTGAACAGTCCCTTTCTAAGGAGGAAATTCTTCAAAATCATATGTCCGTTTTGAATATTTTTAATATTCCCAACAATCAAAATGAATTTGAATTACCATATCTATATTAAATTCCGAAGCTTCATAAAAATCCAAACAAAGATACATAGCGTGTTCCAGTAAATGTTGTACCAAGCCTCTTTCTTTACTCCTCACTTAGATATTAACAGTAGTGAAGGAGAAACTTCAAGAGTACTGTGCAACAATATATTCGATGTAAATCAGATGTGGATACTAAAAAATTTCAAGGAACTTATGGAACATTTGAAATCACAAAATTTTACCAAAATCAACAACTTATAAACTTACGACTTTTCAACTTTATATACATCTATTCCCCACGATAAAGTCCAGACTTTCTGACATAGTTGACAGCTGGTTTTTCAATAAAAATGGAACTCCTAAATTGACTTACCTTGTCATTGGTCATTTACAAAAATTATTTTGTTAAAAAGCACTCTGATTGTACACACAAGAACTTTGAAGTTGACATTAAAAAGATGCTCGAGTTTCTGATTGACAATATCTATGTGGTGTTTGGAGACCAGGTCTTCCAACAATCTATTGGAATTTCCATGGGTACCAATTACGCCCCGTTATTAGCAGACCTATTTTTGTATTCATATGAAGCAGAATTTGTTCAAAATCTTTTACGTGAAAAGAAGAAATACTTGCTGTGGCCTTCAACTCGACATATATATATATATATATATATATATATATATATATATATATATATATATATATATATATATATAGAAAGCACAAAGAAATTCACTTTTTTATAAGGATACCCACTTCCGCCCCAACCCGTGGTTGAACTCTCGACCAACGGAACCTGTCTCCTAGAAGTACAGGAACAGCGCGCTAGACCGCTCGGCTATCTAGGCAAGTCAAAAAACTTGCTTTCGATGCCGATGGAATTCTCGCGGCGCTGCCCTACACTACACGGTCATTGAGAATGGAAGTGAGATACAGTTATTTGGACATTAGTTTTATTAGAGTATCGTTACCAATACACGTTGTAATGAAATTAATTTTTATTTATAAAGCACATTTTACAACAACTCTTAAACTAACATAACTGCCCTAAGTGAAGAAATATTAATATAGAAAGCGCTGTTCCTGTACTGCTAGGAGACAGGTTCCGTTGGTCGAGAGTTCAACCCCGGGTTGGGGCGGAAGTGGGTATCCTTATAAAAAAGTGAATTTCTTTGTGCTTTCTATATTAATATTTCTTCACTTAGGGCAGTTATGTTAGTTTAAGAGTTGTTGTAAAATGTGTGTGTGTATATATATATATATATATATATATATATATATATATATATATATATATATATATATATATATATATATATATATATATATATATATATATATATATATATATATATATATATATATATAGAGAGCGAGAGAGCGAGAGAGAGAGAGTGTTATAGTTTTTTAATGCTTTACCAATTATTCTACGATGAAATATTGAAATATGAAGATACCGAACAGTAATCAATCTCGAAAGTCCAGTGAAACAATACAAATTTGGAGCAGAGCAAACGCGGACCTCAAAATTTAAAGCTTGGATTAAGTGTCATGGAGGAGTGAACATCCCCTGCCGACCGGTCACACCCGCCGTATGCTCCTTGTCATGATCGGAAAAACGAAAACAATCCGTAGACAGTTCAGTGTACAAATAATGGCCTAACAATTTGACTCAATGATAGGTATCGACCATAAAACTTGCAAATGATGACTTCAAACGAAACTGTTGATATCCTTGTTTCATAAACTTGTAAGTCAAAAGCTTGCCTCGTTCTAAAAAATTTTCATACGTAGAGCATGCTTTTACGTATCGAATCAACTGAGAGACACAAATCCCATATGCAGTTGATAAGGGTATATTGCTACATAAGTAAGGGAAGTTGACGATTGTAAAGTTGAAGTCATCACGTTTATCATAAAGCTTTTTTGTTAGGTTACCATTAACGTCTTTTTCTAGTAAAATATCTAAATATGAAACAGATGTGTCAGACTCTGTAGTATCTTTTATTTCAAGCTCACTGGGTATATCGAGTCGACATATGAATGGAAGTAACTATTGTTAATTGATAATACGTCGTCGATACATCGAAATGTCGGGTTGAAGGCCCAGCAAGTGTTTTCTCCTTTTCAAGTAGAAGTTTTTGAATAAATTCTGCTTCTATGAATACAAAAATAGGTCTGCTATTAAAGGACACAACTGGTACCCATGGGAATTACAACGATTTAAATTATGTGGGAACTCACCCATCGCCCTCACGATGACTATCATGGAGATCAATAACAAACTTTGTACCAAACCTACAACGAGAAATAGTAAGATACGTATCGTACTTTTTTCTGGTTACATCACAAAGATTTTTTTAGAGAGAGAGAGAGAAAAAAGATTCTGTGTAAACTGTGATTGTTGTTGGCAGAATATGTACTTTAAGTTACAACTGGATTATGTCCCCTCCCCAGGTGAATTTTAACATTGCTCACAGTATTTGATGTAAAATGTCCTTCATTTTGAATCTTATATAATATGTATATTTGTTTGATATTTAAAACAGACTTCAACAGTTTTATATAATTATTTTCATTCAGAAAGGAACTTATGTGTACAGGAATATGATTTACATTATAAAAACCAAAATTCTATCTATCACGTGATTGCTATCCATCTCTACCTTAAAGGCAGAGATTTTAAGCACCGCCTTCAAAAAATCCTGGTCTGTGTACCCCTGTCAATCAAGTGCATTAAGGTACATCATTGGGTGCTAGAACTTGATTGACATTTTCTTACCTGTCTCTGTGTATACCCTGAACACCTTGTTTGGCACTCATGGTGACCGTCAAATTAACTTTTGATCTTTTGATATTTACCACACATGGTATAAACAATAGAGAAACTGTATTACTATGGGATTTTTAGCTTGATAATATATACATACAAACCTTAGTATTTGAAATAATTATGATATTCTTCATGATAATATATATCAAAAATAAGTACAACTTTCTTTCAAAGCTCAACAAATACTTTAAATAATATTATTCTAATGGGTGGAGATGCTTTGTTGACACACATTCAATTACAAATTAATAAAACTTATTGAGATTAAACTTTATTTCCAACTTTTTATTTCTAATCTAAAATCATCTCAAAAAAGTAAAAAAAAAAAAGTTTGACTTCTTGGGTATTCTACTGTGTATTAAATCACTTCCTGTGTATAGAGATTGGGAGACAAACGACCACAGGTAGACTGCTAGCCCTCAAGGCATTCACACCTTTACAAAATAAGCCCCTCCCTCACCTGGAATTTACCACCCGGTAAAAAATCTCTGCCTTTAAATCCAAATGTCACCGGGTCTTTTGTAGGAATGATATCGAACACTGAATTCGGCTTTTACATTAATTTATCTGGTGCCTTAAAGATTTAAAAATAATAGAAACTTAAAAATATAAAATAACACACTTTCACAACACAGTATTGCATTTTTTAATCTGTTTAGTTATATGATTGATTTTTGTTGTTTATAGCCTATGAGTCTGCGATATTGCAGCCATATTTCGGCAGAAAAAAGTTTAGTAATCTGTTTATTAATATGAAAATTATTATCATAGTTAGTTACCCAATAGGTCAACTCCTATTTTTTAAAGGTAGAACCTATGTCGGAAAAGCCTTTGTCACAGGATTTTCAAACTTTTCATAATAAGTAATTAGCACTTGCTTATTTATCAGTTAAAAATACAATGCAGTGCAGCCGGCGCAATTTAGAATGATTATTATACACTGCAACTATAATTTTCAACCATTTTAAGGGGTACAGGGTCATAAGGAGAATATAGAAAATTACAAAAATACTTCTTCAAACACCTTTGTTTATAGACTTCATTAACTGAAAAATAGTTAGAAATAATAAAAATTGAATTCGTTTTTCGTCAATTGACATAAAAGATTAAATCCACATTTCAATAAATATACACAAATGCGCTTTATATTTTTAAAAGGATTTTTTAGTCCATCTACAACCCTTAATTTGTAAATATTTACCAAAAGTCTTTGTGACAGTGTTTTCAATCCTTAATATGATGAAGTACATACACAAATAATTACTAAAAATGATTAAAATATATACCTTTTCCTACAAACTAATGAGGGAGATGTTTTTTTTAAAAATCAATACTAGTCATATTGACCTTTTTGCACTAGCACAGGATTTCATGATTGAATGAATGGTTTGGTTTACTTTCAGATTTACAATATGAATATTTATCAGAAAATGAAATTTCTATTTTAAAAATTAATATTTAGCGAATTGTTATCCACTAAAAATCCAAATGAATAATTAAGAAATAATTATGAAAATGAATACATTTCATTTCATAATAGACATTACAAACATTAAACATAATCTTTAATAGATTTAAGACTCAGACGATATATCATCAAGATATTGTACTATTTAATAGTCAACTGAAGATTTCTTAGCAACTTTGCATTCCTTCAAATAGTTGGATGTCATTCACTTATCATAGTTGTGTATATTCATTAGGTGAGACAGTCTTGCATTCGTTCACTTAACTATGACGTATACGACGTAAGTTCTACGTTAATTTCAAAGTCAAAGTTCAAGGCTTAGGTCAACTTCATAAGAGCATTGAAATATAAATACTATTTTGTTTTCTAGCTTCCGATACATGCAGATTTGAGAAGGATAATCGTATTGAATTCTCAACAGAAATGAATAAAGATCTCCTTTTAAATTCAAGGTCAAGGTCAATTCCAAAAGTGGTAAAGGCTGCAAATTTAGACCTATAGCTGCAGAACTGTAGCTCTCCGAAAAAAGTATTGACAGACCGGAGAGCTACTGTGCATATCATCGTAAAAAAACTGTATTATTTATTGAACTCAAAAAGTTGTGCTCAGTTATGGATTTACTTTTTACTAGTATAGTGTTTCTCCAGATTCTTACCTCAACTGCAAAAAGCTCGATTAAAACAATACTTAGACCTCTAACAACAACTCTTGTAGCTGATATCTGCACAAGCGGGTTGGGCTGAATTGTCTTGCCACTCACATGGCAGTATAAATAGGGGAAAATGTAGATGGTCTTAATTTCAGGCCCAGGAGGGCTATTATCAAGGGTTATACAAAGTACGTAGTAAATACATGTACACACTTGGGTGGCACTATAGCTCTTTGAACGTTCAGACCAGCGAGCTACAGATCTGGAACTAATTTAGACCTTTGCTCGGCACTTACAGCCTTTGGGCAGTGATTTACTTTTTTGTTCATTTGTTTTATTCGGTCTGATCCAAAGGACCGGTCTCTATGTTCCGCAGAGGGGTTCGAACCCGTAACTTTAGGTTCAATTCCAGTTCTGCAGCTCCATGCAAAACGAAGCCTTTTCTCTTATCAATACGCCAAGCCAGATTTGCATTAAAAAGATACACCCTGATTTATCCACACCCGAAGTTAGAAGGAACTAAAGAGAAGATAATGCGTCATTCTGAAATTATTTATTGCTGACTTGTTTCATACCAATTGTTAGACCTTTGTTTTTATTCTGAATTTTACAACGAAATGTTCTTTCTACCTGATCAGTACATCAGGCTCACGGCGGGTGTGACCCGTCAACAGGGGATGCTTACTCCTCCCAGGCACCTAATCCCACATATGGAATTTCCAGGTGTCCGTTTTTTAATGCCCTCTTCACAAAATTGTATTTATTATAGATTTTTGAGATCTATCACTGTTCGTTATCTTCACCTTTTACACTGATTTACTTATGACAAGGTAAGAGGTAGTGGTAGTATTTCAAATGTCTTTCCAATTTTTATCGCCCAAATTCAGTTAAGTTGTGTCAATGTCCTTGAAAAAAAACGTGCATTATATTTTACACATGATAAGGAAGAAAACATTGTCGGTAGTTTTCTGTATGCAAACGAGAATCGAACTCGGGCCTTCCAATCACGAAGCGAACACCCTTTCCGATAGGCTACTGTGACCGGTAAAAAGACGTTATGAAATATGAATCGTTCACAAAGAAAATCGGCCCTGGATACAATATAATCTGCATATAAGTATATTATAATATACGCCTATTATCTTATATAATATTTTATCGTATAATATGCTTATTTTTATGCCCCGGGATCTTTCGATCCCGGGGGTATATTGTTTTCGTCCTGTCTGTCTGTTGTCAACTTTAACCTAGCCCATAACTATTGTGCTGTCAAGGGTAAGGCTTTAATATTTGACTTGAGTGTTCATTATGACAAGACCTTTCCTTGGGTACCACCATATACGACCTTTTGACCTTGGAGTTTGACCCAGTTTTGCAAAATCTTACCAAACTTTAACCTTGGCCATAACTTTTGAACGGTTGGTGCTAGGGTTTTCATACTTCACATGTGTAATCCTTGTGACAAGACCTTCCTTGGATACCAATAACTTTGACCCTTTGACCTTGGAGTTTGACCTACTTTTGGAAAACTTTAACCTTGGTCATAACTTTTGAACGATTGGTGCTTCGGCTTTCATATTTCACCTGTGTATTTCTTTCTTTGGCACCATTAATTTTGACCATTTGACCTTATGTTTGACATACTTTTGAAAAAAAAAAAACTTTAACCTTTTCCATGTCTATTCAATGGTTGCTGCTAGGCCTTTCATATTTCACAGGTTTATTCCTCGATACCTTACTTTGGGTATCAACATGTTTGATTTTTATTTGAGAAAGTTTAACCTTTGCTATAAGTTGCCATACGGGGGCATCAGTGTTTCACAAACACATCTTGTTGCTTTTGGTTTGTGACAAGAAAACTTATGATTGGTACAAAGAAACTGAATTTGGAAGCTGAAGGTTTACATATATTATATATTATTTATACAATATTTTATATTATTTTTACGTCGCCTGCGTGGTGCAGTGGTTAGAGAGTTTGTTCTAGAGTCGCAGAGTAGGGAGTTGATCCTTACGTCGCAGATTCAAATCCCACTGTGGGACATGGAGACTGGTCCTTCGGATTGAGGTCCCGTGTCGCAATAGGTGCTAGCACGCAAAAGATCCCTCACTGTTCAAAAGCCCTGAGTGCCGAGCATTGCCAAAATTTGCAGCTCTCCACTGGCAAGTGGTGGCGATTCATATGAGTGAAAAATTCTCGAGAGTTACGTTAAACAACAAATAAATAAATAAATATTATTTACACATATATGAGATTTCACACAATTTCATGATTTTTATGGCACTTACAAGAAGAGTAACATTATCGGGTGCCTTAGGAGACATGGAGGTTTAGAGGATTTGGCAGCAATACGAAATACATATATTTAAAGTTTCATAAACCGTAATAGAAATACTCAGTTTTAGCTGATGGGTACTGAAACACTTGATGGAGATAAAGAAAGGTCAACTTTTACTGATAAATGCCAAGTTAGGCAAAACATAACTTCTTTACAAAAAATCTAGATTAAAATAGGATATTTATTTTCCAAACATTAACAGTATTCAGGAAGTACACAGAAATACGCATGAATCAGAAGCATTTGTTATTGATCATTTGACCCTGAAACCAAATATGTTATTGTCATAAGAATGTTTTCGCAGAATCTCAGGAAATCTCTAGGAAATATTGAAAGTAATGACCATGCATGACAGAAACAGGGACACATACTGGGAGAGAAGTTCGGTGACCCTTCTTAGTTGGTCATTAAGACGAAAAACATGACAGCGTGGAATCAAATCACTTTTAGGCATTAATCAAATACTAGTTCGTAGTCTTGTAAGTGCATCACTGATTATGTGAAAAATATATGAAAATTCTGAATCATAGTGAACTATGTAGTGGGATTTTTAAGTACTAGATCTGAAGGTATACTTACGTTTCCTCCCTGCCATCAGTTTCCTCCACCGATTGTCTCTGATCAACAAACTTTACATACGAATTTTGTGTCGCTTTCAAGAATATGCTCTTAATAGAATTAATCCATTAACTTTTGCAGATAAAGAGGATTTTCCCAAAGCACTTCACATTTTCAGTTAATTAAAGAAGACAAGGGAAGTATACATGGAAGATCCAATTACTGTGATTGATTAAAAGATAGAATAAAAACATGTATGTCGAAAAGATGAATTAACTTTTGCAAAGCCAACAATTTTGTTTGTTTGTTTTGTTCTTTCTTTAACCAAAGCTCATGGTATCGATCGACCTATCACCACTTTGAATGTCAGAACTCCCCTAATACTTCATATTTACTATATTTTTTCCGGAGTCGCAGGACCTGTTCAATGAAATATTGCACAAAGTATAAATTAAGCTTGCATAAAAGAAAATGGCGAAGACATGTGCCTTGGGGAAGAAATGAGAAAATTTGGACAAATCTGTTTGTAGCTCTAGAATGATTGGACCATTAACCGTTATGCATTTGATTAAAATTGGTTGTCTCCATGTGTCGAGTTTATGAATGTCAATACCGGCGCATGTAAGTTAGGGCTACAAATGACGTCATAAGAGCATATTTTTTTTTTTATTTATGAACCTAGCTATAGTGAGCATTTAATTAGTTGTAAAAGATTCGAGCAGTATTTGGATGGTTGTCGTGGTTAGTGATGTAAATATTTACATAAACTTTGAAATAGGTTGCATAATATATGCTTTTTAGTGACGGATGTTGTATACTAGCTTTTCCCCCATAGTAAATCCCCAGGAAAATTGACTGTATTGTAGCTTTTTCTCATGGGGAAAACTCTACTATATAGCAGATTCCCCCCATGCATAATATGGTTTCCCTCTCATAATCATCATTGCTCAAATCTTAGAAGCATAAATAACGCCTTCTCACAAATTGTAAACTATTGAAAAGAATGGTTCCCATAAACGTAACCGGAATGGATCTTCTACATAGTAGGTTTTCCCTGGGGGTAATCTGTCTAGAAAAGGGGGGGATCCCACTATAAAACCAGCTTCACATGGGGGGGGGGATCTACTATACAGTCAGAGGAAAAAATTATTATATAGAAAATTTTCCAGATGACTGGGTTGATTTCTACTACATACTACACATAATCGACTTTTCTCCAACTCTAGTCTAAAGTCGTTTTTTTTTCTATCTATAATCACTGTATATTTTGTTGATTACCAGTCCTGTTTAATTCAATCAAAACAATGTCAGAATTAATGTTACATGAGTAGCTAAATAAAGAAATTCATTGATTATTATGATATTTTTCAGAATATGACCACTTTGGAACCGCATTTAACTTATGTGACAAACATTTAACAGTTTTGTATGTACTCTATAATCATTAACACATCGTGCTGCTTCTCTTCCAAAACCTCAGGTTTAAAGAAGCTAAGGTACATTGTATTAAATAATATCATGCGAAAGAATTGCCATTAACATGTCCAAGAATAATGATGAAAGGTTTTTGAAAACGTGATTTACTTTTAATATACGAATAAGTCCCGCCCTGAACCGTGAATTTCACAATTTAGATAGAAGGCTAAGTTCTAATTAAGATCATGCAAACGGGCTGTTTTCAGATGCGGATAACATTTTTTTCAAATGTGTACCATAGTTTTAATCTATGACCAAATTAGCCTCACCCTTGGGCCTGAACGCTGACATCAATTTTATTATCTTAGTAAAAGGTTTAGTATTCATTATAATCATGCAAACAGAATTTCAAAGCTTTGTTAGAACAATGGGCTAACAGGTATATTGCAGGATAACAATAGCTTTCTTTCATATTCCGAAAATGAATTGTTTTTCATGAAAGAATTCCATTTTTAAGTCAAAGATGGTAATTCCAAAATTTATTTAAAGAATTTTTTTAACTTTAGGGATCTTAATTCATTGAATTATGTAGAAAAACACCTACATATGTAAGTTACAGGAGTCCTTTAAGGGGAAAGCACTTAAAACCGAGTCTTTTCACAATTACATAAATATAATAATTGCACAATGCCTTCTAATTCAAATGTTCAACTTAATGAAACAATGACGTCATCTCCTTTCAGATTTGGCTAAGTGGCATTCATCTGAGCTTTTATGGTTTTGAAAAGTTTTTGTTTGCAATTGCCGTTACTACGGTAAAGTAATAAAGGGAGTGACAGATCAGATGACCTTCCCAATATTATATAACACCACGTGTCCAATTGGCTTATCATTATAACCCCCAAACAAGAAATATTTCATTAAAACATAGAAATAGAATAATATCTTTTGATGAATGAGATATTCTATGAGTTCTCCTTGAATTTCCTACTATCTTTTAGCAATGGAAAAGGATAACAAAGATTGATCTCAGTAATATACGTTGCTAATCCACGACTATCTGGCGATTTCTGTTATGGCGTGACAACATATACGGTCTTTAGTCTCAATTAAGTTTCCAAGGGACATTAACCTGTTATTTTTTTATATATATATATTGTGGCGTTTAAAACAAAACGAAGAAAAAATTGATAAAAATCCCCATGTCCATCAATTATTATAGAAATACTTTGATCTTATAGTGACTTCGCTCTAACTACAATGATTCATGCTTTAGGCAGATACAGTCTGATTGTAACACGCCATATTTCAAGTGTAAGCTTATGGATTTCTGAGGTGCTCGTTTGCGAAAGGTGATAATCGTGTCCATAAGTCGTGCCAGATTAAGGCTGGACAATGTGCGCGTAGAAAACAGAAGAGCAACAATTTAATATCAAGAAGTAAGGCCTCCCCATTCCTCTTTTGAGTGATTCTCAAATGAATGTATTGTACATTAAACTCATGTGATAAGGTATAGAAATAATACAATGGTTGATTTTGACAAAGGATCTAAGGATCTAGGTTACGAAAATGTTTAAATTTTCAAGATTTTCAGCTAAAATTTCATCAAATTTAAAGGCAAATCTTTTTGCGAAACATACATATAAATTAAGAAAATCTTAGTGCTTGCATGTTTACCAAGAATTTGATGCAAAGGTCACTTGGCGAATAGGCCGATAAAAATAAGTTACTACCAATGTATACTTGTTGTAAATTTATTTATACAATACTACATTTTCATATGTAATGAAAGTATTAGTCTACTAAATAGCATGTACACACCAAAGTGGACACAGCTGACCATTTTCGTATTCCATTACACAAGTTTTTATATCGGTGTATCTTCGCTCTATCTTACTTAAAAATGTCTTCAGCAGTATAAGAGTAACCAGTTATCTCTAACGAGACTGTAGCTAACTAGTTTATTTCTATCTTAAAAGAGAGAAAAGCAGCACCTGGATTTGAAACTTAGCAGCAATAATGGCAACACCATAAATAAAATTATAATCCTTGGTTTCCTTTACTTCTGTACAAATTTTTATTAAATTCAGACCAAAAAAAGAAAAAAAAAACAAAACAAAACAAAACAAAACCAAAAACAAACAAACAAACAAACAAACAAACAAACAAACAAACAAACAAAAAAACAAAAACAAAAAAAAAAACAAAAAACAAAAAACAAAAAACAAAACAAAACAAAAAAAAAAAAAAAAAAAAAAAAAAAAAAACAAACAAACAAAAAAAAAAAAAAAAAAACAACAAAAAAAAAAAAACAAAAAACAAAAAACAAAACAAAACAGGAGGACCAATCTTTTAAACAAATTCGAATATTTTTTTAGTAAACATTGCAACAGTGTTCATCTAAATAAAAACTCAGTTAACAGAACTCTTTTTAGCAGTCTTTTTGATTACTGAGTCATACATTGACACCAGGCCAAAAATGTTTTTTTTTAATTACAAAAAAGCTCTACAGTACCTAGATATCGAAAAAACTGAAGCATAATCCTCTTACATATTCTTATTTTTCCTACGATTATAATTCTGTTGGACACTTCATTACTGGTGAATATAGTTAACAAAGAGGACCTTAAATCGCCTATTTTCAAAGGGCAATAATTAGGGAACCCTGATCTTTCAACTTGCGACAAAATGTCATAAATATTATGAATTCTGTCGAAGATTAAGCCAAACGATGGGACAAATATAAAATGGATAAAAAGATGCATTTGAAACCTCGTACAAAACAGTTGAGGAACAATATGAAAACCCTATATCTTTCTATCCTCAATAATTCAGAGGTGAACAAAGAATTAGATCGATTAAACGATCAATAGGTACTGATCCCATCTGACAAAGCGGGAAACAACATAATATTTGCTTGTAAGGCACATTATTACATTCGCATTTTGAAGAATTTTTGATTTAATTCTTCAAGTGGTAATCCAACTTATATAATTTGTATTGTTTCAATGTACTCTTGAGCTATACTGTTCGTTATCTTCATCAGTTTATAGAATTCCTTGGCTCCAACAAAAATAATCTAAACCTAGTGGCACCAACAAAAGTAACCTTAACTACGCGGCATTAATAAAAAGTAACCTAAACCTAATGGCACAAGCAAAAATAATCTAAACCTAGTGGCACCGACAAAACTAACCTAAATTACGTGACACCAACAAAAATGATCTTAATTTAGTGGCACCAACAAAAATAACCTAAACTACCTGGCCCTATTGCTATGAAAAACCCTTTGGGACGTTATTTATTCTTCATTAGACAGATATAGCAATAATACTTTCTACCAATAATTTCAACTTTACTCCAAATAATGAACGCACATTGACACTGACAAATTAGTACAAAAAGTCACCACACTACAAATCAGTCTCGTGGAGGCTAACACAGTAGTCGATTTTTGCATTTCAATTCATTCTTCTTTAGTGAACACATAAGCAATCAGGCCTCATGTATTACACTTTTAATTTAATTTGTATTGGTGAAATATTTATAAGGTTATGATTTAAAACAATGTTTACATGTACGTATATAAATATATAGGAAGATCTCGTATATTTTTCATCAAAAGGAATAAAAGGCTTCATATTGTCAATCGAAAAAAAGAAATAAGCCCACAGTGATAACTATATTGTAAACTTTTCAAGTATTTATCTTCAAATAAAGAGCCCTGTTTTCATTTTTCTAAAGTAGAATAATCAAATAATATGTCGCAAAGAAACTAACCGCACGATACTAAGGTGATTAAAAACCTTACAGTTTACGTCTCTGTTATAAAATAAATCTCAAGATATTTATCTATTTTTGATTTATCTTTTAAATCTTAAAAATGTAATATAACCAAGTAAATAGGAAAATGAAATTAAGTTAGTTGTTGCTTCCTTGATATATTGTGTTCATAGTGTGAAAAGTTCGACTGATTTTTTTTAGAATGAAATATGGATCAAGGCTGCAATATTGATTTTGTTCTGTTCTTTCATTTCTCGGAAATAAAGGGCATACGGAATGTAAAAAAAATGATTAAAACTATTTCAAGTTATTTTTCTTCAACAAGGATATCATTTTTTTTCAGCATGAGTTCCGACATAAAGAATTCTGTTCACATGAGTGGAAGGTTTATGGAATTTCCAGGTTTGAATCTTTTTGAATCTTGACACTTTGTCAGAATGGATTGAATGTATCAGATATATGTTAAAATCTCGCATTAAACGATTGAGGGGCAGTATGAAAATCATTTATCCTTCTGTATTCAATAATTCAGAAGTGAAAAAAGAATTAGATAGATTACACAATCAGTACGTACTGGTCCCTGCTGACAAAGCAGGTAACAACATTGTCTTTGTTTGTAAGGCTCATTACATAAATTGTATTTTAGAGGAACTGGGATTTAATTCTTCAAGTGGTAATCCAACTTATACCCAAAGCTCCCTTTCTAAGGATAAAATTCTTCAAAACCATATGTCAGTTTTGAATATTTTTAATACCAACAACCAAAATGAATCTGAATTACCATATCTATATTGAATTCCGAAACTTCATAAAAATCCTAACAAATAAAGATACATAGTGGGTTCCAGTAAATGTTCTACCAAGCCTCTTTCTTTACTCCTCACTAAGATATTAACAGTAGTGAAGGAGAAACTTCATATTATATTTGAGAAGTGGTGTAAATCTGAACGAATCGTTTATACGTCTCTGACAGTAAATAGAGATAAATTCGCACTTATTGGGGAAGTACACATCTCAGAAAGGACAGGGGTATCAAAGTGACATACACGAACATGTATTTGGCCCCTCATTGGCGTTTTGGTGTTTATTTACGAAGGAACTGTTCGTCACCAAATAGGAGGACAAAAAGGATTCCTAGCATGCCTTATTCTTTTAAAGCGTTTAAAATGTACAGTTTTTTCCCTAAAATTATATTCCCTGAAATTCATATACAAATATTTGATGAAAAAATATGTAAGTTTTTTTTAAAAGTTTATATCAAACAATTTTCATATAAATGTACACTTTGTTACTTAAAACCCCCTCTCCAACCCATCAATAAAATCCAATCCGGAATGATAAACATAGAATAACAAGATACATTCATATATAGTATTTGCACTCACCCTGGTCTGAAGTTATTATATAAAACGACGAAATACTGCAAAATTTTAGTATACAGCAACTGTTTAATATGATAACAGACTGATTTAAGAAATTGTCCCCTTTCACGATACTCCAGAACTTTAAACATCTCAAGGTTCCCTTTTTCCAGTAATTAAACCAAAGACAATATTACTACATTAACTAATCAAATTGCCTCTTGCAATTTTATTGGGCTGTGATTTAATTGTTAATAATACATGTATTTGGAGTTTTTTGTTTGCAGACAAAACTTAAAATGTTGTCTATCAGACACGCCTTAATCAGATTTCACCTCTGCAGCTTGTCATATAGCAATAAAACAACTGTACAATTCAGAGGGTGGACGTGATACCCAAAAGGAAGTGTAAGTTTGACCACGCAACTCCGGGTGTCCTTGATTGATGACAGCAGGTGCGCAAGAAGCCGCACCTTGTCTACAAAGCAAAGTTTCCAGACCATGCAGAAGGTATGTAAAGCATCTTTTGAAAACAAACGGATGTAGCACCTACTATGCTATAAATAAAAAGAAAGAAAAAAGACGAAAAATAACTATTATTTCAAGGTTACTTACAAAAAAAAGTAAACTCAATTTTCAAAACTGATGTCTCTGAGATATACGCAGGCGACAATGGAAATAAAAGATGATAATGGTTAACTCCCGCCCCAACAAGGATATATCGTCATGACCACAGAATAAGTAAGGTGGCAGCATTGAGGTTCTTTGTGCGAAAAGGGTTGATGTCACTATCCTAGAAAAAAATCAAGAATGCAGCTATGTGTACCTTGTGACTTATTGGGCACGAGGTTTTCTTTTGTAATAAAAAATACGAGGTCAAGTACCTGTTAGAAAGATTTAATCAGAAATAAGATGGGAATTTTTTTAGCTACTCAAAGATCTCATAAAATGGATGGTTTGAATCACAAATGTATCTTCTTTTCCAAAGTTATGTTGATTCTAAAAAGGATTTTAAACTTAGGGTCCCAAAGGCAAAGGGGAAAAGGACGAGACAGAAGCTATCAGTCTCAAACAGCAGCCATTAAGCCCAGGAAGCTTACCTAGTAGTCAATAAGAAAATTTATCAAAGTGATAAGTGTACTCTGACAGAATTATCACCGGTGTAAAGACGAATCAAGACCCTCCATAGACAAATGACCATGAGTCACAGTCGTAGCAAAATGTCTTTTTTGTAGAGAAAGAACCCGAGGGATGCTGCCTGTAAGAAATTGCCTCCTGTTGAAAATTAACCCCAATCTAGCAGAGTAATACAAAGTTTAAGAGCGGTAATTGATGCCAAAATTGGGTCTCAACTTTTCATTCTCTTGCGTTTTTCTGCCGAACACTGGACGAACACGCAATGAAATGTAAAATGACAGCATTGCATGTGTTTCTATATATATTAAAACTATTACGTTCCCAGCACACACTACAAACGTCACAGTAATTATTTGTTAAAACTTTTATTATGTCATCCATACGGTAGTCGGGCCGAAATATTGTAATCGCCAGATCTGTTATTTTTTCTGAGCATTTTCTTGGAGATTACTTGGACAACCTTAATGAAACTATTCAGAAATGACTGCCAGCAACTCGAGAAGCGTATAATAGACATTTTTATTTTTTTAAAATGATCGCTGTTGTCATGGAAACAAATAAAAAATGACAAATGTTGTCCACAAATGTTCTCTCAGAGGGCGTGGGCAATCTGTTTGAAACTTCAAAGAAATAATGATTTTAAAGACTAGCTGTGCTATCTACATTTATTTTTTTTTTAAAATGACGACCATTGTCATGGAAACGGTTTGGGAATCTTTTTATACAACTAATGAGTTACATGTAAGTAACAGTTTTAGTTTAATATCACATTTAAATATTCAACCCATTGTAGACGCCTAAGGCCAAAAAAAAAAACAACTGAAATATCTGTCAAACGGGATCACTTCCGAATCCGTTTTTCCATCGCCAACATCGTAAATGTATTTACGTAGTAATATCCCATTATCGCCTATATATGGTGTTTTTTTTTTCTCCCAACTTATTCGGTACGCTATTAAACATGCCCTGTAAACTATCAACTTTTAAAATGAGGAAGGATACTGACAATTAAGTTGATGTTATAGGGTTTTCAAAAGTCTAAATCAAACTCAACATTTTGGAAATTCCTGGGTCATTATGTGACCTTGTTAGCAAATACAGTAAAAAATTTCAGAATCTTGTTATTTTTAACAAAATCCATGAAGATCATTACTTAAAATTTACAAATACGGAATTGAAGGCAAAAGTACGGTGCCGTTGAAACCAAGAAAATATATAATTGTTCGAACAAATTAAATATTTATGTGGTTGTTGAGGTTTCATGGAAGTTTTACCATTTGCACTGGACATTTAACTATTGCTTGATCTTTTGTTGTTGTTTTTTTTTTTATGAAAATGAACCAAAAGTCTCTAAATCATCATTAACTCTTCTTATTCAAATTAATTCTTCTTCTTTAAATTATTATACACATTTGCTATATGTCCGAAAATTCCATGTATGTACACTGTTAAAGTCATTGATTTTTTTTTTTTTAAAAAAAGGTTGATAAACCAGAAGATAGACATTATAAACAATTCTCTCTCTATCTCCCTCTCTCTGAAATAGTTAAAGGTTAAATTAAAAAAAATCTTCCTTAAAACAATAATTTGTCGAATCAATGTGGATGCATTTCCACATAGTGTAGTGTAGTTTCTCCCTTATCATTAAAATGTGCACCAAACGATTACCTGCACAGAGTTAAGAGCCTAGAAGGCTGTCATATTAGCCTCAGAGTGGGACAGTAAGGGTACCACCTAGTGGTGTCTAGGGTCTGGGGGTGTGCTTCAATCCTTTATTTTTACGCCATTTGTTCCCTCTAAAACAAACCACCATTGGGAAAAAGTTTTGGAACTTAGGTAGTATCCCTTGTCAACTTTTGTAGGGATTTTCGGGACCTCTCGGGCCACTAAACCCACCCAAAGTTTGTCATTTTTTTCACGTTGAAAATTTAGATAAGGGTTAAAAGTTGGCTAGTTTACCCCCTCCATTGTAAAATGTGCATCAAAGATTAAAGGGCCCACAGGATTTAAATTTTTGGCTCCCAGAATGGGCTGTTGGCTTAACACCAATCTGTGCTGTGGAGTTGGGCATATTTCAAGCATTTATTTATGCGTCAACTAAAACCACCAATGATACTGGACCCTGATCAGTGTTAAATGTTTATTTTGGACTCCTTGGAACCAACAAGCTTACCAAATCTTTGTCATTTTTTCCCAATTGTGAGATAGGTGTTAAATTTGGTTAGTATCCACTTATCAGTTAAGTGTGCATCAAAGTTTAACGGAACGGGGGGGGGGGGGGGGGGGCGATTATGCATAGTGTTATCATTCTGCACTCAGCTAGGGCTAAAAGAAATAAAGGTTTAAGGTAGATTGATTTTTTTTTCAGGTTTGATATATAAGTAGGTTTCTGAACTGCTTATTGTGCAACATACAGAAAAAATTCAGATAATAATAAATAAGTTAATCTAAATCAGAAATTTGGTCACTCCAATTTCCTAGAGTTACTGTCCTTTGTGTAAAATATTATCATTGCTATTCATCTGAAACCTAAGATCATTTAGATAAAAATCGTGTCAAAATTTCCATAACCTGTATAGTCCCTTTTCACCAGAGATCCACTACTGTTATTACCCTTTAAAGTTTTATCTATTAATGTAAGTTCTAAATTGTCATGGAATTCGGCCCGAACTTTAAATCTGGAAGATTAGAAGAATTCAAGAAGTATCTTTCATCACCTTTTGTCAGATCTGAATTATGGGTCTGAAAGGTGACATTTCTGTCAATTTCTACAGAACCAAACTAAAGGATGGCTACATATATCACGAAGACTATTTAGATTGAAAAACCAAGGTATATTCATTGTTGGCCTATCCATGTTTGTAAGTTTCTTGTGCTTTTCAATAACTCTATGAATAACCTACTTTTTTCTTCTGAAGGCGTTTGAAAAAAAATTCTTCGAAAATCTCAGACATCTGCTCAATAACACATGTTTATTTTTAGAGTCGAAGTTCAACGATCTTCTCTTATAATGTTCAGCATTCCTTCATCGAGTATTAGTATTAAAATTAAATATTAAATGTTTGAAAAACACCAAAGAGCTGAAGCACTGGTTACTTTGTATGTAATCTGTAAGTGGGAAAACAAAAATAACTGGGGTGGCCAAAAATTTTATGCCATTTTTTTTTTACATAAGATTGATACCTTGGAGTATTCTGATATTGAATTCATTAAAACTACATAAACAGCTATTTTATCGAAATCAGTATACAGTGTATGTTTTCCGAGGTAAAACGATACTATTTACATTGTGCAGATTGGATGACTTGATGTGAGAATATTAATTAAAGAATGTCAATGATTAATTATTTATGGTCAATATTGGATCTTTCGTCTACAATAGTTAATTATACAGTCTTATTTTGTCCAGTTCTCTAGTAGACTGGCTAATTAGTAATTATTTTAGTAAGAAAATGATATGCTTATTTGATAGCTGTAAGAAGGAATGAAATCGAGATCTAGGTCTGCCTGATAAATCTTAATAACACATATTGACTTCTGGCTGTAGGCAGAGTTTTCTTTAGTGAGCAAATCAAAAAATGGAAATTGCATACTTACAAGGAAAAAGACGATTGTTAAATATAATTGCGCGATTCGTGCCTGATTTGTGAATTTACAAGCTGCTTCAAAATCCATACACAGCGGATCAATGGTAATGTAATTGAATGAAAAAGGTGAAGATAACAAACAGTGGTCGATCTAAATGATAACCAACAAACAATACAAATCTGTGAACAGAGCATAAAACATGGACCCCTGAATAATGCAGAGGTAGGATCAGGTGCCTTAGAGAAGTAAGCATCCCCTGTCGACCAGTCAGACCCGCCGTGAGCGTTATGTATTGATCAGGTAGACGGAATAATCCGTAGTCAAATTAAGTATAAAAACAAAAGCCTAACAATTGATATGAAATATGTCAGTCAAAATACGACCCAGTGATAGTTTGTATTTTACTAACAGAGTCATTATTACGATCATAGAATTTACGAAATGCTGACTTTGAACGAGGCCTTTGAAATCCCTGTTACATCAACTTTTCTGTCGGTAACTTGCATCTGTTTATTAAAAAATGATCGTACTTAGAGCATACACTTGAGTATGAAAAGACCGATCTCAAGAAATCTACAAGTGATACAAATTTGTGAAGAGGGCATAAAATACGGACCCCCGGAAATTCCAGGAGTGGGATCGGAAAAGCTGAAGTCATTTCATTTGTCATAGAGTTTAGTTACTGTCGTCTATAGTCAGTAAAACATCAAAATGTGAAAGAGATGGACAGACCCTGTGAAATGTGGTGTCTTTTATTCGAATTCTCTAGGATATATCGAATCGACATATGATGAAACGCCGTGTATAAGTTTTCAAAAAATTTTGCTCATAGAACTATAACAAGAATAGATATGGGTTACCCCATATCCAAGATATTCGACTTTTAATTTATTCGAATTTTCATTGTGCTCAGATGATTTCTAATAAAAAAACAAGTATTTACTGACAAAACGTCAGAGATACTCAAGCTGTAGAAAGTCATAATAAAAGTGCTATAAATATCCTAAAACGACAAAATATTTAGGCTACTGAGTTTCAACATCTTTTGTTGAATAAAATATGCATGCACTAGGAAACAAACTGCATGTTCATATATAACGTTAGATGGACTATCACAAAGTCGCTAAAAATAGTTTTAATTTCACATAGAACATAGACTAAATATAATTAATCGTATAATTTTAAAAATGTATTTAACACCTCGTTCATTTTCAGGAATATTTAAACCAAATAGCATGTTACAGGCCTGTAGCAACGTTTTCAAAGTGAAGGGGGGGGGGGGGCTCCGAAAAATATCCCGCGTACTATATGGGCCTGTGCTACATGTGTACCATCTAGCTTTCCAATGATATAATCTTCTGTAAAAAAAAAAAATTCAAATCAAGTTCAAGCCGTTATGGATTATGAAAGATAGCCCATTTTTTTTAAAATAGCAAAACTATAGATCTATCAAGGATAGATTTTAATTTATTTTTTAATTTTGTGCTATTAAATTACTATCACCCATAGGCAGATGTTAAAGATAGTCAACATGTCACCTTTTAGAACGAATGAACTTGTAATCAATGAACTTGTCCAGAGATGCATTGACGGCCGTTGTTAAACGCAAAGGAAAGCGCGAGATCGGTTGCGGCTATGGAGCATCACTGAATATTTCTTCGTCATAGGATAGAATCCGACATTTAACACTTAATATAGATTTTGAATATACAGATGTTTTGAAGATAAACTTAGTATATTTTCGTGTTTGTAAACTGAGTAGATCGATGACCTAGTCTCGTTTTAGATAGCTCAGCCCCTCTAGCCCAATTTAGGGCTTGAGTAAAAAACCTGCACTTCTTATGAAACTGGTGTATAGTTCTAAACTTCTTCATTTCCGTAGCAAATACTGATACCCAGTCTACGTGATCTAAGCGTCTCTAGCAAACGGTGCACACACCTGTGCTTGCAAGACCAAATAGCCTAGGTCTACACACGTGCGAAGATCCTTTCAGACGAGCTCGGAACATTACGTTGCTTTGCCGAGAGGTTACGATTGCAGGTGTTTAACTATAATAACCATTCCGTTATTCATTAAAAGAGAGAAAAAAACACACAGTTAATGATTAACATATCCATTCAAAAGAAATTATAAGGCAATGAACGAACAATAATAATGACAGTAATATAACTGGTGAAAAGATTTATCATTATCAATCGAAGTATGACCTATATATTTTCGGGAAAAAGACTGAGGAGGCAGCGAGCGTAGGAATATGAAAACTTTTTATTTGCTTTTCCGGGGAAAAGATGATTTTCTTAAAATCTTTTTACGTTAATTTTGTTTTCTTTAACGTATTAAATATACATCATTATTCTTAACATTTGTTGTAATCTTGTATCTACTGATCATGAATGGAACTATTTTCGTCGGAGCAATTGTGTGAAGAGTACCTGACTTTAGTAATATATCTTGAATAGATAATATGCACTGATCGAATATATTAAAAATAGTTCGGCTAATAAAGGAGAACAATAGTGCCCAAAGTAATTTCAACAGTTTGTTGGAAGACCTGGTCTCCGAAGACTTCATAGATGTTGTCAATGATTGACTCCAACATCCTTTTCATAGCAACTTTAGAGTCATGTGTAAAATCAGCGATTTTTAACAAAGTAATTTTGTAGAGGACTTATCACAAGATATGAAAATTTACGTGTTTCAATTTTCGTCGAAGAAGCAGTTGCAATGATATAAAAATCCTAGTTTTTGATTTATGGTGAGGAATTGTTGTATAAAGTGTCTAAAAATCATATGTTTTGATGTCACTATATTTTGAGATGTACACAAACAAACTATATATAATATTTTGTATAATATTTAAATATAAAGTTTATATCTTATAGAGTATATAAAAATAATAGCTGAAACATCTTCCACTGTAAAATTTTACAATGGGCTACAAAAAAACGTATTGCAAGATTCTTGGCAATAGCGAGCCCAGAAACCTTCCATAGCGCCGACATATTTAGTAAGCTTTGTATACAAAAAATTGTAACCTAACGTGTATACAGTTCTGAAAGAGGGATAGATTTTGAAAATTTTTGACCTACATGTATCATGATCCCATGTACGATAACATTAATAGTTAATAGGTAGAGTAACATTTTCTTTTTTTCCTGATGTTTACTCTTAATTAAGTACTCGCCCATGGCCACTTTCGATATTTGTATACTTATACAACAATCTATTTAGAATATATTGTTGTAGTACGACGTACGGTAAAGGTACAGTTCATAACATACGCCACAATGTTAATTCGTATCATTTGTTTACAAAGAGAACTCATAATTTTCTCTAAGCTCCCTAAAATGATGTAGTTTCTATATTGTTCATGTCCTACCACAATAGTGGATCAAAGCTAATAATTCATATTAGAATATGTAGGATAAAATCTTAAGATCAACTGGGCTAGAAAAGAAGAAACTTTTATGTTAGTTTATGACAATGTAGATTTTAAATTGTTCAAATCATGGTCTCCAGGTGTAGGATGAGGCCACAATAGGGGATCTATGTATTAAATTACAAGACATATATTAGAAGAAATCTATAGAAATCTTCTTTAAAAAATTGGACCAGAAAAGATGAATAATACGTGAAGGTTTCGTAACATAATGTGGATTCTAAATTGTTCTAAACATTGCCATAGAGGTAAAGTTGTGTCACAATAGGGGATCAAAGTTTTAGGATGGAATGCAAATCTTCTTAAGAACAACAAAAGAATCATAAATTTACAAACATTAGCAAGTTTTGTGGAGTCATTTTTTTCAATTATGGATCCTTTGTTATAGTTGGGCTTAAATTGGAATCTAATTTACACAATCCACATCAGCAAGATCATGTTAGGCATGTTGTATGGATTCAGAGACACCTTAGAGTTAGGGTAAGGTCACAATATGAGGTCAAAATTTTCATGGGATTATAAAAGAGAAAAAAATATTTTAAGAATTTTGTAAAGAACAATAACCTCTTGTATTGTGTGGGGAGACCCATGCAAAATGAAATACTCTTATCGTTTTGAATGCATAAAAGCAGTGTTGTTTGAAAGACGATGTCAGAAATTGGAAGTTTATCCACATACACATTGAAAACACTGAAATAGATGTATTAAGGGGGTTGGATCCTGTTTTCAAAAGTATTGAGAATTTTTTGTCAAGTATATTTTTAGAATCTACACACATAGCTTAATAAAAAATCGAAACAAAAAATGGGGTCATTGCGCTTCTTTTAGCACTACCGAGCAATTAATATGACCTTTTTGAACTGTAATTAAGTCTAACACATAAATCAATTTTTCAAAGTTTTTCCTCTAATATTTTTTATCCAAATAAATTATTGGAACAAGCACAGTCTTTTTTTCATCTTGAATAGTCACATTAAAATTTGTTACAACAAAAATAGTTTCAAATTACTTCGCATAGTCAATTATTTGACCTTCCTGCACTCAAAAAAATGCTATTTTTCTGGGTTAAAAAATTTAAAAAGCAATAAATCATTTCAAAGTAATGACATTTTTCCGAATTTAAGCAGAATGGTTAAAATTATCTTATTTATTCAGAAAAGAAAATAAAAAGTGGGGGTATGTGATGTTAATTTTTTGATATTACTAAAAAAGTATTAATTTTAAGCTTAAATTGGGCTATTTTTCCCCAGGACTTTCACGATATATTTGCTATATTTGCCAAATATGATGAAAGAATTCATGACAGTTAATTTAATATATAATTTAGGACCAGCATTGAAGATTTCACTGCACAAAATAATTCTTTGTGCAGGCTGCATGTAAAAATAGGAATACAAACTTAACAAAACTGTAAATACTTCGAAAGAGGAAAATTGATCTTTTTCTTCTTAAAAAAAACCTTCCACCACAAAATATAGTTCCTCACTAAATGTTTTCGGTATGTAATTTAAGGAGGTTGGATCCTGCCATCAAAAGTAATGAGAATTTTTTATCAAGTATATTTTTAGAATCTACACACATAGCTTAATTAAAAATCAAAACAAAAAAAATTGGGTCAATGCGCTTTTTTGGCGCTACAGAGCATTTAGTTTGATCTTTTTGCACTGTAAATACGTCAAGTACACATAAATCAATTTTTAAAGTTTTCCCTCCAATATTTTTTATTCACTAAATTATGGAAACAAACACAGTCTTATTTCATCTTAAATAGACACATTAAAATTTGTTACAACAAAAAATTTTAAAATTATTTCAATTATTTGACCTTTTTGCACTCAATAAAATATTTTTCTGGCATTAAAAATTTAACAAGCAATGAAATCATTTGAAAGTAATGACATTTTACTGAATTTAAGAAGAATGGTTAAAAGTATCTTACATATACAGAAAAGAAAATTAAAAGTGGGGGTCTGTGATGTTATTTTTAGCTATTACTAAAATAGTGCTAATTTTAAGCTTAAATTAGGGCTATTTTTTCTGGATTTTCACAATACATTTGCTAAATTTATCAAATATGATTATAGAATTCATGATAACATATAAATTAGGACCAGCATGAAACAGTCTGTGTGCAGACTGCATGAAAAAATAGGAATCCAAACTTAACATACTTTAAATACTTCGAAAGAGAAAAAATGATCATTTTTCTTCTAAACAACCTTCCGCCACAAAATATAGTTCCTGACTTAATGCTTTTGGTATGGAATTTAATCAAGAAGTTTTAACTGAATATAGTTTAATTGGCATTGTGGAATCCAAATTTATTGTAAGAACTAAAACATGATGCAGAATTTTTGAAATATCTGCTCAAAAGCTCAGGAGCGAACCTCGTTAATTGAAAATAGTTTAATTAGCATTGTAGAGCTAAAACATTATGTAGAATTTTTTAAATTGAGGTCAAGACAAAAATCTTCTCAAAAGCTGAGGAGCAAACCTCTTTAAGATCATACTTAACCCTAATCTGGTGTTTTGTGCGTTAACAGGCCCTTATTGAACTGTCACTTAATGAGATTAAGTATAGTCTTGAGTTAAAGAAATAAAATTTACCTGGGATACTAGTAATTCAAAAGTTCCCTGTTTTTAGTAATCTAGATAAATGACTCTGAATATTACTTCCCTTTGTTAGATTGGAGGAATTTTTAAGAAATCGAATTTCCTTTCATCTTGCCTTATATACATATACCAATGTTTATTAGCATGAATTGAAATTTGAAGTAATCTGTAACATCTTGCAATGACGCCGTGCTTTTTTACCCTATATATTATTATAATAGATTAAAGTTAATAGAACTGAAATACCGCATTATTATTTAAAAAATATGCAATTTTCCAAATGCCTGGTTATCTATAGTTCTTTTTTTTTATCCTAAAAATACTTGAGCAATTTCCAATTAGGAAATATAAAATTGACGTTTTTATCACGTTTCCTTAAACATATTTAAGATTGTGTAGATAATTTTCCCTGAATAAAAATGATCAACAATGATGATGAACTTTGAAGAAACTAAAGATACTGTGAGCACTTCAGCAATCAAAATGGTATCCTCCGACTCCATGTGAATAAAATGGCAAAGTTCACAAAGTTTTGCTGTTGGAACCCCCAAATATCTGTCCAATCAGAACATAAAATAAAAGGCAAAATAAAAATGGCAATATGTAAGAAAGATGCTTCATTAATATATAGAAGGATTTGAGGATTAGAGATAGGCCCCTATGTTTTGTTTTTTGTTTAACGTCACTTTTGAGAATTTTTCACTCACATTGAAACGCCACCACTTGCCGCTAGAGGGCTGAAAATTTAGACCTATACTCGTCACTTAGGGCGATTGAGCAGTGAGGGATCTTTTTCGTGCCATCACCTACTGCGACACGTGACATCGGTTTATACGGTGTCATCCGAAGGGCCGGTCTCCACGTCCAGCAGTGGGATTTGAACTCGCGACGTTAGGATCAACTCCTTACTCTGCGAGTCTAGAGCGAACGCTCTAACCCTTGCGCCACGCAGGCAACTGGGCTACTAAGTGTTACGAACGTACGGAAAGACGTGCGGAAGCAGGAACACCCCCATCACTATATCCCCCCAGGCTTGAACATATCTATAACATGAGTATATTCAAATTACTTTGTGAATTCTGTGACATCTTTGTGAGCATTTTCAATTACTTAACTGCTGATTATCAGAACCTGAGGATCAGACTAATTTTACTTAAGGTAGAAAAATGATAATCATGATCGATTGACAGTTAATGTGTGAAGTTATATACAACGCATTGGATTATGAGTGATCGGCTTAACAATAATAGTAATCTCGTTCTGTTCTGTTAGAGAAGACTGCGTCTGATAATCGTGCATGTTCACGTTCAGTGCTGTAGCAACGACAAAGTATCTTATTCACTACATGTTCTCCTGTTAATTAAAATTGGTTAATGTCTACGTTATCCTTATCCCAAAGAGACACATGTAATGATTTACGGAAACCGCATATATTCCGAATGTACAAACACAACCACCTGCTTTAGATGAAAGTTCGATATGGTCCTTCGCCAAATTAGATAAAAATTTGACATTTCTGCGACTTCCTTGTTATTCATTTTCATTGAGGACAATAAATAAAAAAGTTTTTATTTTCTGATTTATTAAAAAAAGACAAGCTGGCTAAGAGGCACATATAACTGGCAAATTCTATCAAAACGGTATCATTTAGATATGAACCCCACCCCCTTAAAAAACTGCAAAGGCTGTCACGACAAGGAAATATGAATATAGAAAATGGTGAGCAGAAGAAAAGTGGTCGTTGGTGATAATTCAATCTTAGCCTAACTTACCTGATGGGAAAAGTCATATCATATGCACTTACATGTGCTGCTTTTAACTTTCACTTCATATGATTTTCTTGTGGAACTGTTTTTTATTTGTTTAATGCAGGCAATCGGGGCAATGCATTTGAAATATTATTGACTTTTTTTTCCTTCTGCACATGTCATTCATGGCATTCAATAAATTGGGTGCTGTGTCAGTGCAACCTTTCATAATACAGATTAGCTAAAGAATGCCAGAGCATAGTATCTATAATAACTAATAAAAAAGTTTGATTAAAAAAGGTTTATAATACACTGTTTCACTTTCTTCACCTGTTGTGCCCTATTATAATCTAATTTGATGTTTAAACATTTGTAAGGAAATGAAAGTTTTAGTTTTTGATCGAATTATTTTTTTTGCCATTATCAATTTGATCAAATTCCATTTGAATGCAAAATGGCATTTCATACTCTAGCAAAGGAATGTTATGGTTCATTGGAAGAATTAAATCAAGCAACTATAAACCGTCTTTTTCCTAACTATTTGAAAGAAAACATTTTCAGTCCGTCATAAAAATTCTCAATGAGAATATAATAGCTACATTTATTTTGTTGGAAAAAAAATAATAACCTATATTAATTATCGTACCTTTGCTACCTCTGGGCTCATACATGAAATAATGTATTATATCTATGTTAAGAAGCACATGTTTTGAAAAGTGAACTATTGCATGTATATCGGGTCGGGTTCTTTTGATATAGCAAACTTAGAATACAAATATATCCCCTACAATAAAAAAGGTCACGTGACGATACATTTGTTGCACTTTACCTATTGTCGCCAGAGATGATTTGTATCGTCAATTATTGCACATATTGTCGTCCATTGGTACAGATGGACAACAATGATAATAAGTACCGAAACGAGCCTCTTATCCTCTGCAGAATAGGCAGAATACACCTTACATATCGCCGAATAATGCTGGCGATTTGGTATAGCCTGAAACAATATTTGAAGAATGTCTTACGAAGGTCATGAAGAGAGAGAGAGAGAGAAAGAGAGAGAATTCTTCGTCTTTTTCACGGATTTATTTCAATCATGTTATTGGGACCATGTTCCGTCTTGACAGTGTAACTTACATTAAATCTGGAGTTTTATCGCAGCTGCTTCATTAGAGCTATATGTAAAAGGTGAGGATAAGGAACGGTAACCAATCTCATAAATCCAGTAATCAAAACGAATCATAAACAGGGTAAAACACGGACCCCTGGGAGCACGGTCCTGTTGACAAGTCAAATCCGCCGTAAGCCCATGTATTGATCAGGTAGGTGATGATGGAAAAGTTGAGGTCATTTGGTTGTCATACAGTGTAGTTGTTAGTAGGCCATTTTCGTCTTTAACCAGTAAAATATGCAAAAATGAAAGAAGATGTAACAGACTCTGTAGTGTCTTTTATTTCGAGTTCACTGGGATATATCGAGTCGGCGTAAGAATGAAAGTAATTTTATTAATTGATTAAACATTGTCGATACAGCTAAATGTTGATTTGAAGGCCACAGCATAAAATGTCAACCACAGAAAGCATTGATTTCATTTTCAATGAATATACGAGCTATTGAAAACTCAAGATGTCTATTTTTGATATAATGATCATGTCCGTATTACTAAAATCCTAACGGATGGACAATACATGTATGTGCAGTTTGGTATATTATCACCGGCGACAATATGTATAGGACGAAAATATGTACCATCAGAGGGTGTAAATTGATATTTTCATATTGAGACATTTCTTTTAAACCTTTAGATATTTTGTTTACCTAGAAATGAATCTAAAAAAAAAAAAGAATCCAACACTTATTGATAGCTGAAGGCTTCCAGAAAAAAATATGCAAATGAGACACTGTATTGTTGTTGACTTTACATCAGAAGTACAACAATATCAATTTTTATATATTAAAGGAAGTTATTGACGAGTGTTGACGGTCCATCTCGAAATACAATGTACATGTCTCGGACCCCCGAGTCAGAATTCCAGTCTAGTCCGTCGCATTTTTCACCTTTCTTGTTACATTTTTTGCCGTGCCATGCCATAGAAGTGAGAGGTTAAAGACCTGCCAAGGAAGAGAGAGGTTTGATGTCTTCGGGGACCGAAGACCTTTAAGGAGAAAGGAATATAGCGGTCAGACGGGTTCGATCGCCGGTGGCCACATAGCTCAGTTGGTAGAGCACCTGACTGGAGATTCAAAGAGGTTTCTGTTCGAATCCCGGTCTGCCCCGTCGCATTTTTCTCCTTTCCTGTTACAGGTTGATATGGTATCCATATATAATTTACTAAATTATTGTATCAGCAATAATTAATTTCATGAAATATGAGAGGTAACGAACAGTAATCAAGCTCAAAAGTCGATTGAAATAATACAGATTAGAAGCACAACAAACACGGACCTCTAAAATCATCGAAGTGGAATCAGGTGCCATGGAGGAGTAAGCATTTCCTGTCGGCAGGTCATACCTGCTGTGTGCTTCTTATGATCGGATATACGGAAGAATCCGTAGACATTTTAGTGTGAAAATACGTAATAGTATAACAATTTGTATGAAAACGTCAGTCAACATTCGATTGTATTTTTGACCATAGAATTTATGAAAGTGTGACTTTAAAGGAGATACCCTGGTAGTCGACTTATTTGTGAGTAGCTTGTCTCGTTTATGATATTCTTTTTACACAAAACTGTGTTCTTTCGCATCGAAGCAACTGGGACATAAACTCTATATGCAGGTGATGATGGCAAAGTTGACGATAGGAAAGTTGAAGTCATCACGTTTGTCATCAAGTTTAGTTGATAGTTTGCCATTAATGTTTTTCTCTTAGACTAGTAATATATCCAGGTAGGTAACAGACTGTGGTAACTTTTATTTCGATTTCAAAGGGAAATAACGAATCAACGTAGGAATGAAAACGAATACTGTTAATTGATAAAACATCGTCCATAGATATAAATCTCGATTTGAAGGCCACAATAAGAGACTTCCTCATTACGTGTAGAAGTTTTTGAATAAATTCTGCTTCATGAAATATGGAGATAACGAACAGCATTCAAGCTGAAAGTTCATTTAGAGAACACAAATTGGGAGCAAAGCAAACATGGACCTCCAAAAACATCAGAGGCGGGATCAGGTGCATCTGAATACAAAAACTTACCCAGCCTCTGGTTTAAGTTTGTTACTTATTTTTAATTTTTTTTAAATTTGCAATACACATAGTGAGATAAGTGTTTGTAACACTTTATTCATCCAAAATAGTGACAAACGATCAGTGATGCACACATTCATGGAAGGTCTCTATATGTAGCAACAGAACACAAATTAAGCAATAAAACAAATGCTTTGGAACAGGTACTGACGTGAATGATTATTTTATTTGAATCATGCAAAATAAACAGCAGTAAAATGTTTTCTTGTGTAAGATATAGACAATTATGAACTCTCTTATGAAATATGAAGATAACGAACAGTATTCAAGCTCAAAGTCCATTAAAACAATACAAATCGGGAGCAGAGCAAACACAGACCTCCAAAAACATAAGAGGTGGAATCAGGTGCCATGGAGGAGTGAGCATCCCCTGCCGACCGGTCACGGCCGCCGTGTGCTCTTTGTTATGATCGGTATATAACGGAAAAATCCGTCGATAATTCAGTGTGTATATAATGGCCTAACAATTAGTATGAAAAACGTCAGTCAGCATTTGACCTAATGATAGATTGTATTTGCTTACAAGGT
Organism: Saccostrea echinata; assembly: GCF_033153115.1. Taxonomy (NCBI): domain Eukaryota; kingdom Metazoa; phylum Mollusca; class Bivalvia; order Ostreida; family Ostreidae; genus Saccostrea; species Saccostrea echinata. The sequence goes on from NW_026889772.1 coordinate 8,750,044, forward strand.
CATTGTATCGACCATTGAACTTACCAAATGATGACATAAAAGGAGACTGTTGATATTCTTGTTTTATCAACTTATTTGTCAATAACTTATCTCGTTTTAGAAATTGTTCATACGTTAAGTATGCCCTTGACTTTTCTATAACAAAATACTTAACAAAAAATCGTGACATGACAACGCCACCCTCCCCAAACAAGAAGCCAATAGAAAATGTTTTGAATCTAAGATTGCTTTTGGGTATCAATACAGATCCTTAAAGGTATCAAAAAAACCCTTATATAACTTTATTGAATTAATAACTTTTGGATCGGTGTCTTTCGTAAGCTGCAATTTCCATAATTCGGTTAGAAATACGAAAAGCAATTAGACACCTCCAACTTTTACTAATACAAAATCTTTAATGACCTACGTCAGGCCACGGTTTTATGAAACTGCCAATGCTATCCCGAAGTGTGTACTGGCTCTGTGCAGATTACAACTGATTATGTTCTATCCGATTTTCTTTATCAATTGATTATTGTAATCATTCTCAGTCCTTGCAGTCTCCTATAGGTTTAACTTTTCTCCCGAGATATATGTTTGTAAAAAGTTGGCATTAATGAGTCCATTAAATATTTGCGATTGATATAGACAAAATAATGTTATATGCAAATGAAAAAGGGGATTTAAAAAAAAGGAAACATAAATATTTTGGAGATTTCTAATTCGGTATCCCTGAAAAGTCGATTGTTATCATTCGCAAAATTCCAACACATTCATTGAATTTTCAAATGTAAATAAATAAATAAATGTAAAACCAACGAAGCAATAAAAAATCATTGTTTAAAATATATTTCACATTATTCAATATGACAGAATTACAGAGGAAATTTTTGTGAAAAAAAATTAAATACATATTTCCCTTATTTAATCTATAAGGAAAAGTGAAGAGATGATTAAGTAGTCATTTGCATAGTTATGTTTACATGTAGTAAATTGTAAGGGAAAAACTTTAATATCCGTGTGCTTTTGACAATTTTATGATTATCTGTATTTTTCACATGGCAAAAACATTGCATGATTTTATAAATTCCCTATTTCTCTTCATTCAAAGCTACAAACATTATCGCTATCTCAATTGAAAACTGTCACAGACCTTTCATACATTAGATCAAAAAAAAAAAAAAAAAAAAAAAAAAAAAAAAAAAAAAGAGAAAAAAATGTAAAGCCAAAATAAATAGAGAAAATGTATTTCCTAGAAGAAACACATAAAGTGTCACAGCCCATGGTATTCATCCTCATCCACGCAATTTGTTTTTTTTCTTCAATATTTCGGTGGTTCTTAAGGCTTCAAGTATAAATTATACATGGCAATCACTATCTGCTGATGAAACATCATACAAGACACTTATAAAGGTATATCATTCATGTGCTTAAAGCTTTACTTTTTAAATGAAAAATATTCTTCTTGAGAACCAATGGCTAAATTCAAGTATTTTTATGCATTATCCGATATCAAAGAAAATATTATTGGCTTTGCATGCGAAGAATTAATTTTGATTCTTGATTTTGACAGATTTCTCAATCACAATTTAGAATCTCATCAGAGACGATTTATATATACAGCTGTACAGAAAGAATTTCCCCCTTTTACAAATTATCGAACATTCCGATATATAAATTCTTTGCACCTTTCACTAGCATCTTTATTCGAAGAAGCTTTTCATCACACGGCAACCGGGTTTGATTATTGATAAACAGGGTAAAGGTAAGTAAGGATAGCAATACATTTTTAGGATTTTACAAAACTAAAAACGAATGATAATAAATATTATTGTGTCGGGTATAAACAAAACATAAGGATAATGATTATATTAGTTTAAATTTGAATTGGTTAATTAAGAAAAAAAATGAAACATGAAATGAGCAATAGTATATAATTTTGTAATTTTTCCAAAGTTTTTTGTTTATTATTCGTTTTTAGCTTAGTGTAATTTGTATATGTTAAATTTCGAGGAAACGAAACAATTTTTTTAAGTTTAAAAAAAAAAAGAATTCTTAATAATAATTTATAGCGATTAAATTAATAACATATATTTATAAAAAATAAGGTTTTATGAATCAAATTTTCAAACATCTTTTGCTATTTGAAAAAAAAAGTTCCATTAATCTAAAGAGGAACCTTGGTAAGAGAACTGATTTTTTTTATAAAGCTGACAGAACCAGGCAAATAATGTAGAAGTTAAAATGTCATTTATTCATAATATGACGAATATAAACTGGCACAAAAATGGGGATCATAAAAAATAACTACAGAACCACTGCTAAACACAATAGTATTTTTGGTTAAGTAGCATACAATCACAACCAAAATACACTTGAATTTTAAAAATGATATCATTTTTTTTACCTTTAGTAGTAGAACATCGAATGAACTTTTACTTTAATAATTGCCTGTCGATCCTTTATCTATGATAAAAAAAGGCGAAGATAACTAAAATTGATCGATCTTAGAAAAAATACAAACAATACAAATCTGCGAACAGGGCATAAAACACGGACCCACGAAAATTCCAGAGGTGTCTGTATGCTATTCCTCCTACAGTTCTGATCCCTTTAAAAAGACTTGGAACACAAGCTTACTTCAGGACATATAATTATGTATTCCAATGATTTCGATGACCGGTAATGTCTGATTACAAAAGATATAGACATTTCTAAAAAAAAAAAAATAATTCAATACTCTGCTTTTCCCGAAAGTGCGATGTCAATAAAACGTAATTCTATTTATAAGTTTTCTTTATTTCAATGAGCGATTTGTAAAGGTTACTAAAATAGTATAATTTTATAAAATTCTTTCAAAACGTGCTCCTTCTGCCTACCCCTTTTATTGCAGAGATGTAATCTAGGTCCTAATTTTAGTGGAGTTTCAGAGACAAAAGTCATATCTTTTATAGTAGTAGTTACCTAGTTTGATGCCTCACTGTGATTCTATATAATTTGAACTAATCTGTATCTGTTTTAAGGAAGTGCGTAAAACCGTTTTCAAATCATTTATTAAGGTAGTTCCATGTGTTGTAAAATACAGCATCTTAATGTCTTAAACTTATTAGAACCCCCTCTCTTACATGTAAAGAAGCATTTGATCGATTGCTTGCATACATGTATCATGGCTAATTTAAAGTCTTTCCGTAGTATTACTAACACAATTTCACAAACAATGTCTGTTTAATATTTTAAATTTTGACAGCGGGAAAAAAGTCGCTGTAAAAGATATAAATTATTACTTTTAACCTCTATGGGACACAATATCAATTCGCTATATCTGTAAATTCGTTATATAAAAGTTCGCTATAACCGTAGAATTTTATAAGGAATTGTTAAGCTTTTTGCCAGGGATAGCAAAAAACTAAGCTATATCCGTAAATTCGCTAAAATAAATGTGTACGTTCTTTACAACTTTTACTGAAATAGGTTAGGTATGTACTTTACTTCTTTCAAAATTTCGGCATGCACTGAGCGTTTAAGTTTAAGAACAATCTTAGTTTTGAAACACATGTAATTCATAACATGCTGTCTTTAAAAAAGTAGACCCCCTTTATATACATATGTATGATAATTTCAAATGTACCAGAGAACGTATGGGACCAGAGCGCTTTGGATTAAAGTTTGAGTTTTTTATCTAGATTTGGATTTCATATGTTTAGATATATGCATATATATAAAGCTTCTCGTGTGCATATTTAAAGGTACTTCTTAAACTCAAAAGTCAAAAGCGGGTCTAACACCGGGCGTGCCCCCCCCCCCCCCCCCCCCCGTTTGAATTTTTTCCATGTAGAACTTATATGTTCATTATATTAAAATCAAGGAAGAATAACACCTCTCATTTGTAAGAATTCGTCCCCGGACCCCCATCAGGGCTTTGCCCTTGACCCACTGGGGGCTTCAATATAACCCCCCAGAACCCTCCTGCCTTCTACTGCGCCCCCCCCCCCCCCCCCTTATGAAATTCCTGGATCCGCCACTGAAAGTAAGTCGTTTTAAAAAAAAAATCTATATAATACCGTTTTGGCTATAACATATTGATTTTTATGACGTAACAGTGTAATTACTTTATAAGTGATAAAAGAGGAAGAAATATGCCAAGAGCGGAAGGTTAGGCAGGTCTTAAGTCTGAGCCGATAACACGCGGAACACATTCACAACACCAACGTAGACAGAAACATCTTCACAACAAATTGTGGACATGATAAGTAAATGTAGAGTAATGTGTGGAATTATTCCTTCCTATAGTGTAGCTCAGACAAATAAAACTTGTACAAAATTAATTTATTGCAAGGTCCATAATATAATATTTAGAGAATAATGCTGCTATTATAATGAAAGGGAATAATCTCTGATTCAAATAATTGCTACACCTCCAACAGTTTAAATAAAGCCAAATAGAACTTCAGAAAACATCAAGATACATAGTTTAGTCAATAAGTGTTACAAAACACTTAAATAAATAAATCAAAAGTGTTACAGTACAGGTGCAACGTTTCCCTGAATATTATAAGTGTAGACCAGTAGTGCTACAATCACTTTAGAGATTTCTGGTTTCAGAGATTTTTATAGGGTTAAGATTGAAATTATTAAGGTAATCTCCATAAAAATTATATAGCTTTTCTCGGAAATACTTCAATCTTTCTTGAGGCATCTAATAATAATAATTCTAAACATTTATATACAAATAAAATTCTATTATAGAGACACATTTCCTTATGATAACTGCAGCCTGTTTACATTGACATAATTGATTTTATTACAAGACTTTATAAGGTAAGGCCCCAGGTACATACTAGCAAAAATTCCGACCATCTCTGATGATTAACCATGGGTTTGGTATTTTGTACAGAAAAGAATACTTACAATTCACACATTCAAATCTGACACATCGAAATCGATCCGTTTGCCTATATAATGCAAAATAATTCTTTATTAACTTCTTAATCATTTACGTATGCAACAAACAAACAAGGAATGTGGAATTCGTGAGATCTTTTTTCCTAACAAAGATTTTAAATGTTTAAACAGAGGATGAAAGAATTTAAAATTTCTGAAGTGCTATTCAGATTTTTGTCTTTAAGGTTTCACTTATAAAAGGGAGGAATTAATCTCATGTTTGTCAATTCAAAATCACATAAAACATTTATAATTTTTAGGTCAGATTTTTAGGTTACAAATGTCAATTTACTCCATCTGAAATCGACATATTACGCGTAGTGTCAAATGTCTATCGTTGATGCTTCCTGCTTGACTTTGAAGTTGAATCTGGTACTCTAATCCATTGACGAATATTTAGGATGGTTTGCCTCAGAGAAAACAAGGAATTTGTGACGATAATGATTATTTTTCTAGCCTAATATTGATGCTATATATTGCCATTATGTTGAAATTGTTTTCGGATATTAAGACATTCTGCAATATCACAGGATGTAACAAATATCCTCCAAATACACAAAACTAAAGTGCACCCTGTCCTCGTAACTTATATAAATGTAATTAAAGTATGAGATATAACCATAGTGTTTTATAATTTTTTTGAAACTTTAAAATTTTCGAACCCCCCCCCCCGATTTTTAAAGTAAAAAATATATAAAAAGGAGTAAAAAATTTGTTGTGTCAGTCTACGAGTTCCTTAATTTCTTAAGAAATTGTGTACACACACACACACACACACACACACACACACACACACACACACACAGAGAGAGAGAGAGAGAGAGACCCTCAAAACGTTACGATACAATTTTTCTTTTCGAAATGTGTTTATCTTTTGGTTCATATTTGTGAAATTCACAATTTAAGAAGACTTTTTAAAAATGATTTTAATACATTTTATGATCTCAATATATGGTCAAATTCATAGGTAAATCAGAAGATGAAAGCCATTTTTTCTCTTGCTGTCCTCTCAGTTACAATCCTAATTATAGACGGAGAACATGACGTAAGTATTCTTTCTACCAACATTATCTCAAGTATTATCTATAGCCTAACATTATTTATAGCCTAACATTATCTATAGCCTAACATTATTTATAGCCTAACATTATCTGTAGCCTAACATTCAAATAATAATCCTTTTGAAATTCCTTCTTTTTAGTTTACCAAGAACGTACCACCTTTAAAACCCACCTTTCTTAACTTCCTTTTTTGTTTTGTTGCGAATAATTTTACCTCTATGAACTATCTAAGTTTCATAAAAAGTTCGTGTATTGATGTTTTGAAATAAGAAAGTTCCCTCTGGATATGACGTGCATGCATAAACATAAATAAATTAAGCTGTTTATTTACTATTTAATTAAAACGAATGCTATCTTTTTCTAGAAACTGTTGAAGCCTCCGAAAAGTAAGTTAATACAATGTTTCTCAAATGTATTTTTGGATACTTAGCTTGTTGGTTTTTTTTTTTTTATAAATATAAGTAAATCTAACCAGATGAATTTAGATTTCAGAAATGGGTCTTCAAAGATAAACGTGTCTCCATTGCTCAGAAAAATCAGTATGTATATCATACTAATTTCTTTTTCTTATTTAATATTGGGATGATGTAAATAACAAACTAATCTTAATTCGTGAGATCATTTCATGGACATACCGAATTTTGATACAATGTTGAAATTTCTCTCTTTTTTTGTTGTTTTTTAACGATAGAAATATAATTTAATCGTGAACTTAGTGTTAAAACCTAATTGCATATTCTTCTTTCAACTTTTTTCACAAAATATCTTACGACGAATAAAAACCAAACTGTCAAATTCTCCTACAACATGTGGTATCTAAGCAGTATTAAGTAATAGATCAATTGTTCTACTGCATTAGAATATATTCTGAATAATCTTTTAGAGAGAAATAATTATATTTATTACATTTTCAACAGTGAAATACTGTGATTTATTTATTGAATAAAAGTGATATTCTCTCACAGTGTGAAAGGATACCAAAAATGATATTCTCTCACAGTGTGAAAGGATATCAAAGTAAGTAAAAAATAATTTCTGGCCTGTCATAAGATAGAGACAGTAACTAAGCATCTTGATAGAGCTAAGACTGCAAATATGTTGCTAAAATCCATGCGAAGTAATGTTTTCAATCAAACAACTGCTAAGCTATGACGTTTCAACTGCTCAACTATGACGTCAAGTCTATGACACTGTGTTAAGAAAAGACAGAGGCAAAGGGAAAATCAAAGAAAATGTAATAAACAGAAAATTCAATGTTTTGTAGATGAATATGGAATTTATTTCACTCGTGAGACACGATTTTTTTTGTATTTTCACTCGTGCTTCGCACTCGTGAAAATATCAAAAAATCCTGTCCCACTCGTGAAATAAATTCCATATTCATCTACAAAACATTGAATATCCTCTATGTACATGTAAAATCGAAAAATTACAGTCTACAAGTTTTATCATAATAGTAAGAATTTTTGTGAAGAGGTCCAAAGATTTATATAATTTTGACTCTAGGGCAAACAAGTTTTTTTTCAGATTTCTTTGAATTATCAAATTAAATGTAATGATAAATCTGTGTAAATTACCACATTCGTTTTAAGGAAGTTCTACTTTGGAGCAAGAACTTTTTCCGGCATCTGATAACAAACAAAGTGATGCATCTGATGATGAAATTGGAGCCAAATTAATGGACGATTTCATATATTTTCTAACATTAAAAGGTACACTTTCTTGATGCAAGTTATATGTACAGTGTTTATTCACAAATGATTTTATAAATGTTTAAATATCGATTATTGATTTCGTATAGTATGGCATAGTATTGCTTTATACTTTACGCATTTTATATTTCAGATTCAGGACTGCTTGATATGTGCCTATCATTTCGAAAATGACGACAACGACCAAAATTTTAAAGAGGACAAACAAGCCAAAATATGTCAATGTGTGAAGAGTTTGCTTCAAAATATACTTTAATTTGATTGTGGATTTTATTATGGTTTTTTGTCAGTTAAAATAATTAAGGTTTATTTTAAATAAATGGCTTGTAATATCACATTAAGTTTTACTTTTAAAGCCCGCCAGACTTATTTTTTTGCGGTACAGTTATGATTATTTTGATTACAGAGTATTTGAAAAAATAAACACTAACAAAGATAGTTTACTTTCTATTACACTAAGCAAGTTTGCATTCAGCCGTTCAGCATATTTTTAAAATATATAATTGAAAAACAATTCCAACATTAATTACCAATTTTAGTAAAAAAAAATTTAAATTTCATTACATTTGAAATTTATATCTATTAAAAGCCCTGGTCAATATTAAAAGTACAGTGTTGTATAGAATCTTGAAGAAAGCAGAAACTGGACCAATTTGATTAAATTCTGTAAATAAATTCCTTTGTCAGAAGAGCAAGCTTAACACCGAAAATAATAATAATGGCAATAAAAACCTCGGGGTGTGTTTATAAACCTGTCTCTTATTACTTAACCATTGACGTCAAGACTTATAAAAATCGTATTTCCTCAGATTAAATTTTCTTACTTCACCCTGATTACATGAACACCACTAATACATGTGTTATTATACTCTGGTAATAACATTAGTAGGTTATATACATGCACTTTATTTTAGGTCAGCCTAAAACTAAAATAGGCCAGAAAAGTGTCAATATTTCATCATAATAAGCACTTGATAGAAGGAAGTAAAGTGGAATACATTAATATATGTATTTCTTTATGATAAAGATGATGACTTCAACTTTTCTACGTCAACCTACCTTATCTATGTAACAATATACCATTATCATTGCGTGTGGAGCTTTTCTCTCTGTGAAGCATATTCTATGTACAAATAATTTATAGAACGAGGAAGGCTATTGACAAATAAGTGGATTACACAAGGATATCAACAATCTTGTCTGAAGTCAACATTTTTCAAATTCTGTGGTCGACACAATGACCTTGTTTGCAAATACAGTCTGTCGTTATGTAGATTGTTGGCCAAGGTCTTTCATACAAATGATTAGGCCACTATTTTCTCACTGAATTGACAAAGGATCTTCCCGTTAATATTAATGTAACGTGTACTTAATAAATAACGTTTTTCTAAAGCAAAATTCACACTGCATTGACAACAGATGTTTCCGTTTACCTACGCGTCATGACAAGGCGCACGCGGTGGGTGTAACCAGTAGACAAGAGATGCTTTTTCTCTATGACATCTGATCCCACCTCTGTTTTCAGATGTCCTAGTTGGCTCTGCACATAATTTGAATGGTTTAGGAAGACTATTGAGAATGATAACTGTTCGTTATCTTCACATTTCATTATGATATGAAAATCTGCAAACCGAAGGCAATCTCAGTCGGTAGATCTTTTATAGCATAATTATGATGAAGAAAATAAAAAGCTTATTATTTTGAAATGAATAACTCTGTTCTATTAAGTATGCATTAAATACAAGATTCTAAAGAATTATGCGTTTTATTTGTCAGCTTTTTCATCTATAATAAAGAATCTCGTCCTTACCTTTTGCTGGGTTCTGAAAGGCTTTCCCAAGGCTACGTGACAGTATCAAAGTATAAAGGGTATTGATGAATGGCTCTTTGTATTTTAGTTCCTGATAAGAGCTTAATCAAGATACAGATCCGTGACAAATTTAAAAAGATTCTGTTTTCTTTGGATTTCAGTTTTATTTTTTGTGTTATTATTGTTCTGAGAACCAATGCCATTTGTGAACATATATCCAGATATGCTTTGATAGACCAGATTTTCATAATGTGGTTTCAAAACTACAGATAACCTGCATTTAAGTTCGAAATAGCCCTGGGCATAAGATTTGTACTAATAGGGATAATATTTTAAATAGGAATAGATTTTGAAAAATCTACATGACAATCTCCCAGAACAGCAGTGACACATTAAGCTAAATCTATAAAAACGATCTTGGGTCGAGGCCTCTGCTGGTGGACTGTTAGTCCCCGAGGGTCTATACAGCCCAGTAGCCAAGTACTTCGGTACTAGCTTAAAAATACGGATCTATGTATTCAATTACTGTGGTAAAATTAAAACATTTATTTCAAAATTAAGGATGATCTCCCTCATGCATAGTTCTGATCCTTCGACGTATTTGGCGCCAGTCTTTGGCACCTTTTCTCGGCTCTTCAAAGTCTTTTTTATTTAAATATTTTGGATTTCCAAAGTTTTGGCTTGAGCATCACTGAAGAGACACAACCTGTCGAAATGCGCATCTGGTGCATCAAAATTGGAATCGTATATGATTTACATTCCATACTAATTCCTTCAAATCATAGCGGAGGGGCTATTGAGTCCAGTCCTTAACAGAGAATCATATTTTCATCGAAAAATATAGGAAAAATCTTTCTCCTCTTAAAAATAAAAAAGGGAACACAATAAGTCAAATAAAGAATCATAAAGTATATCGTTTCAGTTTCTTTCAATTCATGCCCACAGGTTCGGTATATGGCTAACATAGGGGGGTAAGGGTTAGGTCTTATATAGAAAAAGATATATTTTAATATAAAATTTTTAAAATATAATAGGATTTTTGGAGGATAGCAATTCACAGGAAAAAAATCCATTAAAGGCGTTGATTGTAGTGGTTGAAAATTGCTGAAAATTGAACACCTGAAATATCAGCACAGCTCTTAATACTTTAGTTACCTCCCTATAATCAATTACCGCTTATTATTCTCATACTCACAACCACTGTCAACTCCTAAGATAATGCAATTTTACTCTTTAAACATTTTCCAAAAACTTCAACCACCATCAAATTTTCAATTATCTAATTATCCGGTTAATGAAAAAGGTGAAGCTTTAACAGTTTCTTAGAATATAAGCTACTTAGGGAAAAAGATTTGTGTTAGAACGCATTTTGAAAAATTACGCACTTAGAATGTTTTTTCTTCAAAATGCGTTAAATTTAGGTAGGACCAACTTAACGCACTTTGAAAAATATATTTCTTTTCAAAGTGCGTTAATATCGACCATATCAACGCATATCAACGCACTTTGAAAAAAATGTTCATGGCTTAGTCAATATTCTTGGAAATTTCAGGTATGATAAATAATTATTTGAACCTGGTTGGAAAACTTTTCGGAGATGACGTCACTTCAGGATCTGAGATATAGACGTTAGAAGATTTTTAGGGATTGTCTTGTTCCCAAAGGTTCTCGTAAATGTTATAAAAGGGAAATGGGTCTTTTATAAATACTGGAGGGACAAATATATGTAATGTTTACAGAGAGATTATCAGATATGGTGACAGATGGACATCTGAGTACAGTTTAGTAAAGGTCATTAATTGTTTGATTTTTATGGCAATGAACATTAATGAACTTTATTAATTTTAAATGAACTAAAATCCACTGAACTAAGGATTACCCTATACTTTTTATTGTATTTAGAATTTTCTAGTTTGTTTCTTCAAATATGATCCTTAGGGATACGAGAAATGCGACAAAATGTCCAAGTTTGTATGCTCATTGAAAATAATTTTACCGCACAATATGCTGGTCTTTTTATAGTTATTTGATAAGTATTTAGAAGTATGAAAAAATGTTTATTCACGCACAATATGGTGGCCTTTGAAACTTTTATTTGATTATATTAAGAGGTATGAAAAAAAAATATTTATGCACTACAATTTTTTTTATTTGTATTGTATTTTATTTTGTAAAGATACTTTGGTGAAAGTATAGTCAGTTGGCTATTGTTGCTTAGATCAGCGATATGGCCTTTGAGCCTCTCTTCTTAAATATAATAGGGTGCGTTATTTTTTTCAGGAAAGGTTATCTCAATTTTTTTTCATCTATTTAACTTAAACTCAAATTTATTGAGAGGCAGTATATCACTGTCGTACCAGTTATGTAAATACATTTATTTGAGAAGGAAAGATGAAAAATTGGTCTGAGAAACCTTCTACCTGTCTTCTTCTCGTTCTCGATGAAGGTAGATCAATTCAGTTTTTCGAAAGTAATACAACAAAATAATACTGTCCATTACTAAAATCTAAGTCCAGAATTTTTGTTTTATACATTTTCTTTTTCATTCAAAGTGCAGTAAGCGTCTCCATGGTAAAAAAAAATGTCGATATACACTCTTAAATTTTTTTTGGTTGATTTTGTCCCAAATTTATCGCACATTTTTTTCAAAGTGCATAATAACTGTACATATCGACGAACAATAGCATTTTTATTATTATTATTATTATTATTATTATTATTATATATATATATATATATATATATATATATATATATATATATATATATATATATATATATATATATATATAAAGCACCTTAAACTAGCAAAACTGCCCTGAGGGAAGTAATATAAAACATAGATGAAATATATGGAGATATCGAACAGTATTCAAGCTTAAAAGTCCATTAAACAATACAAAATAGGAGCAGAGCAAACACGGACCTCCAAAACATCAGAGGTGGGATCAGGTGCCATGGAGGAGTGAGCATCCCATGCAGACCGGTCACATCCGCCGTGTGCTCCTTGTCAAGATCGGGAAATAAGCGAAAAATCCGTCGACAATTCAGTGTGTAAATAATGGCCTAACAATTAGTATGAAAATCGTCAGTCAGCATTTGATTCAATGATAAATTGTATTTGCTGACAAGGTCATTGTATCGACCATAGAGTTTACGAAATGATGACTTTAAACGAGACTGCTGATATTCTTGTTTCATCAACTTGTTTGTCAATAACTTACCTCGTTTTAGAAATTGTACATATGTAGAGCATGCTCTTGCGTATCTAATCAACTGAGAGATATAAACCCCGTGTGCAGGTGATGAAGGTATATTGCTGCATAAGTAAGGGAAGTTGACGATTGAAAAGTTAAAGTCATCACGTTTATCATAAAGCTTGGTTGTTAGATTACCAAAACGTCTTTTACAAGTAAAATATCCAAATATGAAACAGACGTGTCAGACTCTGTGGTATCTTTTATCTCAAGTTCACCAGGACATATCGTATCGACAAAAGAATGGAAATAACCATTGTTAATTGACAATACGTCGTTGATATATCGAAATGTCGAGTTGAAGGCCACAGCAAGTGTTTTCTTCTTTTCACGTATAAGATTTTGGACAAATTCTGCTTCATATGAATATAAAAAAAGGTCTGCTAATAACGGGGCGCAATTGGTACCCATGAAGACCTGGTCTCCAAAAACCACATAGATATTGTCGATCAGAAACTCAAGCATCTTTTTAATGTCAACTTCAGAGTACTTGTGTGTGCAATCAGAATGTTTTTTAACAAAATAATTTTGCAAATGACCATTGACAAGGTGAGTAAATTTACGTGTTCCATTTTTATTGAAAAAGCAGATGTCAATGATATCAAAAAGCCTGCACTTTAATTTATCTTGGGGAATGGTTGTGTATAAAGTTGAAAAGTCGTAAGTTTTTAAGCTGTTGATTTTGGTAAAATCTTGTGATTTCAAATTTTCCAAAAGTTCATTGGAATTTTTAAATATCCACCTCTGATTTACACCACTTCTCGAATATATCGTTGTACAGTACTCTTGAAGTTTCTCCTTCACTACTGTTAATTTCTTAGTGAGGAGTAAAGAAAAGAGGCTTGGTTGAACATTTACTAGAACCCGCTATGTATCTTTGTTTGTAAGGATTTTTATGAAGTTTCGGAATCCAATATACATATGGTAATTCAAATTCATTTTGGATGTTTGGAATATAAAAAATATTCAAAACTGACATATGATTTTGAAGAATTTTTTCCTTAGAAAGGGAACTATGAGAATAAGTTAGATTACCACTTGTAGAATTAAATCCAAGTTCCTCTAAAATACATTTAATAGAATGAGCCTTACAAACAAAGTCAATGTTGTTACCTGCTTTGTCAGCAGGGACCAGTACGTACTGATCATGTAATCTATCATATAATAATCTATAATAATCACTTCTGGATTATTGAATACAGAAGGATAGATGGTTCTCATATTGCCCCTCAATCTTTTAATGCGCGATTTTAACATACATCTGATACATTTAATCCATTCTTTCAAAGTGTCAAGGTCTTCTTTTTCCTGTCTGGCCCATCGTCTGGCGTAATCCTCTACAGAATCCATAATATTTATGAAATTCCGACGCACGCCAGTTGAAGGATCGGGGTTCCCTATATTTAGGACCTTTTAAAATGAGTGATCTAAGGTCCTCATTATTAACTATATATTTACGTCACCAGTAATAACGTGTCCAGCAGGACTATAGTTATAGGGTGAAGAAGAACATGAACACGATGGAGGATTATGTTTCAGATATTCGATATCCAGGCCTTGTAAAGTTTTCTTGTAATTAAAAAGTTTGGAAGGAGTAGTCAATGTATATTTGTAGGAAATACAAGGTGTAGTCTTTAACTTGAAATATGGTGGAATACAAGACTGGACCCTTTTGTGATTAAGAATATTACTTATATTAACCGCGTCAATTCCTTTGTTGGCATATTGAAGTTTAAGGAAAAAACGGATTGTTTTAGCTGCCTTTTCTTTAGTAAAACGTGGGGGTTGAAAAAGCCTATGATTTGCAATATCCATAATGACAGATCCGAGCCTATATTTTGGTGTCGAGGAATCAAAAAATGGACTTTCCTTGACCTTTTCAAGAAGACTATTTAAAAGTTTCAAAGAGACAGAGTAAAGTTTGGTGCGAATATGATGTAGACCTTACTGTTGATTAACGTAAGGTAGTAATGAATCAAAAGAGACATCGTGTATTAAAGGTTTATTGTAAGACCGATGCCCATGACTACGCTTACGTCTCTGTATATGGTTAAAAAGTCCCATTACATTTACATTGCTACACTGTGGACTGGAAAGATTTCCAACACTATCGACATTGTCATTACATCCATAGGGAAAGGCTGTTCCTAGTTTTCTAATCCAAAATTCTTCTCGTTGTCTACGGAAAGGTGTACTCAGTGATGGACTGTTTGTGTGGTGGTAAATCTTTTCTAGAATTCTAACTTTCATTGACAAAATAGAATGATCAGGTAAATTACAATGCTTGTATAAAAGCTGCTGACCCCCATTATTTATCTGAAATCTATGACCTGATATTCTTTTGTTAAGTGATCCCTTGGTTTCACCAACATAAACAAGTCCACAAAGATTACACTCTTTTCCGTAGAAAGCATAAAGAAGTTCACTTTTATAAGGATACCCACTTTCTTTATGCTATAAAGCATATTTTACAACTCTTAAAATAATATAACTGCCCTAAGTGAAGAAATATTAATATGGAAAGCACAAAGAAATTCACTTTTATGAGGATATCCACTTCCAACCCAATCTGGGGTTGAACGTTGTGCTGTTTATATTAATATTTCTTCATTTAGGGCAGTGCAGGGCTTAATGTGTCCGCAGATAGTTAAATTTGCTGGATGCCTTATATGGAATCAACTGGGATCAACCGAAGCCGATCCCAATAATGGCCTAACAATGTGTAAAAACGTCAGTCAACAATCGACGTAATGATAGATTTTATTTGAAGACAAGGTCATAGTATCGACGATAGAATTTGCAAAGTATTGGCTTGAAACGGGACTGTTTATATTTTTGTTTTTTACTTATTTGTCAAAAACTTGATTCGTTTTAGTAATTGTTCGTTGGTAGAACAAGCTCTTGCGAATCAGCTGGGACACATAAATCCATTTGCAGGTGACAATGGTACTTTCAAATTATGGTATTTAAAATATTTTAAATTAAGTTATTACTGAAATG
The DNA here is from genome assembly GCF_033153115.1 of Saccostrea echinata. Lineage (NCBI taxonomy): Eukaryota > Metazoa > Mollusca > Bivalvia > Ostreida > Ostreidae > Saccostrea > Saccostrea echinata. The sequence continues at coordinate 8,765,804 of NW_026889772.1, forward strand.
TTACAACCTACATGTGGCATCTTGTAAATAAATCGCTGCATAGAGTATTCACATACTGGAGTATATGACATCCATACTTTTACATGACTGACCTTAGCAGATTTCGGTGATAGATAAGAAACAGCTATTGTCATTATATTTGTCTACGGAAAGATGGCCCCAACAATTATAACGATACTTGGTTTGAGTGCAGGTAATTCTTGTATTCTCTTCATTTTTCGGAATTCTTAAATTTAAAATTGAGAAATTTTTAGTACATGTATCTTTGTACGAAATTTTTTTTAGGTGACATTAAGGTATATTGCCTAACACTTCAAACAATAAAGAATCTGAATGTTGAATTAGAAACTGAAGAATGATTTCTATTTTATTTGATATTATGGATAAGTTGTCATTGTCTCCTCTCAACCTCCTCCTTGTCCTCATGGCTGGATAAGCCGTGGGTCCTCCTGTTACGTGTTTATCAGTGACACCCCAGAAGACTGGATGACGGCAATGGTAAGAGTTTTTATTTATTTTGTAGAAACTATTCTTAGATTTTCGCTCATTGAGTGGGTTTAGTGCTACATAGATAATTCAATATTGATAAAACTTTAAATTTACAACCGAAATAAGTGTTGTTTTCTCAGTAATATCTGTAGCTGTGAAGTGTAGGCTATGAGTAAAGATTTATCGATTTGAAAATATACAAGAGACTATACCATGGGAGGCGATCATAAGAATTTTTTTTTTCAAATTATCGTAAGTGTGAGTTTGCTTACCTTCATCCCGGTAGAGCTAATGAAAATTTCGAAAAATTTCTGCTCCTCCTTCTATTACTGAAACCTAGGAGCATGTCTTACTTCCTGTAAAAGCCTCTAACAAAATTGTCACGTGATCAGTGTGACCAGTTAAGACCTAACAGACAACCATCATAGGCATGACCTTCTAGCTTGATGTACTTCTGTATTCTTGTCAAAGCAGATAAACTACGTTTTATCTTTCTTTTATTTTATAATTTCAGTCATATTGCAATGTCCTCCATGCAAAGTTGGTGGAAATTGAATCAGTTACTGAGGACGAGTTCCTTCGCATACATTTAGCAGACAGCAAAGCCACAGGTTACTAGTAATGCAATTGAATTTGTCTTTTAAATTTGAAAATTTGATTAACTAATTTATTTTTCTTGTTTACTTTATATTGATTTTACCTACCCTTCACAAAGACGCATATTACACAGTTTACAAGAATTGTGCGGCAAACTGGTTGCAAACAAGTGTTTTTTTTGTAGCTTGTTTCTTAGGTACATGTCTAAACGTGCGTACATGTGAAGATTTTGTCATAAACTCTGTTAGACCTTTGTTTTAGGTGGATACTGGATTGGACTTTCTGACATCCTGGTAGAAGGAGACTGGGTATGGACATCTACTCAGTCGAACCCAACGTACAGTAACTGGAATCCCGGACAGCCAGACAATGTACATCATCATCAGGACTGTGCACAATTGTATGGACCGTATGGATTTCATTGGGACGATGGTTCATGCAATGATGCTAACAATTTTATATGCGAGAAAGCGTAAGCTATTAGAATAATTCACTTGCATCAGAAAATTCTGATTTGATGAGTCTTCTTTTCTACCTTAAATATTTTAGTGAAAATAAAATGATTCAGAGAATTTAGGCTAAGTGTATTACTTTAATTTTTTCTTAAAAAAACTATTAAATATTAGCATAAAAAAAAATAAAATAAATAAAAAATAAAAATTAGAATATGATGATAAATTTTATGACAAATATCTATTTTGCTACCTTTCTGTTCCAGAATAGACGATGAAACTGATGTCATCGGTTGAAATCATGATTAGCTTAAGAGCACAAACATTCAATTTATAATGATAATTTGATAACTGAGTTTCATATTAAATATTAATTAGTTCACATACAATACTTCTGAATAACTAACTGAAAATAAACTTTATTATGAATTTTGATATGAATTCGTAGTGTTCTTTAACAAAATAAAAAAACGAGGGATATTCCAAAAATAATGACACTTTGTTGTTTTTGCCCACATTTATTAATCCTTGATCCTTTTATTCGTTCCTGCCCTTCGAAGTACTCACCCTTAGCCTGGATACACTGTTTTAGACGATCAATCCACTTCTGGAATCATTTTTCATACTCCTAAATAGGGACACCCATCATATACTTACAAATTGCAGACCCAAGGGTATTTCGTGATATCTTTTTCCAGATAGGTGGAATTTTAGTTTTGGGAACAAAAAGAAGTCACACGGGGCTAAATCTGGGGAAAAGGGGGTGGAGTGGGGTGGGTTGGTAGGACAGTAACCTTTTACGTTTATAAATACTTCGTCACAATGCGTGCTTTGTGTGCAGGCGCGTTGTCCTTCAAAAGTCGGAGATACATCATACCCGTTTTAGGAATCATTTCATTGCTATTGAATTATTATGATACGATTCGTGGGTCAAAGCAGATAGACGTAAATTAAAAATATTTTAATTTGTTTTTTTGCTCTGTATACCATATCGATATTCACGACGTCAAGCGTGGCGTCGCAATATTTTATGAGGTAGTTCTTAAAAATGTTAAATTTTGCGATATAAAAGCAATTATCTACATTTATATTACGAGAAAACAAACCCTAAGACATATTAATTTTTTCACATAGATTTATTTCAAATCAATTATATTTTAAGATACCAAAGGGGGAACAGTTTCGACTGCACCATTTAAAAGTTAATGATATTTGTTGAAAAAAAAATCTTGCCTGAAAACGAGCCGAAATCGACGTTTTTCCTATATAATTCAATACAATAACGTCGAAAATGTTACAACAATGGCATCTTTGGGATTTAATTACATAAAAACGATGCAGACGAATTTTATAAAATTTTCAGAGAATGTAAAACAAAGGTAGAGGAATCATATAGCTAATTTTAATGGTATGTTTTCGGACATTTTTAAAATGCCCGCAAACCCGCGACCTACGTTAAACATATGTCATACGTGCAGTCTTCATGTTCCCGGTTTTAAAATAAAACAGTTCATACAAAAACATGAAGGAATGTAAAGTTTCTATTAGAGATAAATTTGACGATTCCTTTCCTGATCCCATGTCTTCTATTTCAAAATGTTCTGTCAAAAACTGTAAAACCTGTGATGTTTTTGATTGCAAGATCTTCATTTACTAAGTCTTGTAATCTTACGGGACAGAGCTTCTATACCAAAACTTTGGAAAATCGGAACGGCAAATCTTCTAATGTTGTCTAAGGAATAGAATGGACCCTTTGTGGGCTGATTATTTGTTGGTGAAACCAAGGGTTTACGTACTAAAAGAATATCGAAGCATAGATTCCAAATTAAGAATGGGGGCCAGCAGCTTCTTTACAAGCACTTTAATTTACCTGATCATTATATTTTGTCAATGAATGTTAGAATTCTAGAAAAGACTTACCATCATTCCAATAGCCCATCATTAAGTACACCATTTCGTAGACAACGAGAAGAATACTGGATTAGAAAACTAGGCACGACCTTTCCATGTTGTAGCAATGACAATGTCGATAGTGATGGGAATCTTTCAAGTTCATAGTGTTACAGTAGCAATGTTAATGTGATGGGACTTTTTAACAATGGACAGAGACGTAAGCGTAGTCATGGACATCGGTCTTACAATAAACCTATTATACACGATGTCTCTTTTGATTCACTACTACCTTAAGTAAATAAATAGTTTGGTCTTCATCACATTCGAACCAAACTTTATTGTTTCCCATTGACTGTTTTAATGGTCTTTTTTTTTTAAACAAACAAAGAAAGTCCATATTTGGATTCCCCGACACCAGAATACAGACTAAGGAGGAAATTCCTCAAAATCTGATGTCAGTTTTAAATATTTTTAACATTCCCTTTAATCAAAATGGAATTGAATCCAAAACTATACAAAAATCCCTACAACATTGATATATATATATATATATATATATATATATATATATATATATATATGACATATGGCTTTAGGAGACCAAGGAGGATATATTTTCTGGCTTAGGGAGACCACTGGATTAAGGCGACCTTTTTCGGTCTCCCTATTATTTTGACCTCATCAGTATTGCAAATGTCTTTTTATAGATAAATAAACAGTCTGCCATTAAATATTATTAATCTTTAACTCTGTTATTTAACATTCAAAAGTTGTCTAATTCCTATCATCTTCCCTAAAAAAGAAAAGAATGTATAACCTACGTATAATTTCAAAGGATAATTTTTCTGCATTTTGGAGACCATGAAAAACATGCAATTAAACAAAAAATCTAGCATATATATTTTTTCCGCTTTTGATATGTTCTAATGAGTGTTTCTTTAACTTAGTTTTCCACTTTTTATGTTAAAAACCTAAAAAGGAAAAATATTGTAAATTTATGGACCATGTTTTGAATTCTTAGCAAGTGCTTTCCGTCATTTGTTCCGAATGCCATCGGAATGCCTCTTCAGTTTTCAGAAAATGACCTCTGAACACCATGAATGTTGAGAAATTTGGGTAAGTAACTAAAATGATACAGTAATAAGTTGTAATTAAGAATACGCAAGACAAACATTCGTGTTTTTTTTGTTTTTGTTTTTGTTTTTTTTTTTTTGCCTAGTAATTTAGCTTTTAAGAGAAAAAGTATGATTTTAAATAATCATTAGACTATAGTTCGGTATATAAAATCCTGAAGGAAATTCGAAATAAAGTTAAATGATAGGCCCCTATATTTTTAATTCTTTTATGCAAGTCCACAAACAAATGCAGAAAATATTTAAAGATTAGGCCGAACGTAGAAAAAAATAGTCTCGCAAGTTGACGCAGCTATGTCGAGCTTAAAAATTTAAATTAAACTTTCTGTAAACATCATGCAGGACATGATCATCATGATATAGTATAAATGAAACAGACCCTGTAAGAAAAAAATAGCTGTAATTTAATAATTATTTATTAATATAATGTGGTCCTCTGCTGTTAAAATGCATATGCAGTAAAAAAAGGGTGAAGCAGATTTGATACAATACATGGCTGAAGGAACGTACGAAATGAAATTTAGGTATACTATAGAAAACATTGCTCCTTTATGTTTGGACTCCCTCAATAATAACCTCTGATGATCTATTTTTTACTTTTGCTTTTGGTCCCCCTAAATAATAACCTCTGGTAATGTATTTTTCTTTTGCTTATTAAGAAATCTTTAGTTTGTAGCCTCCCCCAACCTGAAACTGAAAAATGTTGTTTGGTTGTGCTCACCCCCCCCCCCTCCAACTAAATTACGTACGGGCCTACTCTCCATCCCTGAGGTTTTCTTTCACCAAAGAAAGATTAATTGGTAACAGTTCAGATATATAGCAATATTTACGGAAGGGAATATTCTCGTTAATTATGAAGATGTGACAGTAACTAAATGTTACACAGTGAGTGTAACATTTATTTAATATTATTGTAACAGTTAATGTTTACAAATAGTGAAATACTGATACTATGAAATTTTAATGGATATATAGAAAATATACAAGTACAACCATTATTGTAAACCACATACACGAAAAGCTTTTTTTTTTCCAAGCAATTGGAAATTCTTTACAAATCATTATCGCAGCCTAGTTCCCTTCATTATTTTCAGCAGTTCAGTGACGGAGATAAAATGATCATTTGGGGTTTATACCCCCCCCCCCTCCCCACCAAATGAAACTAAAAAATGTTTGGTTTTGGTCCCCTTCAACTGAAATTGATTCCTACTTACCATGCTTACAGGCTTAACTAAGATGTGACAGGGAGTGTAAAAACAATAATTGTTCAGACGGATACATAAGCTGATATAAATATCAAATTTTAATGGATAGATAGAAATTAATATACAATTACAACCATTTATTATAAACTACATAAAGATAATTTTTCAAGCAATTTGAAATTCTTCATTTTTTAAGATAATATTTTATTTCGTATATATATGTTTATAGGTTTATTCGTATCAACAAATCTGTGTACGAGTTAATAACGCACCCTGGGTTCCCTGCATTTTCAGTGACAGAGAACCAGATATAAGAATGCAGGGAAACAAGCCTTGTTACAAGGTTTGAGGTTTGTTTATTTTATATTTTAATTTACACTTTTTTAAAATTATTATGCAAAACTCTGTGTGCAGATGAATATTTACATTTTAATGTTATAAGTCGTTTGTTTTGTGGTTCATTTATTTGCGGTGACTGTCCCACGTGTGTTTACCTGTTTACATTCACCTACTGGTAACGGGACGTTTCGCCCCTATTGACGTTTCGCGCCCAGACCATTCGCCCCTAAAGACGTTTCGCGCCGAGACGTTTCGCGCCCAATTTAATCTACATTGTCTACAACGATATATTACGATGTTTTAAGATAAATATTTATATATAAGGTTAATATTGACTGTGTTAAAAAAAGTTCTAAGGTTACTAAAAACCTTTAATGTTTTAAAAGTTGTTGAAAATAGGCTTATACCATAATTAAATGTACAATTATCCATGTGCAGATATAATTATGTTTATTCATCAATCATAATTGTCTGATTCAGTTTTGTAATTAGGGTGTTATAACTATAATTTGGAGACTCTCCATGTTAAGATAAAGAGGAGAATTAAATTATGAGACGGGTGTCAAGTTCATTTTACCGTTGCTCAATAGCTAGGATGCACACTGACTCCAATTTTCTTTGCGATTTTGAGTAATGCTATATGCTATATAAGTGTAACAGGGGTGTCACTATGGAAGTATATAACACAACACTCCTGTCAGGGTTCATCAGATTTATTGCACAGTGGAGTGATTATATATATATTGTGTTGTATTGTGTAAGCCCATTCTATGGGAATAGGCTTTCCCACAAATTGTTAATATAGAAGCATCTACATGAATGGTGATCAGAAATGGAAATCTGTCCAAAGTCAAGAATGTCTTTTTTTTAATATATATATAGTCTGGTCAGATCAACCATTGAACAAAGAATGGTCTTAATAAAGCGGGAAAACTCCAACCCAGTCAATAAAACCAATAGAATCAGACCTTTCAAATCAATAACCAATAAAAACCAAAATAACAATAACCACTTCCAAAACACCTGACCAATGCCCTTAGGTATATATATAAGTATGTACAGATAAGGGAGAACTAAGGGGTGGATCTAGGTTTTGAATAACAAATTTAAATAAAAGTTAAAAAATATATTCTGGCAAGTTCTGTTACTTTATTTTAAACAAATCCAACACTATTACAATCTCCCCCCGGTCGCGGAATGACGTCCACGTCATTCAAATGGGAAACTATAATCCTGAAATATAAAGCATAAAAATACATAATATACAATTAAAACATTATTTAGATGATGCAGACACAAGGTTTAACAAGGCTAACTGGCAAACACTGGAGTCAACACTCTCTAAAGTTCCTTGTTCCATCAAACTCTTGATAAAATTGGCTCTCTGTAACCAGTCTGGCTGTGTCTGACTCATCATCACAAAGTCCTTTGTCCAAGGTGGTTTACTTTTGTTTCTAGTTGATCTCCTTGGTGCTGGTACTGGTACTTGGGTATCTTGTGTTGAAGGCTCTTGCTCCTGATGAACAGTATCATCAGCATGCGAAGGCATATCATCATCAATATCATCGTCAACTTCATCAACATCATCATTATGCTCTTCATCCTCTTCAGCATGGTTCCCAGGCTCATCCTGGTGGAGAGCGTCCTCTCCAGAATCCATAACTGAAGATTCCTCAGTCAAAGAATGGTCGTCACCATCTTGACTGGGAATTCCTTGGTGTGAATTTTCTGACTGCCTTATAGGGTAACCTATAAAAGAAAATTCGCTATCTGAATCTGATAAATTCTCATTAGAAATTATTGTTTCTATTGGAAATTCTCTTCTTGTTGCCTTCTTTCTATATCTTGGTGGTTTTGATGGAGGAGGTGTAGACTTCTGTAATTTAGAACCTATTGGAAGCAATAAATTTCTATGTAGAACTTTACATCTTCCTTCACCGTCCTCTCGTTGAACTTTGTAAACAGGTATGTCTTTATTAGATTGAGCAACGACTACATAAGGCTCATCTTCCCACTTATCAGCGATCTTATGCTTTCCATCATACGATACAATTTTCACCAAAACTCTGTCTCCGACCTGTACAGTAGCCGCTCTTGCCCTTAAGTTGTAGTTTTCCTTCTGCCTTTGTTGGGAATGCTTGATTGCTGTATTAGCTAGCTTATATGCATCTTGTAGTCGTTCTTTCAATCTGTTGATGTATTTAGTATTGCATTTTTCTTCATCTGACTGCTGAGGAAATCCAAAGATGATATCAACCGGTAATTTAGGCTCTCTCCCAAACATTAAGTAAAATGGCGAGAATCCTGTTGAATCATTTGTTGTGGCATTATATGCGTGAACCAAGGAATTGATGTGACTTTTCCAATCAGGCTTTTGGGAGTTTTCTAAAGTTCTCAGCATGGAAAGAAGAGTTCTGTTAAAGCGTTCTGTTATACCATTACCCATCGGATGGTAGGGGGTTGTTCTTGATTTGGAAATTCCTAAAAGAGTACATAATTCTTTAATGATGTTGCTGCAGAAATTTGTTCCTTGATCCGAATGTAGTTTTTCTGGAATTCCATAATGTAAAATGAAATGATTGAAGATAGCTTCAGCAGTTGTTTTGGCTGTCTGGTTTCGAGTAGGTATTGCCACCGCAAAACGGGTAAAATGGTCTGTAATGACTAAGATGTTTTGTACTCCTCCCTTTGCTGGTTCTAATGTTAGGAAATCCATGCATACAAGTTCCAGTGGCTGGGATGTTTGGATGTTAACTAATTCAGCTCTCTGGTCACTTGTCTTAGTCTTTATACATCTTTCACAACAATCAATCCAATCGATGATATCTTTCTGCATCTTTGGCCAATAAAATCGTCGTCGCACTAATGAAATAGTCTTGTCTCTGCCCAAATGTCCCATCTTATTGTGCAGGTGATGTAATACAGTTGGAATGGTTGACATGGGAATGACAGATTGATGGATGGTGCTATCTTCTGTTTTCACTTCTCTCAATAGGATGTTTTCTTTGACTTTGAATTTGGAAAAATTCCTGTAGAAAATTAAGTCATTTTCAGTGTTCAAAGAATCCCTATCTGGTCTGGTTCCTAATTCCACTTGGGTTTTCCAGAAAGAAACAGTAGGGTCTTTATCTTGAATAGCTGATATGTCTAAATGATCTGCTATTTCTAAACTTGGCTGCATAAGCTGGCAAATAGCATCATCTATGGCTAAAGTCTCTGCATATGGCTGTCCAATTTGGCATATAGCTTTAATAGAGTCGCTGTCAATGGTTTCTGTGTTGTCGAGTCTGGAAAGTCTATCCGCATCTGTGTTTGATTTTCCCGGTCTGTATAAAATTTTGAAGTTGAAGGAGGCCAAAGCAGAAATCCAACGATGTCCAGTAGAATCTAATTTTGCAGTACTAAGAACATAGGTAAGTGGATTGTTGTCAGTGTAGACAGTAAATTCCTTTCCTTGTAGATAGTCGGAAAATTTTTCAGTAATCGCCCACTTCAATGCCAAAAATTCAAGCTTGTGAGTTGGATAGTTCTTCTCAGACTTGCTCAATCCTCTGCTTGCGTATGCAATGACTCTATCTTTTCCTTCCTGTTCTTGATATAATACTGCACCAAGACCTGTCTGGCAAGCATCCGTGTGCAACTTAAATGGTTTGGTGAAATCTGGATAACCTAGAACAGGTGGTGAAGTAAGCTTATCCTTAAGTAAAGTAAATGCCTCCTGTTGTTCTTGTTCCCATTTCCATTTTGGGTCTGGTTTCTGCTTCCCTCTAGACTTCTTTCCAACAGCCATAATGTCAATTAATGGTCTGGCAATTTTTGCAAAGTCCTGTATAAATTTACGGTAATAACCCGCAAAGCCTAAAAATTGCCTAACTTCCTCTGCATTTGTTGGAACTGGCCAGTTTTTGACTTTCGACAACTTGTCTGGGTCTGGCTCCACCCCATCTTCAGACACGATGTGTCCGACATATCTAACTTTCTTCTTGAAGAGTGAACACTTCTTGGGAGAAAGTTTAAGCCCATATTCTCTGATACGCTGGAATACTTGCTGCAAGCTGTTAATATGTTCCCTGAAAGATTTTGAAAAAATAATCAAGTCGTCTAAATATATAAAACAAATTTTAAGATGTAAATCACCTAAGCATTGCTCTTGTAGACGTTGGTAAGTTGCAGGTGCGTTAGCTAAGCCAAAACTCATTTTATTAAACTCATAAAATCCAAGAGGGCCCACAGTAAATGCAGTTCGTTCTTTATGCCGCTCTTCGATTTCTATTTGGTGGTATCCTGATTTCATATCGAGAACACTGAAATAGGTGTTTCCTGATAGTGAGTCCAGTATCTCCTCAATTCTGGGCAAGGCATAGTTGTCTTTTACAGTTCTGGAGTTCAACTGTCGATAATCTATGCAGAGTCGTAGAGATCCATCACTCTTCCTGACCAGTACGACATTGGAGGAGAAAGGTGAGTGTGAAGGTCTAATAATTCCTGCTGCCAACAACTCTTTAATATGTGACCGGACTTCATCTATCATAGCAGGTGGAATTCGTCGATACTTTTGCTTAAATGGTGTTGAGTCAGCAAGTTCAATTCTGTGTTTCACTTTGTCTGTTGTTCCAATATCTGTGGCACCTGTTGAAAATATATCCTGGTATGACTCCACTAATTCTCTGAATGCTTGCTGTTCTTCATCTGATATATCCTCTGGCAAGTGAATTTTGGATATAATGTCTTCTAATTCTGGTGACACTGATGAAGATTCACTAGATGTTGGTCCTGTATCCTGTATTTCTACTGGCTGAATCTCACAAATGATGCTCTTTGGTGAAACTGAGATGGTTCTAGTTGTGACGTTGTTGATGTTTACTGGCATTATCTGATGATCCTCAAACAGATAAGGATGGAGAGTTGCCTCAATGTCAACATCACTTGGCATACAGGATTTGTTAGATTCATGCATCATAACAATACATCTGTGGTAAGGAATCTTCTTGTCAATGTACCCATTAATGGTAATGTTGCTGTTTGGAGGAATGATCACTCTGGATGTCTCTGCACTTTTCACTAACCCTAGTGAATACCCATTCCTACTTAATTCCTTCTCTCTAATAGCAATACAGCGGAAGGCTAAGTACCAGGGTGTCGTTAAAGCTGCTTCTTGAAGAAATCTGGATCCATATTCCTCCTTTGTGACATCTATAAGACTCTGGATTATGTTGGTTCCAATAAGCACAGGAACATGCATATTGTAGTTGCTATTTGGAACAACAAGGAATAAACAATCCTGGAGTCTGTCCAATGTTGGAATACCAAATGGTGTTAGGTTGACACACACATAACCACTATATGGCATCAGTTGTCCATCAGCACATTCTATATTAATAGCCTCTTCAATGGGATGTAACTCTACATCTTGAAGGTACTGATCATAAAAAGACTGGCTAATGGTAGATACGGTAGCACCAGTATCTAGAAGAGCGGTACACTGAGTGTCGTTGATGGCAACTGTAATCTCATTTGGTTTTCCTATAATTTCCGTTCTGGGACTCTTGGTCCTCGAGCCAACTCCTCGTCCCCAGGGGTTGACTTGTTGTAGTTTAAAGCCTGGCGTCTGTGATCCACCATTACCCTGCATCCAATTGCAATGTGTCCGACTTGTCCACATCTATAGCAAGTAGGTGGTTCCTTCCTCCTATATCTCTGAGATTCCTGCACATCATCATGTGTGACCTGAGGTGGAGGTATCCTAGGATTCTGTTTGTATCCTCCTCTATAAACTCTATCTTGTCTACCTCTTTGATAGGATGGTCTAGGTGCACTGAATGTTTGTGGTAATCGTCTGTTGTAAGTGTACTGACGATCCTTAAATCCTTGCATTGCAGTGGTCAGTTGATTAATCTTTGCCTCAAGATCATCAAGTCTATCAGTAGAGTGTTCAGCAGGTGTTGCAGCTTTTGCAATTGCTGATTTCTTCTCTTTGATTTGAGGTTGATGCTCCATCTCTACTTTCCTCACTGCTGATCTGAGCTCATCAAAGTTGAGAGTCTTGTCAAAGAGATGTCCACAAATATCTTTCAGTGATGGCCTTAATCCTTTGAAGAACATTGTCCGTAGCATCTCATTGGACTGTGACTGTGCAATAAGTCCTTTCTGTATGGCTTTGCTTAAAATGTCCTCTAATCTGCAACTCCATCTTGCACATTCCTCATCATCCTTTTGTCTAGCACTATAGAACTCGGACAGGATGTCCTCTTTCTCAGCTACAGTACCATAGATGCTATCTAGTTTCTTAATGATACTTTGAGTAGATGCCCCTGGTCCAAGATGCACTATCACACGACTCGCTTCTCCCTTCAACGAACGTCTAATGGCATGATGGATAGTGTCTGGATGATATGATTCATTGATGAGACATTCTACTTCATACTTCCAAACATCATAAGTAACATCACTCTTACTATCTCCTGAGAAAGTCGATATCCGTGGGAACGGAGTGTAAGGCATAGGCTTCCCAGAAGATGGTGGAGGTTGAGCTGTGTTACTGGAAGCTGTTGTGCTTGGAGATTCAGTTGTCTCTGTAGGTTCTTCCTTAATAAATGTAGAGGTCATCCAGTCTATGAAGTCCTGTGGGGTATCAGCCTTAGGCTTCAACTTCATTGCCTTCCAGGCAATAAGCATGTTCTTCACCTCCTCCTTTGTCATCGCTGCTTCTTCAGACATGATTGTTGAATAATTGTATGGTAACACAAATAATAGTACACAATATTTACAATGCTGCAGAATAATACACAATATTTAAAATAAAGCAACTGTTTGTACCTGTAATTTATCTCATGGTGAAATAAAATTGCAAATAATTCCAGGAGGGTAGTTCAAAATGAACTAATAATCTTTGGGAAAGTATAAATAATGTCAAAATATAAATAGAAAATGAAAGTAGGATGCACTTCCGCTAAGTGTTGCACTTCCGGTCAATAAATGCACTCAAAATATTTTATCTTATGGCTGAAACACAAAATACTATTTACAACCTGCAATAAAGATAACTTTTAATTCTTTGCACTGTAATAAGCAAGTTTGGTAAGCGTGAATCAATTCAAAAACAAATCAAAAGTATCAGCGAATAATTTCAATACTGAAAACAAACAGATAATTTTGTCAATATGAACTTTCTTGTCAATCAAAATCAGCTGATTTTATGTTGAAGAAATGAAGTGCAAATAATCAAATAAACACAAGGTTTTAAGCAGAAATATTTACCTGAGACGTAGGAATCTTTGAGATAACAACACAAGAACACAAAAACTGAATGCAAAGATTGTTGTTGAAGTTTTAAAACAAAATTTAAGTGCTGAAAACAAAAAAATCAAGAATTACCGAATCACGTTTTGTAAACTTCCGGTTTATGAATGAAACGGATTTCGAGCTCGAACGGAATTCGCAAAACAAAAACCGAACTCGACTGAAATGCGGATAAGAAACCGAACCCGATCTAAATTGATACGAATGAAATTATACAAACACTACTGTAAACAATAAATAATATGTACAATTTAAAGGTAATGGGATTTTGGGTAATAGGGTGTTTGGGATTAACTACCAGACAATTACAAAACCACTGATAACACTGAAGCAACAATGACCTCACAAAATATCACGACAAACTCAGATCAACTGACTTGAATACGACCAATATAACTAGCAAATTCAACTGTTGTAGTCTTACTGTCTTGTCTGTAAAATGTCAGATGAAAGAAATAGCAATTAACCACTAATTAAAACTGGGAATGGAATGAGGGAAATGTGTGCACTGTTAATTACACAACTTACCCATGCTCTCACTCTCACTGTAGTTCTTCTTACATTGTAAAGTTCTAATACCAATATGTGCACAATAAAAAAATAATAACAAACCCAGTTATGACGGACAGAACAGACAGACAATGATCAACTTTAAACTATAAAAATATTACTAGCTAGCTAAATGTAGGCCTATTCAAAAAAATTTACACCACTGATCAATCGTGAATATTAAATTCTTTACAAAGAAAAAAATATATATACTTACATATTCAACTCTAACGGTGCACCAAGTTCTAAAATCTACAGTTTATAAACATGCATATAACTCACCAGCTGGTAAAGATAAATATCACAGATTAAATGATTGCATGCAGTCTCAAATGCACTACACCGGTGTCACTGATGATCCTTCAGAATGTCACTTGTTAGGCGCGGATCAAAGTTTGTAACTTGGGTGGATAAACACAGTCATCACAGGTAAGTTTATGCGTCACTGACGGCCTGACGATCTCCATGGATCCGTAAACGTACCACACACCATACACTCGTCTCCAGTCTGCACTCAAAGCCACTGTGTCCCAACGTGGGCGCCAAAATGTAACAGGGGTGTCACTATGGAAGTATATAACACAACACTCCTGTCAGGGTTCATCAGATTTATTGCACAGTGGAGTGATTATATATATATTGTGTTGTATTGTGTAAGCCCATTCTATGGGAATAGGCTTTCCCACAAATTGTTAATATAGAAGCATCTACATGAATGGTGATCAGAAATGGAAATCTGTCCAAAGTCAAGAATGTCTTTTTTTTAATATATATATAGTCTGGTCAGATCAACCATTGAACAAAGAATGGTCTTAATAAAGCGGGAAAACTCCAACCCAGTCAATAAAACCAATAGAATCAGACCTTTCAAATCAATAACCAATAAAAACCAAAATAACAATAACCACTTCCAAAACACCTGACCAATGCCCTTAGGTATATATATAAGTATGTACAGATAAGGGAGAACTAAGGGGTGGATCTAGGTTTTGAATAACAAATTTAAATAAAAGTTAAAAAATATATTCTGGCAAGTTCTGTTACTTTATTTTAAACAAATCCAACACTATTACATAAGCATGATAAGTTCTTATCAAAAATATACTTCTCAAAAAAATCTTTTCATATAACTAATTTCAAAAGTGACATTTCTATGCCTGTTACATCAAAATAGATATTTTTTTCTTTTAAATCATCATGTCATTAAAATAATCACGGGTTATTGATTGAACCAATGGATTGGATTTATATAGCACAGTACAAAAGTTATTTAGAAATTAATAATTGCTGTTAACAAGTGATAATTACCACATAATTGATTAATTGATCTTCGGCGCGAACCGTCTTGGGGCGAAACGTCTCAGCGCGAATGGTCTTTCGGGGCGAACCGTCCCGCACTCCACCTACTGACCTAGAGTCTTCAAAATATACCTTCTGTAATCATGACTGTTGTAATCTTGTTTTTATGTTAGTTTACCATATGTAACTTGACTGTTGTATAGATTTATAGCGATCACTGCAAGCTTTTAATATTTATGTGAAGAGAAATTTCAGACTATCAATCACAGGCACTTGTTTCATATACGGTGCACCCCTACTTATTTTTACCACAAGGTATCTAACTCAATTTTAGGCACCCTGCTTCAAGCTCTTATTTTGTTCATATATCAATCATTAACCTACTTTAAAATGACATTGTTCGCTTCAAGAGACTTTTTTCTTGTCAAATAAATTGTTTCAGACGTCTCTGGTCGAGACTCTTTATTGTAAACCACTCATTTATTCCTCAAAAATTACCTCGATACATTGTTAAATTTAAGACTTTAGATGGGATACAACTTCCAGTTGGGGTAGAATAAAACCAGAGACTTCCGAGTATTCCATTCCGAGGTCTCTGGTTTTATCCTTCATTTATAACCCCAACCGCAAATTTGTTTTGAAAATTACTTTGATACATCTTAAGACTTTAGATGATACAAATTTCATTTTTTTCACAGGTCAGAGGGTTTCAACTTAAAAAATAAAAATTCTCACCGTTAAGATATGTTGGAAATTTTAGCGTGATATGTTGATAATTTGCCAAATTATTATGCAATAAAAGGGACTTTATATGATCACCCGGCGCTGTCACTTTAGTTCAGTCTTCACAACAATTCTTTTTCAGCACATGCCCTTCGGGCATGTAGACCTATCATTTTTACCCAGCGCATTCAAATTTGTACATGCCCTACTCAAAATTCTTACATTTACCAGTATTGTGCTACAAAAAAAAAACATTAGGTATAAAGGTTTTATATTAATTTTTTCAGCATTGTATTTCTCCGTGACTGTACCACGTGTGTTTATTCACCGTGATTGCCATTTTCTAAAGCGTTTTTGTTCATTAATAACTTTTGAGTTGCATGCTGGTCATTTGTTGGCCGGTTTAGCTGAACTGAATTTCAGAAATGGGATCATGACTGTAGTGCCACAGTATGTGGCATCGATGAACGTCTCGTAATTTAGCAAGAAACTTCGAGAAAACAAATAGGTTAAACTAAACACTTCAATGATTAGATTGACAATCATTTGACAGGTCATATCGAGAATGTAGACAGGCAATCCATCTAAGACATTACATATAGCAACGTTTACGGGAATAATGGGGGTAGGACAGAATAAATGGCAAGTAAAGATCGTACAATGAAAGAAGATTCACATATGCCCTCTTCGGACATGTAATTTGACAATTTTTACATGCCCAGCTGCAAATTTAACAGGTCCCTGGCATTGGACTCCCGGGTTATTTGGAAGACTGTTAGTTTAGTTTCATGAGGTCCGACAACATTGTTTCTCAATGTCTGCTCCCTCTACCCCATACACTTATCTTGATAAAATTATATAAATTATATTATTAATTACCCTGGTATATAAATTGTATAAACCGGTCTTGTTATAAATTATATAAACTGGTCTTGTTTATATAATTTTACAATGTCATAAACAGCTGCTTAAGTGCATATAATATTGTATTAAATGGATTTATATATAGGATTAGGGAAAGATCCTCACTTGATTATGCCAGCATATTTTGCTCGTAGGAGTTTATTATCTACCACACATGATCAATGTCACTTTTGGACGTGAATGACTTTTGACACCCTAACTTCAGTTCAAATCAACGTTAACTTTATGTGACGTCTTTCTGAATCTTTTTTGGCATGTAACTTGGGTAAAAACAATTAAAGTACTCTCGATGCATTTGATTTCTCTTAGCCCGTTTAAACATTTCCTAGGTCTATACCAGTTTTTGCAGGGGCGAAACTATATAGAAGTTGGAAAAGAAACCTATCCCCTTTTTGACGTATTTGGTTTTCGAGGGGTGAAAATTTTCAATGTTACACTCAACTACATGCAACATTTATTATATTATACTGAATGTTTTATACAAATACAAATAATAGTGAACCTTGAGCGCATAAATCTGCGCAGTCACTATTTTTTGGAATATCACCCGTCGTCAAGCAATGTTGACTGTTGCGACTCTGGAGGGCGTGGCTTCATTATTCAGTGGGTAATAGTGCTTTTTAACAAATGTTTCTTGACGAATCAGATTGATTCATTTAATATACCTGAAAGTACAATATTAATTAATTGTCATCATTTTCCTATATTAGCTTTTTACTGGTAATGGTTTTGAAATGATAGGAAGATGCACTGTTCAAAAAGTCTTAAAATGTTGTTTTGGCTCAATTTCTTTGTTAGATTCCTGTGTTGAACTAAGGCAGGTCAATTAAAGTAACATGATCCAATAGATTCCATGTACATTTAGTACTGTAAAGTAGACAAATTTATTGTTCTCACAAATATTTCTCAAATATTGATTTAAGTTGGTCTCCTGAAGGATGTATTAATGCAATTGGTCTGCTTAAGGTATAATATAGACATGCATATTTTATTTTGAATTTGTATTATGTCAATCATTAGAAATATATGGATCTTAATTAAAAAACATTGTTTTTATTAGAATTTAAGATATGTATAATAGGCATATATTCTTCATGCTTTTCCATAATTAAGTCCTTTTTTACAGGGTCTCTGCTAGAATCATGTGGACCCCAGTGTAACACATCTATGGAAAGAGAGAAAATCTCAGCTCAAGGGTCAACATGTCTTTATTCCAAGAAAGGTAAATTGATAATTTTTTTCTGCTAAAATACTCTTTTATAAATTATAATATCAATGCAAAAGAATGAACAAACAACATACCTAACAACATTTTGAAAATGAAAGTGCAATAACAGTTAATAATTATGATCAATTGAATGAATGTTAATAATCCAATCAAAGTCCTTGTTGTATATCATTTTTGCTAGGGCTGTGTATTGAGCAAAAAAAAAGAAGAAGACATTTTTTAATGCAATATGCAATATATTGGATTCTTTAACAATTCTGTCAAAAAAGTCTTATAAATCATTATGCATGAATTTTATAAAAATAATAATTGTTTTGCAACTCATTTTTAATTCTTTGTCTCACTGTCTTTAAAAATTACACTTCAAATTCAAACTTTTCTTGACTGTAAAATCAACATGCTAAGTAAAGTTGTCTATGTATTTTTATGATTTTGTAATAATCATCTAAGATGTGCTACCTCCTTAACGATTATATCATTTTTGATCAGTTTTAATTCAAAACAGTTAAATATAATCTTTGGTGATTGAAATTCCCAACTTTTTCACAGAATTACATAAAAAAACTGCCTGCCCAAAATGTATTGGAATTAAGTTATTTTTTGGATACGATATATTCATTAATCTAGATATGTATCAATATATTTGGTGCAGCCCTAATTATTGCTGGTTCATAAATAACTAAAAAATAAACAAATGCCAAATGTTGGCATGGTTGGCATTGCAACTGTATCTTACACATTCAAATCAGGCCATTCTTACAAGTTTTGAAACATGTTGGATTCTTCACTAGTGCCGCTACTACAGAGAAGACAGCTTGTTTATAAACTGTGTCATTCAAAGTTTCAGTATATATATGAGAAACACAACAAATCTGAATGCTTAGCCATTACACTAAATGATGAATCTACTTTATTGTGTTATTTATTGACATTTGACAATCATGATTTATAAATCATTTTGAAATTTTTAAAAACAAATTAAAGCAATTCCCATCAATTCCTCCCTAGACAAATATATTAATGATAATTTTTACAGCAATACCTTGCTGTAAATTTCAATTCAAGTGATTTGATTTTTGATTTTTTTTTGTTTGTTTGTTTGTACATTTATGGTTAATTTATCCTTAGAAAAAAATTAATAAGAAAGTAATTTTATTAAAATTTTATAACTTAAATAATGTCTAGATTCATGTATTGAATCATAAAATTGTTTTGAGAGATGTATCATATCATAATGTCTGTGTATTATCCAAACCCAATATACCTACATATCACGATGTATCATTTCAGCATTTGTTTGTTAGTGTTGTTTGATTTGTTTTGTATAAGCCCTTTCCTGCTCAGAAAGCAGAAAGCAGAAGTTCTTGCTTCATAATTGTCACTCAAGACCTGAAACTGTATAAGAAATCTGTATGACGTGTGAAATTTCATATCTGTTTTGACATAGTTGTTAATTTGTATAACAAAATGCAATAATACAACACAATTAATTTAATAGCATTAATTTTTGTATCAGCAAAAAAAAAAAAAAATATTTTCCCTACCTACTGACCCAAGTGTTTAAAGACTCAATCG
The DNA here is from genome assembly GCF_033153115.1 of Saccostrea echinata. Lineage (NCBI taxonomy): Eukaryota > Metazoa > Mollusca > Bivalvia > Ostreida > Ostreidae > Saccostrea > Saccostrea echinata. The sequence continues at coordinate 8,785,509 of NW_026889772.1, forward strand.
GCAATGCCAAACCAACAATTTTTTAATTGTGGCCTTATCCACTGATATTTCTTTTGTTCTGATTCTTAGTTTCTTTTGTTCTGATTTTTTGTTCATTGAAAAAAATTAACGCCTTTTCTTTAATTCCTTAATTTTCAAGTTGAAGAGTGCATCCCGACAATCAGTTATGATGTTACAGTGTCCACTGTCCAATCCGACAACTGTGCAATCCAGCACACTGGACTTTCCGACCATTAAAACTTAAATATTTTATTCCCAAAAATTTCTTTATAATATATATAGAATAAAACACTGTATATTCCGACCACTGTACATTCCGAATTCTGGTGCTTTTTGTCGACAAGACTAGATAATTACCTTATGATTTTACCTGGGTAATTCGACATAATTATACATTTGTACCATAATTAGTCGCTAGTCCCATTTGGGCACAAGCTTGGTCTACTTAGTAGTTAATTACATGTATTAGTTTGATGGTGTTTATATAAACAATAAATGAACTGTGTTTGAATTTAAAAATTAGGCAATCAGTACTCTTCGTTGTTATCAATTTTATTCTCGCATTGACAAAATAGCATCCACGCGATAGAAAATAAAAAGGAGTACCTGATATTTAGATTGCCTTTACCTAACAGAATAAATAAGATTTTTTGCTTGAAATTGAAATCAAACATGCAGTCAGAGTCCTTTAAAGTCATGTCTCCCTAAAAAATGAGTACAGCAAACTACTGTATAACATGTAGACAACACACAATTTGAAGACAGCATCTCGTCTAATAGAAAATGTTTCATTTCCGGGTTAATATACACTGAATTAAGTGAGACTGTGCACATAAAAGATTTGCAGGAAGCAAAAAACTTCCACTTTAAGTAGACCCATTAAATTTTAAAATGTTAATGTTGTTTGATAAAAATTAAATCGCAATAACAATGTTTTAGAGGTACGTCCCATTTGTTTGAAAAGTCACGAGAGGGTATTAATAGCACAGTCTATCTTGAGAAGTTAACAATGCAGAAAAAATCGGAGAGAAATGTAGTGTAGAAAAAAAAATAAAACCACTGTTTACAGAAGGTAGACAAAATATTTAATATCTACTGTTAGTAAGTAAAATGCTAAAAATTAAATTGCAACAACTCAAAGTGATTGGCAGTTCCATCTGTTTTGCACGTTTAAAAGAAATTATCGTATATTACTACAGAGTTTACTAGTGCTGTAACAAATGATGTGTCTCAAAGAAATGTTAATCAGCCGAAGGTATATTTTATACAACAAAGAAACACACACACACACACACTTTGACAATTAAATACACATGTACTCTAAACCTAACGAAAAATGTTTTTTTTTTCTGTATGAAGTCACCTGACATTTATCATAATGCTCAGAAATATTCAACACTGGGTAATCCGACACACTGTCTAATCTGACATTGATTTTATTCCCCTTCAACATGTTGGATAAGACAGGTTTCACAGTATATCAATGACGTAATGTATGCAATATATAAATAACTGTCCCACCTGCCTGCTAATGTGGAAACAAAACTTCCCTCCATAACAAAAGAGTGCACCAATGGAGATCATTCGGCAAACCTCGGCTGATTCCGTCACCTTCATCAAACGATTGATGAGGTACGAATTGGCCGAGGTGTGCCGAGTGCAATGGAGATAATCTCGAAACTTGTGTAGTAAGATCAACTCCTAACAATGCACCACTTTTCAGCATTTATATTCATTGCTTAAGGGTTTATTCTTACTAATGAAATAAGTTGTGGTGATGCCTATATTTACTGTAAGACATTTGTAATAATGAAGCATTTGTGAGATGTACCCTTTATCAGTTATTTACAAACAAGGCATTTGAAGAGGATGAGCACAGTGCATTTTTTTTATCTGAAGTTAAGGTGATTTTAAGCAAAAAACATTTCTTGTCCATATTTAGAAAGCAAAATATTTTGACTTAGTTTAAAGTTTTATAAACCCATTAAACTTGTTAAAAAATTAAGTATGTAAACTAAATTTTGAATAAAGAGTTGGTCCTCTGTGTAAAACTTGCTCTGTGAGCAAGTTGGAATTGCAATGCCTTTCACGATTCCTTCACAAAAAATGGGGTGATGACCCACAATATTAATAAATGTAGATTAAACATCCTATTTATGTCAGTTATTGTATTAAATAAGCTTTCAACCATTTTATGCTTTATGGTTTTAAATAATATTTTATATTTCATAAATTAGACAGTGAAATTTGCAAAAAAAAAAAAAAATTATTGATTTTTAAACTGTTGTTACATTTAGGAATGTGGGTATATGTACATATCCTGTTCAAGTCTTTGTGTATCACATTATATCATGATATACTTCAGACAAATTAGTACACCCGTAGTTTTGAATACAATTCATACATTGATTTCATTTGCCGCAATGGTCTCTTTAATATTGCAATAATGCATTTGGTCTTCCTAATGCATGTATAATGCAGGTACTGTATATACTCTATGTCCAACTTAAAGGTGAGTCATAAAAAGATTAGTATTTTGAAACCAGGTTAAAACATCAGAGCATTGATTTGAAATTGTCAATTGATTCTGGCAAAAAGTTGTACCAATTTATAAGCGGGTCAATAGCAAATCCCTCCAAAATAACCTCAAAAAATACAACTGATTTATAGGCAGACCACCTTATAGGCGAATATATACAGTATAGTTTTTGTTGAATTTTGCTAACAGCAAAACACTATGAATAATGAATTTTGGAAAAAAAGATTATTAAGTTTAGTGATGCATGTATGTAGTATAGAAATATTGTTCATATGCCTGTACATGGTACAAATATGCATTTTACAGAGTGTACATATGCCAGAATCATATGGACCGCAGACTGGCCCTGGTGATTCCGTTAAGAAAAAAGAGGAAAAATCAGTGCTTGTGCTCATTGGTCATTGGACAAAGGTAAATAGATTTATTTCATGAAACTAAACATGTAAATTACTAGGATATTAAAATATCACAATTAAAATACATGTACTGATTTATATATATATATGGATATCAGTTGGTCTCCTTGATGCAGTTAAATGCATTTGTTATCCCTTTTAAGTGGATCTTTTAAATATTATGCAGTTTATTTAGAAGCTCTTTATTATCTGCACTGTTCACTTTTACAGGGTGTATGCCAGAATTTTTTGAAGAACAGTCTGAATCTGACATGGAAAAAATGAAGAAAAACAGCCTTCCTGTTTATAAATCTACATTCTGACAAAGGGTAATTTTGTTTAGTTCAATTAGAAGTGCACATTTAATTTCAGTTGCTTTCCTTAATGATATATTATAGCATTTTTATTCCCTTATGAACAATATGTATACTTGTAAAGCATGTATCACAAAATCTTCTGCAAACAAAGTTTTGGGTGTATATTGCTTGTTGCTTAACGTCCCTCTTGAGAATTTTTCACTCATATGGAGACGCCACCACTTGCTGGTGGAGAGCTGCAAATTTTTGTCCTATACTCAGCACTTACGGCCATTGAGCATTGAGGGATCTTTATCGAGCCAGCACCTACTGTGACACGGGACCTCAGTTAATACGTCTGTCTCATCTGAAGAACGGGTCTCCACATTCCACAGTGGGATTCAAACTCGCTATGTAAGGATCAGCTTCTCTAACCACTGCATCTGCTCTACTTTGGCAACTTTGGGTGTATATAAGCATGGTTGTATATAAGCATAGGAATCATCATGTCCATCTGTCTGTTCATGTGTTTGGCCACTTGTGTGACTAGCTTTTTTGTTCCAATTCTGGCTGAGATAAATTGATTTAGGTCATCTAAATACAAACAAATTAAGGGAAATTACTATGGTATTGGGATGAACATTTTGGAATACTGTCTCATTGTTCCATTGTAGTTGGTCTCTTTAATGTTGTAATAATGCATCTGGTCTTCCTAATGTATGGCATACACTGTATGCATGTATAATGTTGTTAAAGTTGGATGAATGTAAAACAGTTCTTGCGTGATGACAAAGGTAAATAGATTTAGTTCATGTAACTAAACATGTAAATTACTAGGGTATTAAAATCTCTCGTTTTGAATACTGATTTACATGTGGAGAGTAGTTGGTCTCCTTAATGCAGTAATAATACATTTGATCTTCCTTATGCATACTGCATATTTATTTTTATATAAATTTAATGGCTGACATGTATGAGGGTTGATCCAAAAGTTTGTTGAATTTCTTCGTATTTTATTTATTTATTAGTGAAAGAGGTTGAATACTGATTTAGATGTGGATAGTAGTTGGTCTCCTTAATGCAGTAATAATACATTTGGTCTTCCTTATGCATACTGTATATTATATAAATTTAATGACTGACATGTACGAGGGTTGATCCAAAAGTTCGAGGAATTTCTTCATATTTTTAGGTCACCTGAGTAACTCAGGTGACCTATTGCTATCCATTTTCGTCCGTCGTCGTGCGACGTACATTAACATTTGAACATTTTTAGCTTCTTCTCTGAAACCGCTCAACCAATTTCAACCAAATTTGGTATATAGCATCTTTGGGTGAAGGGAGAGGGCAAACAAACATTATTTTAAAGATTGCCTTAGCATGTCGTTTATTCTGTGCATTTATGGCAATTAATATTAAAATCGTCCAGACCTGTTAAAACCCATGGATGTCCACAAAAATGTTACTCAAATCAAATTTCATGTTAAAATTCGAAGTAAATATAAATACCTGTGTAATTGTATAATGGTGTAACAAATGTTTAAGAATGCCATATTTAAATTTCAAAAATTGCTCTAAATGTGCATGAGATAAATATCTAAATGCTGTGAAGAAGCACTGTGCTACAATTACCATATTAAAGAAGTGATTTTAATGAAATCTTGTTTCTAAAAAACCTGTAGAAAATTTAAAGAAAATTAGAAATCACGATTCTTACCCCAAAACCATCAGATGGTATGAAAGCCTTCAAACAATGTGTTTTACATAATTCGCATTTCCAAAAACTGTGATCATTAATTTGCCGACCTATTATTGTATGTTCTAATGAAGGAGAATTCATGTGCAAACTTCTACATGAGAAGAATAAAAGTATTGCCGTGTCCTGCAAGAAAACAAAATCACATTATATTATCAATTGCAGATGGTGTCTACGTCTTTCAACTAATTTTGCAACGGCAAGAGTATCTTCTATGTAGTAACTGTTTTGAACCAAGACATCCTACTGACAACTAAGTCCATGATACAGAGCTTTCTACTGCCTTGTTTAGAATTTTACATGTCGAGAAATTTATGGTCAGTGTAATGACCTTGTTTGCAAATCTAAATCTTCATTACGTCGAGTTTAGACTTTCATGTGAATTTCATGGTCCCTGTCCCCCTGGGGCCTGAGGGGCGGGGCTAAAACCACCAAAAATAATGCAATCTTTAAAAATCTTCTTCTTTACTCCTGGACATCAAGCAGTCAAACTGTTCGCATCATTGTAATAAGCATTGAGCCCTCTACCAAAATTTTGAAATTCATGGCCCCAGGATCAGGGGTTCTGGTGCTAGGATGGGGCAATATAGAACATATAGTGAAAGTGCATTATTTCTTTGAAAATCTTATTCTCTGCTCCTGGGTATTAAATAAAGTAACTAAGTACATAGTTATGATGAGGAAGAGGGCCTCTTCCAAAATTGTGAATTTCATGGCCCCAGGGTCAGGGGTTCTTGTGTTAGGGCGGGGCTATATTGATTATATAGTGAAAATGCATTAATTCTTTGAAAATCTTCTTCTCTGCCCCTGGGTATTATTTAAACAAACTAAGTACATTGTTTTGATATTCAAGATTGCCTCTTCCAAAATTGTGAATTTCATAGCCCCAGGGTCAAGGGTTATGGTGAAAAAGGGGGAGGGGCTCTATTGATTATATAGTGAAAAAGCAAAATTTCTTTGAAAATACTCTTTTCTGCTTCTGGTTAAAAAGCAAAGAAGCTAAGCATATAGTTATGATGAGCATGATTGCTTCTTCCAGAGTAGTGAATTGCATGACCCCTGGGTCAGATGTGCTGGTGTAATGGTGGGGCTCTTGATGATATAGTGAAAATGCATTAATTCTGTTAAATAATCCTTTCTGCTCCTTAGTGTTAATCAGATAAACAAAGTGATTACTTACATGTATGATGAGCAAACTTCTGGTCCCAGGGTGAGAGGCTCTGGTGTTTCTAGGTGGGGGGGGGGGGGGCTCTATTGATAATATAGTGAATCTGTAGTAAAAAATGCATTATTTCTTTGAAAATCTTCTCTGCACCTGGGCATATCAGAGGCAAAACAAGTAAAAGTTTTCATAAAGATTTTTGAACATCTGGCTTCGGGGCCACCAACGTATAAAATCTCAGCTCAAATCTCAACCTCAAATCTTAGATTTCTGCCTCAGCTGAGATTTTCCTAAAACATCATGCCACCAACATCTCTGAGATTCGATCATCTCACGTAAGCTGAGATTTGATAAAAATCTTGGACTTATTCTCGTTGTTATATACGACCTTTTTTTCTGAAAATGCATGAATTTGTTGAATCAATGATTGAATTTACCTTTTAGTCAGTTATTTATGCAATATTTTAGTGAATATCACGAAAAAACACATCCCACACTTCCTTCGTCTTTTATTTGTTGTTTCGAGTCATTCAACAAAGAGGATTCCATTTCGACATTTGCGACAATAAATTTTCATTGAACCCCCCGTAAAAAATCCCTACAGAAGAATAACACAAAAACATATCTAAACTTTGTAGTCTTGGTTCATCTGTCGACATAAACACACAAAAACATACACCGAGGCGTCACTTCCACCATTGTGACGTTACATGTAGCAGGTAGGCGGATCAAGACTATATTCCCCAGACTGATTAAAAGAAATCATTTTTCTTTGTTTGTTATATATGTTAGATATATCTGTATAATTCTTAATTCTCCATAGCAAAAAAAAAAAAAAAAATATGAGTCATAGGGACTATTTAAATTTAGAATAAACCTGAGTGAATTTTTTTTCTAGCAGATCCACAAAAAAAAAAAAATGCTCAGTAGGCCTATATCATGTAAATTTCTCACATGCTGTAATAAATTTCGCGAGTATACCATAATTGTGGAAAAACAGCAAACATATCCAGGAGCAGGTAACATACGCATGCTTAGTTTTACAGGATTTAATTTATCAAGGAAATTTCTCGAGGAACTGTTTAATTGTCGGTGAATTTCAGCTCATATCCCCCCAGAAGGAAGAAAAACCGGCTGAAATTTGAACTAAGGGCATGTATAGGGAAGCAGCAAACTAACACATCGCATTTTTCTACGATCCCCTGTGACAAAATGTCTCGGAAAGTCTTCTTTTTTTTTTTTTTAGATAAATAATAAACAACGAATATAGCACCACTTGACAAATAATCATCGTTACATTGAAAACCCAAATCAATCTCGCATACGCTCATTGAGTAATGAGAAACTGATTAATTTCTAATTGTATCGTAAATAAAAGTTTCACTGCGTAATGATGTAATTTTTTAAAAAAAAAAAGAACCTACGGATCATACTTTTTTGCTTCAAAATGTAAGTTGTCGTACTAAAAAATACTGTTTGTTAAAAAAGAATCTATTCTTACAAGTACTATAGCTAGCAAGTATATTTGAATAGATGCAGTCCTTCTTTTGATTTATACATGTATTTCAGAATGGTCATAAGTCAAGTTTATTCTTATAAATAATATAAATGGTCAAGGATTTAAGTACGCACAATACATTGTGAGTATAAAGTCGATCCAAATTCTCAATCAAGAATTTTATAGATTTAATTAAGAACCAAATTAGACAGACTGCTATCATCTGTAATAAATAAATGTCGATTTACATATTATTTCGAAAGAACAGAAGAATTTGTACATGAAATTCTAGACAGATTTCTTTTAATATTTCGTATAATATTTACCTTAATAAATAGTAAAATATAACTTCCTGGGAAAAAAAATACGGGACCGAGGAGTTTTGATATTTTATCTAGTCATATTTCCTTTTCTGATATACATGAACATTGTGAATTACATGTAATAAAAATGTCTTGTCACAAATAGCTCATTTAAATATGAATTAAATTAATTATATTAATTCCTGTACGAATGAAGATATAAATGTTATGTACGAACGTGCCACTAGAATATTCTATTCTTTATTTTTTTCTTTTTTTCTTTTTTTCTTTTGGTAAAGTTTAAAGTGCTTGATTCCATGCGTGGACAATATTAATATAATAAGAATATTTCCATGCGCGTAATTACCCCCCCCCCCCCCTTCACAGGATAATCAAGTTTTGGGAGAAATTAACATCCTTTCTGTGCTTGTATGTTAATTTCGTGTATTTATTGATTAAAATGTGCACTGTCACAACATTTGCGATCATTTTACCATAAAAAAAAAAATTGTGAGATTTTGTTTGAGACTGGTATACATCAATCTCAAGATTTTCTGAGAAATCTCAGAATTTTTTCTCAGCTGAGTCGGAAAAAACGTTGGTGGCACGCATGTTTGAGAAAAATCTCAGACGTGAGAATCACTGTAAATAATGTACTTGAAAGGTTAATAGTATAAGAGAATTATGCACGGTTTTTTATCGTATAATACAAAAAGTACTTTCATAGTTTTAATGATCAGGTAGACTTGTAAGTAATAGATGAATAAAATTGAGACAAAAATAACTTGTCTTATTCAATGTTCATCAAAGACCAAAAGAGTCCAATGTAAGAGATTTTCAACAAGGAATTAAAATACCGGGTAGTACAGAAGCACTAATAGTTTGTTAATAACTGTATTGTGATAGTGATAAATGGGGAACAGATTAGAACCTAATTTATGAACTGTTCATGAACACTAGACTAATTATTTTGTTGATCCTGATCACCCTATTTTTCTTGCTTTTGGGCAACAAAGCTTCACCTTTCAGTTCATTTTATACTCTGTGGATCCTCTTAATTGTTGTATTATAATCAGATGACCGTTAAGGCCCTTGGGCCTCTTGTATTTATTTATTAGTGAAATTGGTTGAATACTGATTTACATGTGGAGAGTAGTTGGTCTCCTTAATGCAGTAATAATACATTTGATCTTCCTTATGCATACTGCATATTATATAAATTTAATGACTGACATGTATGAGGGTTGATCCAAAAGTTTGTTGAATTTCTTCATATTTTATTTATTTATTAGTGAAAGTGGTTAAATACTGATTTAGATGTGGATAGTAGTTGGTCTCCTTAATGCAGTAATAATACATTTGGTCTCCCTTATGCATACTGTATATTGATATAAATTTAATGACTGACATGTACGAGGGTTGATCCGAAAGTTCATGGAATTTCTTCATTTTGTATTTATTTATTAGTGTAAGTGGTTGAAAATTACAAATAAGAATTATATAGACACTTGTTGAATTTTTTTAATAAACAATATTTTAAATATTTATGATAGTAACTCTATGGCAGTTGCCATAGCAAAGGATGTTTGAAAATGCAGGGGAGACATTTACTTGTTCATTATCATTTTAATTCTTAATACGTGAAATAAGAAAAATCCTGCACTAAGTGGCAAATAAAACGAAAATTTTGTCATAATTACGATTGCTTGACCACTAATATACCTTTCTGTGAGAGTTTAACTGATTTAACTTGATATTTAGATTATTAGTTGATGATTTCTTGTTCATATTTTAATTGTTAGAGAACATCACATTTTGGTCAAGTTATAAGTTTTGTTAAAATCTTGGGAACACTCTGACTTAAAGGGGTATACTACTGATACAGGCTGGAGAAAAATGCATTAAGCAACTGATTTACCAGTGGCATTAGAAATTTAAGAAAAACAGAACTTCCATGGAGGTTGATTAAAGGTGTGGCCGCCTTTTGGAGGGTCTGTTTTTCTCATAGACAAATTAAGTGTTGATGGACGTTGACCGCTGACGTACTGTGCTTGACTTTGCTTCTGAAATTGGAACACCATATGCAAAGATGGGGAGTATTTTTGAAATATGAGTGTAATATTAAGATAAGTTGATCCGTGTGAGAGGATACCAAGGCTTTTCTTGAGAGAGAAAAGGAGAAAAAGGCAGAATATTCTGTAGAATTACTTAGTCGAATTGAACATGAGGGTGAGATGCTCCTATAACGCTCCTATAATGTGACATGACATACTTAACTTGACGTTACGTAGAAGTCTCCCCCTGATTTTACAACTATCAATGTTCAGAAAGCTCGTGTGACCTTATTGGTAATTGGAACATGGTGAAAATTTCCAGTATTGTTGCATAAAGACTCCATATTATAAATATGCCTATTGTTTGCTTTCATCAAATCACAATAAAATTTTAGAGATAATTAAATTTCACAAACTTTTGGATCAACCGTCGTATTAGAAAAAAGATGGATCTATTAGATTGAACAGGTTATAATTCACCTGAGTCATTTAAATTACTTATTGCTATCTGTGTTTGTTCAGTCATCATGTTTCAAGTGTTGTCTGTAAACTATTGAACATTTTCAGCTTCTTTTCTGGAACCAGTTTCAACTAATTTCTCAGTTGAAGTATACAGACATAATATAGAAGTGATTTTATTGACTTTCTCAATCTATCCTGAATTTAAAAATGTAAATATAAGCATTTGATTGTAAATATTGAACATTTAGCATCTCATAACCAGAGTTGGAAATTACTGACTGCCCGAGGTAGTCTGTTTTTCAGGTAGGCAGGGACAAACTTTAGGTTAACCTCGGTGGTCGAGGTCATTTAAACAGCCAGTTCCTGTTTTCCATTTTTTTTTTCAGGGTATAGTAAGTCTATAGAAAATAAGTAAAATATAGTATATCAAAGGAACACTTCTAGTTAAAAATTTGAGTTGACCTTAGGACCAATATTGGTTTCAGTCTTTAGAAAAAGCTTATCGATGTATGTTCCGATCACTGACTTTAGGCCACATGTGTGTAGTTTCTTGTTTCTCATGTATTGCTTTAGTTCTACGTTAATGGTAATCTAACAACCAAGCTTTATGACAAATGAGATGGCTTTAACTTTTCAATTGTCAACTTCCCTTACTTATTTAGCGATATACCTTCATCACCTGCATACAGGGTTTATATCTCTCAGTTGATTTGATACGAAAGAGCATCCTCTATGTTTGAAATTTTTTTAAAACGAGGTAAGTTATTGACAAACAAGTTGCTGAAACAAGAATATCAGCAGTCTTGTTTAAAGTTATCATTTTGTAAATTCTATGGTCGATACAATGACCTTGTCAGCAAATACAATTTATCATTAAGTCAAATGCTGAGTGACGTTTTTCATACTTATTGTTAGGCCATTATTTACACACTGAATTATCGATGGATTTTTCCATTGTTTCCCAGTTGTGACAAGGAGCACATGGCGTGTGTGACCGGTCTGCAGGGGATGCTTACTCCTCCATGGCACCTGATCCCACCTCTGATGTTTTGGAGGTCCGTGTTTGCTCTGCTCCTATTTTGTATTTTTTGATGGGCTTTTGAGCTTGAATACTGTTTGTTATCTCGATATATTTCATTCTAGTCAACTGTGTGTTCATATGATCCTACCTCAGTATTTACAGAATTATACATCCTTTGTATGAGGGTCATTCTTGATGTCTGACTGAGTAATGGCAATGGGACATAAAACCTTAACTGACCTTACCACATTCTTTTCTAATCTGAAAACCCTCATGCATTTTTAGCATAACATATCGCCAATGCACACATTTTTCCCAAGGAATGAACTGCATCTACTCTGCATAGAACAGTATCTCTCCCACTGGCACAACAGTACTATTACATGTCATTATGTTCTTGAAAGGAAAACACAGCAGTTATTGCTCAGCAAGATTCTTTTTCCTGACACCTGCAGTATCGAGTAACACAAAGTGAATGATTAGTGTCCTCGAACAAAGTGTGCTTACAATGAGGTATAGTTCCGGTTGATTGCATTTAGTTAAAGAGAATTTATAATCTGCATTTCTGTAGATGTCTTTTATATCAACACCAAACATGCATTTAAGGAAGAAAATATAAGTAAAATGCAAAAGCCTGTATAAAAAAATCAAAGTGCAAGGACAAGTGCACTTAAGGAATGCTTAATGGGCCCTTTTTCAGTGCTGTATTACTTTAGAATATATTACCAAATTGTTCTCTTTTAGTAATAGTTAAACACAACTGGACATTTCTAATTAAAATCACGCTAAAACATCAATCAGCATGGATTTGAAACAAATGAAGTTTTTTAAATGCCTATAGATCCGGAAAAGTCATATCAAACCCATTTTGAGTTTCAATCGTTTATTTAAATCAAGGGGAGGAGGCATTTAAATCTTAAATCAGACACTTGAACAATCTGATGGTGGATCATTGACAGGCACATTTGCCGAATGATACTTCTTGCGCTATTTTACCCGAGAAAAAAATTGAATGAAGTTGTATAGATGCCTGTATCCATAGTGATCAAACTATGAAATTGGTACGCTTGCATTTGAAATAATGCAATAAGTATTAACATTAGTTCCTTTATATTTTAAAATGAAAAAAGGTGTATTTGGGTGGCTTTCAATACTGGTACCATTGTCTTGCTTGAATGTTAAAAATGTTTGACACTTTTATTTATGATGACATTTTAATGACACTAAACTCTCTTAACCCTTCTGTGTTCCTAACCCTCCCGTTTTCCTAAAACCAAATACATGTACATACAAACTTCTCTATGCGGCATGACTTTGATATAATGATACAAAACGTGGCTATGCTTTACAGTGAGCATCTTTGAGGAATGTTTACCTGGGTAGAACTCATGTGACTACCGGTATTTTAAATAATTTATTCCATGGGTGGGTTCAACATAGCTAGATCATACAGGTAAATCTAAGCTCTTACTTGCTATAGGAAAAACATTGAACTTTTCATACATTTTTTTAATATTTTAAGTACAAGCCTAATCTTGTACAAATTTCCTACTTTCACACAAGTTTTATAAATGTATAATGCGTTTTTTGTCAATCACACAAGTTTGTACAACGTTAGGCTGACAATAAACAAAAGCTTTGAAATGAATGACTGTCCTTGATTTACTATAGAAAATCACGAATGTTGGCTGACCCCTACCACATTGTATGGCTTTGCTCTTTGTATATTCATGAATTTCAGCAATAAAATTTGTTGAATTTAGGGTTTAGATATCAATTAATGATCTGAGATGGAAAATTAAGCTTAATTTGATTCTTCATTTTTTCACATTTTACCGGGGCCCATAAGTGCACTCGTTCTTTAGTGTTTATACAGGTAAAAAGTTTGAAAAAATAAAAATGTGCCAACAAATGGATTCGAACCAGGACACTAAAAATGTTCATGGTGAGAGTCTGCGGTCTACCATTCTGGGCTATGCTGACTATGAGGACATTTGTAATAAATATAAACCAGTAAGATAGAAATAGGTTTTCACGTTTTTTGTAGTTTTTTTTTTTATATAAATCTAAAGCAGGGGTACGTGCCCCTAAAAAAACCTTGTTTTAAATAATTGCTTAAATCAAAATCTATCAAAATTTCATAATTTAATTTAGGGGCAGGCAAAGGGTGATTATATTGCATCTATCGGGTATAAATTTTCTTACCAGAAAATTGTAGAGATATGCAAGGTTAATTAATGACAACATTTATTTTTCCTTTTTGCCTAATACTTTTATGATTTTCACTAATAAATTGATGATTGAAAAAAGCCTTTAATATGACTGCTGATTTTATCTCCATCTGTTAATTTTTAACACCTTTTCTCGTGATTATAGGAGATAGAGAACAGATTATGATTTCTAACATTTACTGTTACAGATCATTTCCTTGAGATAGGTGGAACCAACAGTCAAATCCAGACACCTTTAAGAAAAGTAAAAATCTGACTCAGGTAAAAAAAAAATCATTTACAGTTTTATCAATTAGTAATTTTTACCTTAATTAACTGGACAAATCTCATTTGACGATATACAGGTCAAGAATGAAGATTTTAAAGCCTAGTAGGGATTTTGGTCAATCATAACAGGTAATCTGCAGCCCCTATTGGGAATTTTACACTCATATGGAGACGCCACCACTTGCCAGTGGAAAGCTGCAAATTCTGTCCTATACTCTGCACTCACAGCCATTGAGCAGTGAGAGTCCTTTTTCCTGCCAGCACCTACTGCGACATGGGACCTCAGTTTATCCGAAGGACTGGTGTCCACATCCCACAGTGGGATTCAAACCTGTGATGTAAGGATCAATTCCTTACTTCGTGACTCTAGAGCAGACGCTTTAACCATGGCGCCACGCTTGTGACTAGCTCAGTTTTAAAGAAATCATTCAAGATATTTTTTATCAAACTTAATATGCTGTAAGATTAGTAAGACCTATTCAACTATTTCAAAAATTTTTGACCTTTCCTGTGACCTTGACCTCACTTTCCTTTAATTTGCATCTTGCATGGTTTTAAACCATTTAAGATATTGTTATCTAAGGCTATGCATCTATACATAATTTGGTGAGAACTTATCATCTATTCATTTTTTTTTAAATTTTTATTTCAATTTTAAAGAAACTTTTCAAGATATTCTCATCAAACTTCATATACTAACACAAAATTTCATGTTGCATTACTATACACTCGGCGGGGCATTCATGGCCTATGGACATATTTCTAGTGTAATTTGCTATTTCTGTTGTTTGTTTACTTTCGGTCAGTAAGTGCCCCCAAAGGGCAAGCCCCAGTCCTATTTTCTTTTCCAGGGTTGCAACAGTGCCCCCTAGAAAAACAAGTTGCACCATCCAATCAAATCTTGTTTTGTGCTGCTTTATGCCAATGAAATTAAGGCTGGACAGCATATGTATTATATTCTGACCAATGGGGTTGCCGTATTTTCAAATAATTAGGATAGACTTACCACTTCAGCATTCCTTTCATCACTGAAGTGATATGCATGCTCAAAAATTGACTAAGTTTCATTTTTGTGTCAACTGCAGAGCAGAACGACACTTAGAGATCACTTTACCTGGTGTCTGTCTGTCCGTCTGTCACACCTTATATCTCCAAAATTTTTAGAGGCAGGGTTTTGATAATTAGCATTTATATATGTTTTTGAGCTCATGATACTATACTTTGAAACTGTATGAAATTCAGTTACCACAAACTTATTTAAATACTATGAAAATACATTGGGATCAGTATTCTACAATGAATCGTGTTGACTGACAAAGTGACAAAGTAAAGACAGTCTGAAATCTCTTTCCTCCGAGGATTGTTGGAAGCACCTACATGTGTATTAATAAAATGATAAATAGTTATTCCTCATAATTTCAATTTAATTATTCATTTGAGGACTGGGGAACTATATTTTTTGATTGCCAGATTCTATCCCAGTCTTTTACTTTTGGATCCTTTTTTTTCCTTGCAGGTAAATGCATGAACCTCCATGCTAATATTAAATTAATAGCTGACCACTCTTAGATTTATTTACCTCTTTAATGAAGATACCTAGCAGGCGACATATACATTCCTTGAAGCACTCTAGTTCCTATTTGATTTTCACTAATATAATGATTATTGAAAAAAGACTAAGGTGCTCTATAGTGATCAGTCTATTCATTCATCTGTCTGTCAAATACACATATCCCTTGTTCAGAATACAGGTGACTCTAAATACTTCAAACTTTATATTTTTTAATAAGGTACATGTAGCTGCTTTGGAACATCTGAAAGGTCTATTACATTATCGCTAGTTTTACTAGTTTTCTTCATGTAAGTTGAATATATTTCAAACTTTTAAATTTTTATTTTTGCCAGGTAAGAAAGAAATTCAGGAATTCTTAAATTGCCCTCAGAGTTCTTGGATTGCATCAAACTGCTAAAAGACCTCAACAAAAACAGTATCTTGAAAAAAAAAATGAAAATATTCAGTGAAAAAAAAATTATGAGAGAAAAAGCCACTAAAAATCTTCAAGCCTTTGAGCTGAAATCTGGAAGTCAATCTGTGGACTTTACTGGTATGTCTTACTAATTAAGTCATCATTTGTGTATAATAAATACACTAAACTGTAAACACTTGTTAAAATGTATATAATTTTTAGATATAATTTGTAGCTCACAGACATCAATAGTTTCATGTAATTTAAGTAATAATGAAAATTTCCTGTTGTCTGGCTAGATTAGAAACTATATATTATTGTCCAATTTTGGATATTGTGAAATAATTCATTTAGTAAAATTGGGTATGCATACATGTGTGTACACTTACATGTAAATTAATTGTTATAGCAAATTTAATCTATCATTAAGTTGAATGTTGACTAATGTTTTTCATCAAAATTGTTTACACTGAATTGTTTGTGGATTTTTCCATTTGCCCAATCATGTCAAGGAGCACATGGCAGAAAATGCTTTCTCCTCCATTGCACTTGGTGTTTTTAGAGGTCTGTGTTTGCTCTGCTCCAATTTTGTATTGTTTCAATGGACTTTAAAGCTTGATCACTTTTGGTAATCTTCATATTTTATATATATTAGAGTACTTGAAGAGAACTGTAAAGATTTAACATACAGTATAATGCATGTATATTGCACTTTAAATAGAGTGTATGTGGTTTAGAAATGTAATTCATCTCATAGTGCATTGAATTTGTTGAAAATTAGAAACTTTGTTGAAATTGTTTTAGAATAATGTTAGATTGCAGATTTTTTTAAATCATGCAAGTAATATATTGCTAAATATTCTTAAGCTTTTCTGGACAGTCTAGATGAGTTCTTGCTATATACCTAGCATTGTCATCCCAGTTAAAATTTAAGGAGCAAGGTTTATTCCTAAGCTCTAACTGGACAAACTTGCATGGATTAAAGCACATTAACAGATTTACTTCAGATGCTTGACCTGATCAACATTTTCTTCATGTTTTTTTGTTTTTGTTTGTTTGTTGTTTAACATCCCTCTCAAGAATTTTTCATCCATATGGAGATGCCACTACTTACTGGTGGAGAGCTGCAAAATTTGACCTATACTTAGCACTCAGGGTCATTGAGCAATAAGGGATCTTTTTTGTGCCCACATCAACTGCGAGGTGGGACCTCGGTTTATACGGTCGAATCTGAAGGACTGGTCCCCACATCCCCAGTGGATCTGAACCTGAGACTTAAGGATTAAATCCTTACTTGAGACTCTAGATTACACACTCTAGCCTTTGCGCCACATGGGGGACTCCACAAGAGTAAGTGTTTTGAGCAGTCCTATTCTCATGAAATTATAAACTGTAAGTTGAACAAACCTGCAAAGATGATGTATGTTAATGTTTCAGGGTACCAATCCTTGATTTGACTTAGATTTTCTGGATTAATGACCAGTTTTTTTAGAGAAGGTTCATTCAAAGTAACAATATACTCTTTGGTGATCAGTAAACATAGATGATGCATCCTGCTTCTGATGCTGGATGTAACATACATTTTCAGGGTTATTGAGCAGTTAAATCTAACCCAGAACAACTTGCATAGATTTTGGATTCAGGTGATATACATTACCAGAGTGTTTGTTGAGTGAGACTTTGCCTTACTAGTGGATAACATTTATAGAAGTGAGCTTTGTATTCTTTGATTATACCATCAGTGCCAACTACCATACATTTTATATAATAGATGTAGCTGTTGTTCAACTGAATATGATAAAACTGTGGATGAAAATAATTTGATTTTTGTACCTTTGAATGTATTGAATTAATTTGTAAAAGCTGTTATGATACAAAGTTTGATATTTTATCAAAGTTTTTAGCATATGCAATCAATAAATGTATCAACATTTTTATTTTATTATACTTTTTACCCTGCAAACTTCTTAAAAACAGAATAGTAATGATCCATTCAACTGATACTAGGTTAGTGTCACACTGTACTTGTATATCATGTATATTGAACTGTAAATGAGAAACATCTAAATATGTCAAATCACAGCATGAATCATTGGATTATGTAAGAAGTGCACTATCTTGTGCTTTGGTATGGTATTAATAATAAATGTTAAACTATCATTTTTTTTCAAATTAACAAAGGATATGCTTGAGTGACTGTATTTTGACTAGCAGTAAAAATAAAATGATTTTGAAGCACTTGAATTATTTTGATTCATGGTCTCTGCAGGTTTAATGATAGCAAATATGTATATTGAACATGGCATCTACATATTGCTATACTGGATCTTAATCACAACATTGAAATTTTATGTAGTACATGTACTCTTGGTTTCAACTGGTCAAACATATTCTTAAATCACAAAGAATTTAAACAAATATAGGTATGATTCAGAACTTCATCAATTAGTTGGAAAGTGAATGCACTCAATGACTATATGGTTTAAAAGAAGCTGGGTATAAATAGCAGGAAAAACTACTTGATTTCCACTGTGAACTTTGTGTCCTCAACAAAACAATATGGAGTATACTATACTTGGTCTAAAGTTTAAGTCTAATCTATGTCTGCATGTGTATGTCTGCATTCACTTTCAGGTTAAACTGTATTGGACATTGAGAGTTTGTTTGTTGTTTAACGTCCCTCTCGAGAATTTTTCACTCATATGGAGACGCCATCACTTGCCGGTGGAGAGCTGCAAATGACCTATGCTCGGCACACAGGGCCAATGAGCAGTGAAGGATCTTTTTCATGCCAGTATCTACTGTGACACTGGACCTTGGTTTGTACGAAGGACCGGTCTCCACGTCCCACAGTGGGATTCAAACATGTGACATAAGGATCAACTCCTAACACGGCAACTCTAGAGCATAGGCTCTTACCACTGCAACATGTGGGCGACAGCATTGAGAGTTAATTGTGGATATCAGAACAAGCTACTCTGGGCTTATACTCTCTATATATTGATTGATTGATTGATTGTATGTTGTTTAGCGTCCCTCTCGGGATTTTTTCACTCATATGGAGACGCCACCACATGCCAGTGGAAAGCTGCAAATTTTGTCCTATACTCAGCACTTACAGCCATTGAGCCAGTGCCAGCACCTACTGTGACACGGGACCTCGATTTATCGGTCTCATCCGAAGGATCGGTCTCCCCAGCCAACTGTGGGATTTGAACCTGCGATGTAAGGATCAACTCCTTACTTCTCTACTCTAGAGCAGACGCTCTAACCACTGCGCCAGGGGGGCAACTACTCTCTATATAAGTCACTTGTGCAATGACTTTAGTTTTATATTCAAGATTTTGTACTGATCATGTTGAGTCACATTAACACAAATATCTTTCTGCTGAGCTTGACCAATGACCATCCGCAACTATTCTGGTTGGAAACAATATGTTAATTAATCCATAATCAGTGAAATTACTATGAAAGAAAAATGGTCTACTTAAACCACAAGTTATATGTATAAAAGTATACACTGGTCTCTTTAAGTCATATGACAGAAACATAAAATATTAGGGAGACCATTTTTTTCATATATTTTTAGGAGGCATTTATAATGAAAAAATAAAGCAAGAGTCGACTAAATGGTGTTCTATAGAACATTGATCTGGTATTTCTTTTTAGAAAAAAGCAAATTTAAAAAATCTGTATATTGTCTCCTTAAGCCATATATAATGGTCTGGTCTCCCTAGTCCTTAAATCAGAGTTATATATATATATATATATATATATATATATATATATATATATATATATATATATATATATATATGAGTAAATGGAGAAGAGAAACGGATAGTCATTGCAAATTATGCCATGTGCACGAAACTTCAAAACATCTCAGTTTTGTATGTAAAAAATATATTGAAATATGGAGCAAATTAAGTCTTTAGTTGAAGATAGATATCATATGGAAACATTTAATGGTTTAACTAGTTTTGAACCTAATAACTTTTGAGCTCGAATACTGTTGTTATCTCCACATATTTCATCCTAGTTCCTCTAAATCACAATGTACATCACTCAATGCACTTATCTCCTATGTTGCATTACAAACATTAGATAATGTGACAATATTGACTTAAAACAATCTAAAGCAATAGAAACATGTATATGTCTAATATACTAAATATTAATTCATATGTTAAATAAGTATTATGGGTTTCATCTCTGTGAAATTATTAATGATCAAAAGATACTGTGTTCAAGTCCTATGAAATAGTCTTTAATCATTTTTTTATTTAACTGTTTAAAGACAATGAAGTATTAATTATCTGAGATCACTGTTGCTTACTTAGATGAGGAAAATACATGAAAATAAAGTGTTCAATTAATTTATCTAGGATTAATAAAATGTTAAGAAGTATTGAATTATTCCCTATTGAGAAATACATTGTGGACTTAAATTCATTTCATTTTGGATAGAAGGGCATTAGAAGTCTTTAGTGTGAAGTGGATAGAGGGTCTTTAAAAACAGCAAATGTATTGTAATGAGAAATGAATGAATGATACAATGGGCCTGAACCTTCCAAACACTCATGCGACTAGGACTGATGGACTACTCAGTAGTCTAAAATCCTGTTTATCTTTGTTTAGATTACCCTTTACTATAAAAAGACGGCATCATATGTTAAAAAGAAATCTGATGCAGAAGTCAGAAACAGTACAATAGAGATTCTGAATGTAAACCGTTAAAGAGATAACAGTGAAAAGCTAAGGTCGAAGTACACAGAACTGGTAAAAAGTTAACCTACAAGTTGTAGAGATGCTCTATAAGAGTAAGACTCCGCATACTCACAGAACTTAGTTTCAGAACCCGGTGCAAGGTACCAGGCCAGATAATTTATTACTCTGAAGAACAAAACCTCTGCTTTTGTCCCTGTGTTAAGAAAAATGGAACTCAAGTATCCTGGTAATTCTAGAAATTGATAATCTTTGTAAATAATATTGATTCCCATTCCTTAATTTTTAACTCAAGTAAAGCCAGAGGAAAATTACATCTATATTCATATTTACATTGATAAGACCATCTATCGCCTGATAATTAAGCATTGAATCTTTATTTTTTGAAAGATATAGTCTCATAACTGCAACTGTGTGTGCAAACAAATTGAGTAACACGCGTTATGAAAATTTGTTTGCACACACCGTTGCAGTTATGAGACTATATCTTTCAAAAAACAAGAGGCCCATGGGCCACAACGCTCACCTGAGTCAATATGGTCCTGCTGTTTTTCGTCAGCAGATTTCGTCTCCTATATATTCATATGTAAAGCTTTGGTCACCTGTTCTAGGCATATCCTACCCACAGGTGTCATGTTTTGAATGAAATTGAATCTAAACTTTCTGAGGATGCTTCTATATCCATATAACTAATCATAGCTTTGTTGTTCTTGAAAACAGTTTTAAAGATGTCTGCCACCCTACCCGGGGGAAGGGGTGGGGGTCATGATTTGAACAAACTTGAATCTACATTACCTGAGGATGCTTCCATATCAATATGACTAATCATGGCTTTGCTGTTCTTGAGAATGAGATATTTCCTATATATGTTCTTTTGTAAAACTTTGATCCTCCTTTAAGACCCCACCCTACTACTCGAAAATGCCTTGAACAAACTTGAACCTGCACTACCCAAGGATGATTCCATATCAATATGACTAATTGTGGCTTTGTTGTTCTTGAGAAGAAGATTTTTCAAGATTTTTTTTCTATATATTTCTATGTAAAACTTTGATCCCCCATTGTGGCCCCACCCTACCCTCGGGGGAAGTGATTTGAACAAACTTGAGTCTACACTACCTGAGGATGCTCCCACGCGGGTATGTTAAGGCTACACCCAGAAATATCCTACTTGCCTTCACAATATGACGTCATAGTAAGCTGTATGACGTGAACTATAGAAATAATGATTTCTTAATATCTATCTTTAAAGTTTAATTTCAGGTCCAAGAAAAGAATGGAATCATTCAAAACATAACATAAACTAAATCTTGTCGTTTTTGGGTGGTATAAATAGCTAATTATTTAGCACGGGGGTTAAATACCAAACCCATGACGTCATAACTATTGATCGAGTGAAATGAGAATTCATGTAAACAAAAATATGAAATGGGAGTTTTAAGGCATATACCATGAATGTTATGTGTGATTCAAAAGGAATTAAAGATTAAGAATCGGGTACGCTGATATATTCTTATCATGTTTTCTTATAATGAACATAGTCAGTGCTTTGAAATCCCGATCAGCCGTTCCTCTGTCGTTCTATAACAACAAAGATGCAAAATTTCAACACTACGCCGCATACTTTGAAATATAATTTTTGTTTGTATCGAAAGCTTGTATTCTATAGTACTTGGAAAGTGCTGCTAGAATCGTGTGGTTAACATGAATTGATAAAAATTCCTTGATCGTATGTATAAAATGTAAAAATTTTGGTAAGGTTTCATGCGAAACTTTAGAATATTTTTTCGGTGTCAGGAGAGTAGGATTCTAGCAGCACTTTTCATGGCCCAGTGATGTTTTTACATAATTATTTTCACTAAAAGAAATGAATTATCTCCGGGGTAGTGTTGAACTTTTCACTTTTTCATTAAGGCAATTTATCTATTTATAGACGTCACGTGATGACGTCGTAGTGAGTGCTTCTTTTAGCCTAAGACTCAATGACGTCTATACAATGGATAATAATAGTAAATGTTTTATCTATGGTTTTTCCGATTTATCAATGTTACATTTTACGAAAAAAGTCTAAATTCGCCGAAATATGATCTGGGTACTGCCTTAACATACCTGCGCTTATCAATATGACTAATCATGGCTTTATTGTTCTTGAGAAGATTTTTAAAGATATTCCTATATATGTTCTTTTGTAAAAGTTTGATCCCCCGTTATGGCCCCACCCTACTACAGGAGGATGCCTTGAACAAACTTGAATCTACAATGCTTTGGGATGCTTCCATATTAATATGACTAATCATGGCTTTGCTGTTCTTGAGAAGATTTTTAAGATTTTCCAATATATTCCTATGTAAAACTTTGATCCCTCATTGTGGCCCCATCCTACCCCAGGGGGTCATGATTTGAACAAATTTGAATCTACACTACCTGAGGATGATTCCATATCAAAATGACTAATCGTGGCTTTGCTATTCTTGAGAATAAGATTTTTCCTATATATTCCTATGTAAAACTTTGATCCCTCATTGTGGCCCCACCCTACCCCAGGGGGTCATGATTTGAACAAATTTGAATCTACACTATGTAATAAAGGTTTCACATTAGTTTCAACTTTTTCAGTTCAGTGGTTCTTGAGAAGAAGATTTTTAAAAGATACCACCAAATTCTTAATTATCTCCCCTTGAAAGAGGGCGTGGCCCTTCATTTGAACAAACCTGAATCCCCTTTACCCCTTTACCCACGGATGCTTTGTGGCAAGTTTGGTTGTAATTGGCCCAGTGGTTATGGAGAAGAAGTTGAAAATGTGAAAAGTTTACAGACGGACAGACAGCTAGACAGACAGACGGACAGCTAGACAGACGGACGACGGACAAAATGTGATCAGAAAAGCTCACTTGAGCTTTCAGCTCAGGTGAGCTAATAATGATTCAGTGCTTATATTTACATTTTTTAACTCCTTGCCGTGATTGCAAAGGTGTTTTTAATTTCAAAATCCCTGTATTATCCTTCGGGTAAGTTACATTTAATGGAAGAGCCGTTGCAACAGCTTCTGTTCAATGTGAGCGTGAAATTTGATTTTCGCTTATGACGTTGCACCTCCACGGCGTTAAACGTTTGTGACGTTAAAATAAAACGCATACTTTAACCTTTTGACCCCCTGTCCGTGTTATGGTGTTTTGAATGCCGTAGCCTTCCTCATACTTTATAAGCAAAATACATGTTGAATGTAAATATAGAATATTTAGGTTACACCTTACAGTATTTTACCACGTTAAAAAAATCATGTTATGTACAATGTTATTTTTTCAGAACTGTAAAGAATGCAAATTATTCGAAAAATGTACACTGCAAGTAACTTAATTTAAACAATTTTGCTTACAATTTTCAGGAAAATCTTTCATTTTGAGACCTTGTCAATTGCCCACAACAGACATTTTAGAGTTGTCAATGTTAGGTGTCTGATAATCAAAAAGGCAAAATGAACCAGTATACCTGAGATCTGTGATACTTAAACGGAATTGTAACCCAAGTGTCGTCATTAGCAAAGACTTGTGCACTTTTTGTAGTCATTATAGTTGCACCTTTGTAATATATTTGCTGAATTAGTACGTTATTCTGTGTGACATATTTGCTGCAATAGTACGTTATTCCGTGTGACATATTTGCTGTATTAGTAAGTTACTTTATATGACATGTTTGCTCTATTAATACGTTATTCTGTACTTGGTCAAACAAGAGGTCACAGCCCAAGGAGATAATAAACAGCTGTTTACATGGTAAATGTCCACTCACTATGATCACCACTGTCTATAATATAATTTTCTTGAGTGCAGGTAATCATTTCTTTTAAATATTTTAGGGATAAGATAGAGTATGAAAATGAAAAAAAGGATTAAATTTTCATTACTGATAAGATTTATTTGTTTTGAATTTGAAAAGAATTGTTTACTTTAACAAGTGATACATTGTAAAATAAAACTTATTTTCTGTCCCAATGATCTGATTCTCCATGGATCTTCTAACTTTTCAAAGATTCTCAATGAAATTAAATGGCAGCAGTGTGAAGGCATTTAATTCAAAAACAATGTGTAATGCTATCATCAACATATTTTATTTATTATGGATAAGTTACCGTGGTAACTGCCCAGTCTGCTTCCTGTCCCCATGGTTGGGTACTCCGTGGATCTTCCTGCTACCTGTTCGTCACTGATTCCCCTGAGGATTGGATGACAGCAACGGTGGGGTTTTCTGCATAATACTACAAAAATAAAGCAGATTTCAATTATGATAACAGGTCTTTTTTAAATGGATGAATTGTGAAGATAATGAACAGTTATCATGCTCAAAAGCCAATTTAAACAATATTGATTATGAGCAAAGCATACGCAGAGATCAGGTACCATTGAGACGTTAGCATCCCCTGTCGACTTGTCACACCCGCCGTGTGCTTCTTGTTGTGATTTGGTAAGCGGAAAAATCCATAGACAAGAGTATGAAAATAACGGCCTAATTAATTTGTATGAAAGACGTCAGTCAACATTCGACCAAACGATTGACTGTGTTTGCACGCAAGGTCACTGTATCAACCATAGAATTTCAAAAAGATGACTATAGACGAGATTGTTGATATTCTTGTATCATCAACATATTTGTCAGGCCTGAATCCTTCCAGAAATGATTGCAAAGAAACTGTTCACATTAATTAATCATGCAATGGTTTATTATTGCATAAAAAAGGAATATGATAATAGAAAAAAGGAAGTGATCAAGTTTATCATAAAGATTAGTTGTTATTTATTCATCATTGTCTTTCTTCAGTAAAACGTTCAAATATGAAACAGATGTGTCAAATTCTTTGGTGTCTTTTATTATATGGGATATATCGAATCGATATAGGAATGAAAATGTATATAATTGTTAATTGATGAAACGCCGTCGATATATTTTTATAATGACCTTGTTAACAAATATAACCTTTCATTAGGTCATATAATAACTAATGTGTCTAATTACAATTATCATGCCTATGCTTTTTTCTTTTTATTTACTAAATTTGACTTCGAAATGTTCCGTCTACCTGATCAATATCTCACGACGAGTTTGACCGGTCATCAGGGGATCCTTTCTCCACCAAGGCACCTGATCCCACCTCTGGAATTGACAGCGGTCCGTGTTTTATGCCCTGTTCGTATATTTTTAAATCTTACAGATTTCTTGAGTTTCACTGTTGGTTATCTTCACCTTTTTCATCTTAATGTGACGAAGCAAGAGACTTCTTCTTTTTATGTAGTACTTTCTGAATAAATTCAGCTTCTTAAGAAAACAGAAACAGGATATGTATTTGTCTATCATATTTTTTGTCGTCTTAAAATAAGGGGAAAACAATACTCCGATTTCTTTTTTTTTATATATAATAATGAAATGTACTTATCGAATGCTACCCATTCATCCAGTAGATATCACTAATTAATTTTTCTTATAACCCACACTATCTTTGTGATATTATATCAACAGATATTGCAATGGAGCGAACATTAGTCATCAAGAATAAAAAGTTACCCCCCCCTCCCCCTCCGACTAAATTATTTAGAACCATGTGGTTAAAGGAATATCTAATGGTTTGTGATTGGTCAAAGGCTCTGGGATAGAAACAACACAACTCTTTGGGTAGTAATGATATCCAATCACAAACCATGGGTGATCTTATATATATTCTTTCTTATAATTTCAGTCTTATTGCAATATTCTTCATGCAAAGTTGGTGGAAATTGAAACTTTGGCCGAGGACGAATTTCTTCGCTTGCATCTATTTGATAAAAAATTAACAGGTTTGATTAAATTCATTTTCATGATCATTCTCAAAAGTCCATTCAAGGTAAAACAAAGAGAAAATCCCATGAAATCTGTATCAACTTATTTTAAGAACACATCAGAAAAAGAATAAAATCACTACAATGTCAATAATCAATTACCTTTGTAAGAAAAATAATAAGTTATGACATGTTATAAATCTTGTAAGAAATAATAGGCATCCTAATATATTGGTCATAATGGAGCCTACAATTTTGAATGTGTTTTTGTCATCTACATACATAAGACCGTCTATTATTAAATGTAAAGTAACGTTTGATCCACTCTCCATTCTTCATGTACGATAAAGGTCAAGGTCATATTAAGAGGTCAAATATTGTGACGCCATCTATTAATTCTTTTATTATCTGACATAGTTCAATTTTCCTCATTTTGACACATTTTAATCTAGGTTCCATATTTATGGCAAATCACAATCACACGGAAATCTTCTTTATCATTTATTATGGCGATTAGAGGCAAATAACAAACCCAAAAGGGTTAACGATCACAAAACCACATCGGCCAAGATATTCAGAATGTTTTAGGATATATTCTTATGTGAAAATACTGTCACTTATACAATGAAGAAAACATCTAAAAAATAAAAGTTCTTTAAAATTAAAATTTTACATTCTGACATATTCTAGAGAATTCTTCGTAATTTATTCAAGTAACATGTACAACATTCTAGATCATACAAAATTAAAATTTATTCACTAAATTTCCAGAAAAATTCTTCAAATTGCCACTGTTCGCAACGATTTTAATTATTATTATTTTTTTGTTGTTGTTGATTTTTTTGTAAAAATTGAATTATACTTTTCTCTTAAGAGATCTAATATTTACATGTAAATTTGCAATACTCGAACTATGTATGTTCTATTTTCACATCACATTATACTCAAATATACCAGTATCAATATATTTTACTGAATTTTAGTAGCATAAAGGAGATTTTTATAAACAGCATCACACAAGTTTATAATAGATCTAATGGTAATTTTTAAATAATGCGCATTCGCAAGTCTACAGTCTGATTTCAAAATCTTCTTACAGGGGTCTGATAAACCATATTTCAAACTATATGGGCAAGACATGCATATTTGAATTTCTTTCACATTACATATAAAGAGAGATTTTGTATCCTAGACTAAAATATCAGTTTAAAAAGAATTGAATTTGAGGAAAAATTTGGCCTATATATTGTATACTACCTTAAACAATTATACAAATTGTGAGCAAAGCCATCACAGACTTCTGAAAACAAAGGTAGGATCAGGTGCCATGGAGGTAAGCATCCTCTGTCGACTAAGAGACCAGGTCTCCAATCAATCTGTTGGACTTCTCATGCGTCATACTGTGCGACATTATTAGCAGACCTGTTTTATATTCTTATAAAGAAGAATTTATTCAGAATCGTGTACATGAAAAGAAAATCCTTGCTGTGCCCTATAATTCGACATTTTAATATATCGACTTGATCTCTGTCTTTTGCTTACCCGTGTTTTTTTTTAATACAAATTGATTTTAAAAAGTTAGGTCACTATTTCCCTTTAGATTTGTCTGAGAATTTCTGCATTTACTCGATCAATAAAAAGGGATTTTGCGGGTATGTACGCATTGAGCGGTCGACTGGTGATGCATACTCCTCGAGTACTCCACCTAATCCAACCTTTGACCTTGTAGGGACCAGTGTTTACTATGCCATCAACTCGTAATTTTTAATTGGAATTTTGAACTGTTCGTTATCTTTACAATTCATTTCAGGTGGGTACTGGATTGGATTCTCTGATATCGTGGTTGAAGGAGAATGGATATGGACGTCTACTCAGGAACCCCCAACATACAGCGACTGGTACCCTGGCCAACCGGACGATTTAAAACATCATCAGGATTGTGGACAGTTACTGGGAGGAAGTTTCGGATTTCACTGGGATGATGAGATATGTACTAGGACTAATAATTTCATATGCGAGAAAGAGTAAGCTTTTCAAAATCCATTCAAATAAGGTACACTGATATGTATCAATAAGTGATTTGGATAATTTCATTATTATGTATCATGTATCATATTTTACTGAAGATAAATTGATTAATCTTTTTTCAGATTTAATGGTGATATCGGCATTGTTGGCTGAATGCAGTTATTTCTAGGACATGTACGTAGGTTATCAAAAAAGTAAATTAAGGCTAAAATATGTTGTTCTTGGTTCTAATTTCTTGCCTACATCGCCTACGAAATGATGACTTTAAACGAGACTGCTGATATTCTTGTTTCATCAACTTGTTTGTCATTAATTTACCTCATTTTAGAAATTGTACATACGTAGAGCATACTCTTGCGTATCGAATCAACTGAGAGATATAAACCCCGTGTGCAGGTGATGAAGGTATATTGCTCCATAAGTAAGGGAAGTTGACGATTGAAAAGTTAAAGTCATCACGTTTATCATAAAGCTTAGTTGTTACATTACAATTAACGTCTTTTTCAAGTAAAATATCCAAATATGAAACAGATGTGTCAGACTCTGTGGTATCTTTTACCTCAAGCTCATCGGGATATATCGTATCGACAAAAGAATGGAAATAACCATTGTTAATTGACAATACGTCGTCGATATATCTAAATGTCGAGTTGAAGGCCACAGCAAGTGTTCTCTTCTTTTCACGTATAAGGTTTTGGACAAATTCTGCTTCATATAAAAAAGGTCTGCTAATAACGGAACGCAATTGGTACCCATGGGAATTCCAATAGAATGTTGGAAGACCTGGTCTCCAAAAAACCACATAGATATTGTCAATCAGAAACTCAAGCATCTTTTTAATGTCAACTTCAGAGTTATTTTGTGTACAATCAGAATGATTTTTAACAAAACAATTTTGCAAATGACCAATGACAAGGTAAGTATATTTACGAATTCCATTTTTTTTTTGAAAAAGCAGATGTCAATGATATCAAAAAGCCTGCACTTTAATTTATCTTGGAGAATGGTTGTGTCTAAAGTTGAAAAGTTGTAAGTTTTTAAGCTGTTGATTTTGGTAAAATCTCGTGATTTCAAATTTTCAAAAAGTCCCTTGGAATTTTGAAGTATCCACATCTGATTTACACCACTTCTCGAAAAGTACAGTACTCTTGAAGTTGCTCCTTCACTACTGTTAATATTTTAGTGAGGAGTAAAGAAAGAGGCTTGGTTGAACATTTACTGGAACCCGCTTTGTATCTTTGTTTGTAAGGATTTTTATGAAGTTTAGGAATCCAATATAGATATGGTAATTCAAATTCATTTTGGTTGTTTGGAATATTAAAAATATTCAAAACTGATCTTATGATTTTGAAGAATTTCTTCCTTAGAAAGGGAACTATGAGTATAAGTTGGATTACCACTTGTAGAATTAAATCCAAATTCCTCTAAAATACATTTATAATGAGCCTTACAAACAAAGACAATGTTGTTACCTGCTTTGTTAGCAGGGACCAGTACGTACTGATCATGTAACCTATCTAATTTTTTTTTTTCACTTGTGGACTATTGAATACAGAAGGATAGATGGTTCTCATATTGCCCCTCAATCTTTTAATGAGCAATTTTAACATATATCTGACACATTTAATCCATTCTGACAAAGTGTCAAGGTCTTCTTTTTCATGTCTGGCCCATCGCCTGGCGTAATCCTCTACAGAATCCATATAATATTTATGAAATTCCTACGCCAGTTGAAGGTTCGGGGTTCCCTATATTTAGGACCTTTTAAAATTAATGATCTAAGGATCTTATTATTAACTATATTTACATCACCAGTAATAACGTGTCCAGCAGGACTATAGTTATAGGGTGAAGAAGAACATGAACACAATGGAGGATTATGTTTCAGATATTCGATATAAAGTTTTCTTGTAATTAAAAAGTTTTGAAGCAATAGTCGATGTATATTTGTAGGAAATACAATGTGTAGTCTTTAACTTGAAATATGGTGGAATACAAGACTGGGACCTTTTGTTATTAAGAATATTACTTATATTAACTGCGTCAATTATTTTGTTGGCATATTGAAGTTTAAGAAAAAAACAGATTGTTTTAGCTGCATTTTTTTTCAGTAAAACGTGGGGGTTTAAAAAGTCTATGATTGCAATATCCATAATCACAGATCCGAGCCTATATTCTGGTGTCGAGGAATCAAAAATGGACTTTCTATTGACCTTTTCAAGAAGACTATTAAAAATTTTCGAATGGACAGAGTAAAGTTTGGTGTGAATATGATGTAGACCTAATTATTGATTTACGTAAGGTAGTAATGAATCAAAAGAGACATCGTGTATTAAAGGTTTATTGTAAGACCGATGCCCATGACTACGCTTACGTCTCTGTGTATGGTTAAAAAGTCACATCACATTTACATTGTTACACTGTGGACTGGAAAGATTTCCAACACTATCGACATTGTCATTACATCCATAGGGAAAGGCTGTCCCTAGTTTTCTAATCCAAAATTCTTCTCGTTGTCTAAGGAAAGGTGTACTCAGTGATGGACTGTTTGTGTGGTGGTAAATCTTTTCTAGAATTCTAACTTTCATTGACAAAATAGAATGATCAGGTAAATTAAAATGCTTGTATAAAAGCTGCTGACCCCCATTATTTATATGAAATCTATGACTTGATATTCTTTTATTAAGTGATCCCTTGGTTTCACCAACATAAACAAATCCACAAGGATTCCATTCTATTCTGTAGACAACATTAGAAGATTTGAAGTTCAGATTTTCTCAAGTTTTGGTATAGAAGCTCTGTCCAGTAAGATTACTGGTGAAAGAAGTTTAATTTATCAAAATGTCATTTCATGTGATAAGTGAAAGAAAAAAACCCAGATTGATTGAAATGTTAGAGTAATGTTAGAGTAAATTGCAAGACCAGATATAATCCATAATCTGATTAACAGTATAAAATATTTTGAGTCAAGCTGTCATGAGCTTCTCCATAAATGATTTCATAGTACATCAAAGACATACAAGTTAATCGTGAACGTTTCGTGTATTCGAGAAGTGTAGAAATCAAACAAGCTTGAAAATAGTTAAATTACAGTAACTATGAGAGTGCATTAAATGAAAGCATTAATTCATCATGCGATTAGCTTGCTTGGTTTATTTACAGGCTATTTTTAAACCAGGAAGTCTTATTAACCTTTTAAATTAGAGAGTCTCATTGTACCGCGGTATTGGAATACTGGAAGCTTGGCGCTGTCATGAAGTAAAAGAACGAGTACACTTATCATGCTTATGGACCCCGGTAAAATGTTAAAAAATGAAGAATCAAATTAAGCATAATTTTTCATCTCCAATCATCAATTGATGTATAAATCAAAAAATTCAACAAATTTTATCGCTGAAATTCATGTATATACTGAAGCCGAACTCGATTTTGGATTAACCTCTTTTATTAGATAGAAACAGAAGGCAGCCTGTAAAATTACAAAGAAAATTCTAATTATATGTAATGAACTATTAAACAAAACAACATTCAAAAATATCTTACATTGATGTCACATTATATGCATCAAGATTCATATTAAAAATATAATAAGTTACACAAATATTGCTAGGACAGGTCAGGGTTGTGTGCCCACCTAAGTAACTATAGTAATATAGGGTAACAGCAGTTATGCTGCAAATATATATCAACACTCAAAATGATCATTATATCATTCACTGGATAGTGTTGTTAATCATAAATACACAAAGCTACTTACACACAAATAGTGAACATTATAATACATTCTTAATAGAGCACAACCCAACTGGTGTCTATAGTTTCCTGTCATAAACAAATTATGTGTTTATTTAACTACCTAACAAGGATACTGATAAATCACCATTCTCAACCTTCCTAGTTTAGCACCTCATAATACACACTGTATGACTAGAAAGCATAATCATTAACTGTACTTGAGTATTTAATAAAGAAAACATTACCATCTTGTCAAATATCAAACAAGTAATCATTATAACTACGGATTTCATCTTTCATCTCAAAATCAGCATGTAAACAATGCAACAGGAAACTCTATTGGCTACATAATTACTGAACCTAAATTGAGACTTTAGTATGAACGGAAACGCAGTTTCTTGAAAACCTAACCACGTTTCTGACATACAAGATAAATTTACAAAAGCGATACAAAACTTATTTCCAGTATTATATAATCAATAAAACAGCTATAAATAATTTATGTCAGTACTACTAAATAAAAGTATTTCTACAGATAAACATCAAACAACCCAATGGTGAAGCTACCGAAATGGCGGGAATACACAATTGTGATAAGTGTATACATGACATTATTCAAAAGTTACAGATGCTTTTTAATGATTAATCTTAGATAAAAATATGTGATAATACACATTTAAATGTAAGTACACACTTGTGGAGTCGCCCAAGTGGCTCAAAGTAGCTGACACTACATCAAACAGAACGGCACATGGCATCTATAGGTTACTAGTTTAACGTCATAAAGGTAAATGATAAAACAATATGTAACGGTAAAGACACAAAAATCCGGAAATAATAATAATATAAATGAATACAATAAATTACATGCATGTACATATATTTGGGATCAGGATAACCCATGAAAGCTTCACAGCTTGTTTCCATTGGGGTTCTTAAAAATATCCAATGGGTTTCTTAAAAATATAAATTGAAAAAAATAATTAATCAACAATTATTTAAATTTAATAATTTGATTTAATCTAATGATTTGCAGAAGTTTTTTTTAACTCAACGTTACTTATATAGTTTCAAATGACACTGATAACAACAAAATCAAATTGCCTACTTAAATTGTAATTAAATACTTCACCCGTTACATCTAAATACTCTTTTGTAATTCAAAATTGATAAAGGAACTAACGTAATATTTACTCTGGGTTTTTTTTTTCAAATACAAGCGTGCAAAAATTCTTAATTTCATCACTGTGGCTACCAGTACTTTACAACTTCATTAGATTTTTTATCATAGATGAAATACATAATACAATGAAGCGCATTGAAGTCGTAAAATTCTCCGTTTGAATGGAATGTTTTCAGCTTTCTTTAGAACGTTGATTGTTATATAATGACACGCCTATTTCTTTAGAAAAGAAAAGCAACGGTCAAATGAAATATTGGAATACCTGTAGAACAGGTATTCCATAAATACTATAGCCAGTCAAAATGACTGTAACCCGGGGTCTTAGGGCGGTTCAACTTCACTAAGGAATGACTCCAATGAACTTTTACATCATTTATTTTGAACAGTTAACGATAGACACATACAGTTGATCAGTTGAGATTTTGACCCTGTAACATAAACAACATTGCAAGAAAGATAACTCTTACGTTCATGTTTCCGAATAAAATGAAAATAACAGTTAATTCCTTTTTTTTTTTTACACAAGACTCAAAAATATTTGCGTCTATTAAAATATCTATGACTGCTCATTATTTTAACAAACAAGGTATTATAAATATACTGATAATATACTCATTCCAGTTTCACTGCATACTATCATGTAAAACCTTATTTCACATGAATTCATAAAGAAAATATTTACATGTATGTTTCATCAGTATTATGATCATAGAGGTATCAATGACATATATTTCAAACATAATACTCTAGAAATTGTGCTTACCTCGCATGAGGTGTAAAGATCGTTTAACAATAAGTTTAGGCTACGTACATCATCTGATCATGAGAATTCTATCTAAAAATAAATACACTAATTTCAGCATGGGCGGATACAGGATTTGTGATTATGGGGGGGGGGGGGGTGGATAACTTTGTTCAGGCAGGGGGGTCAGGGGGCCGCCTTCAGGCCCCCATTGGAAACTCCTGGGTTTTCGTGAATTTTAAGTGTAAAACCAGGCACAAAAATAATGGTATTGATTAGTTATGTACACTATGATATTTCACTTTATAAAAGAAAAACA